>NC_080388.1:68275016-68595016 GCF_028751815.1 Salvia miltiorrhiza | reverse complement strand
CGCAGCGGAAATTAAACTTAGTTTCGCAATAGCCTCGGTTGAGCACGTTGTTGGTCTTAAGTTTCTCTTTGCAGTTATTCAGTATTCAGTTTATCAATTGAAACAACACAAGTAGGAAAGTAAAACTGAAAGCTGTAAACAACACATAGACTTTTACGTGGTTCGGAAAAACCATTTCCTACATCCACGGTCGGTTGATCAGACCAACAATCCACTCCGCAAGTGCTTAACAGGTGCACTGCAAACCAAACCGTGTGCTTGCCGGGTGCACACAACCGTACCACTGAAGAAAACCCTTCTTCAGTACTCACACTTCACTCGTGTCGGATTTCTCTTGCTTAGCACAACCCGCGCTAAGACTCTCAGAGTCAGAGTACCTTTCTGAACTCCGAATCACTCAAACACTCAAATCTTTCTGTATGAAAGGAGGTTTGAACGAGTGCCAACTATACTGCAAAGAACAAGTTCTTTGAAGCAAGTTTGACCTTGGCTTATGGGTAAACAGAGGTTTGCCTAAGGTCTAAGAGAATGTGTGTAATCAGCAGTGACTGATTTTGGCTTTGGAATTCTCTTCTTCGATTCAAGCTTTGGGGAGGTTAAGCTTTAGGCTGAGTAGCGATTTTGGCAGAGCTTCAGCTTATGTCGTTGAATCGGTGAAGATTGAAGTGATCATCGAGCGCTATTTGTAGGAGAACTCTTGAACAGATCCGTTGGCGTAGAACGTCCTCAAGATTTTAGCACAAATGTATATCTTATGCGTATTAAAAGTAAATATTTTTATTAGAGTTTAAGATTTAGTGTTCAAGGTTTAATGTTCAGGGTTTATGGTTTAGTATTCAGGGTTTAAGATTTAGAAAATATAATACTTTATATTAAACGAAGATAAATATTTATATTAACATAAGTATATATTTGTGCCAATAAATGTATATTTTGTATTTATTTAGGGTTTAGTATTCAAGGTTTAGGGTTTAGTATTTAGTGTTTAGGTAATTACAAAATATAGAATGACAGGAAATACCTATAGAAACATAAGTATACCTTTGTACAAAGAAATGTATATACTAGCCTAAATAAAAGTAAATATTTCCATTAGGGTTTAGCATTCAAGGGTTAGGGTCTAGTATTCATTATTTACGGTTTAGTATTCAAAGTTTAGGGTTTAGTATTCACTATTTAGCCCATGTTTGGTTGGGTGTTTTTAGAGGTTAGAAAGGGAATCAAGTAATTGAATCCATTACTTGTTGTTTGGTTTGGGTAATGAGATAATCATTGCCCTTACTTGAGGGTAACCCAATCACCCAATTTGTTACCCTCAAAATAGAGGGGAAACAAAAGAAATGGAATCCCTTACTAATGATTCCTTTTCATTGTTAAACCAAACACTCAATAAAATTAATGGTTATTGTTACCATTCCACTCCGTTATTTGATTCCATTCCCTTTCCATTCCTCTACTTGAACCAAACGAGCACTTAGGGTTTAGTATTCAGTATTCAGGTAATTACAAAATATAGAATAATGGAAATACTTATAGAAACATAAGTATACATTTGTACAAAGAAATGTATATATTAAACTACATAAAAGTAAATATTTCCATTAGGGTTTAGCATTCAAGAATTAGGGTTTAGTATTCATTATTTAGGGTTTAGTATTCAAGGTTTAGGGTTTAGTATTCAGTGTTCAGTTAATTACAAAATATAGAATGACATGAATTACTTATAGAAACATAAGTATACATTTGTACAAAGAAATGTATATATTAAACTACATAAAAGTAAATATTTCCATTAGGGTTTAGTATTCAAGGTTTAAGGTTTAGTATTCAATGTTCAAGTAATTACAAAATATATAGAAACATAAGTATACGTTTGTACAAAGAAATGTATATGTTAGACTACATAAAAGTAAATATTTCCATTAGAGTTTAGCATTCAAGGATTAGGGTTTAGTATTCATTATTTAGGGTTTAGTATTCAAGGTTTAGGGTTTAGTATTCAGTGTTCAGTTAATTACAAAATATAGAATGACAAGAAATACTTATAGAAACATAAGTATACATTTTTACAAAGAAATGTATATGTTAGACTACATAAAAGTAAATATTTCCATTAGGGTTTAGTATTCATTATTTAAGGTTTAGTATTCAAGGTTTAGGGTTTAGTATTCAGTGTTCAGGTAATTACAAAATATAGAATGACATGAAATACTTATATTAACATAAGTATATATTTGTGCTAAGTGCTAACAAATGTATATTTATAAGAACGTTTACTCTTATTTATTTGCTCAAGTAATTGTTTTTATAAGTAAAAGTAATAATTGATGTGAAGAAAAGTAATGGTATTTTCACTCGCTAGAACTTTTGTTCTTAATTAGCTATTTGGTCAAGTAATTATTATCGTAATAAAAAGTAATTATTGTTACAATGAAATGTAATGTTACTGAAATATTACATTTGTTCATGGTAATTGTTACTTTTATTAATGAGAATTTGTACTTTTAGTTATTTGGTGAAATAATTATTATTGAAAGAAAAAAGTAATTATTGATATGTATAAAAAGTGATGTTATTTTTACTTGTTAATTTTATATATTTTGTCAAGTAATCATTGTTGTAAAAAAAAAAAGTAATTGTTGATGTGATGAAAAATAATATTTTAAAAATATTACATTTCTTCATGTCAATAATTACTTTTTATGATAATAATAATTACTTTGAATAACATAGAAATAAATAATATACAAAAAAAACAAGTAATTATTCAAGTAATCATTATCGTACGGTAAAGTAACTTTTGATATGATGAAAAGTAATGCTTCAAAAACATTACTTTTCTTTGACAATAATTACTTTGAAAAAAAAAATACAAACAAATAAAAAAAATATTGTAAAAAAATAAAAAAATAATAAAAAGCCAAAAAAAACTGAAGCAGTTAATAAAAAACATAGATAAAACAGAAAAGAAAAGGAAAGGGGAAAAAAAGGTTAGAGAGAAAAACGCAAAATATATAAAAAAAAATAGAAAAGGAAAAAATAAATAGAAAAGAAAAGGAAAAAAAATAGTGGCAGAGACGGGTTCGAACCCCATACCAATGGGTTGAAAGTGAGAAATCTTACCCATTGCACTAACATCTAATTCTAGTGATTTTATACGGATTATCACATTATTACATTTACAAGCTTTTCGTGTCCGCCCATGCCCAGCCCTGCCCAGTCCGCATACCCGCGCCCCAACTCGATCCGACCCGACCCGACCCGACTCGTCTCATGGTATGAGGTCAACTTCACCCAAGACCAACCCTTTTCTTATAACTCGTGCCACTCCTGCTAGAAAGTTCTTTCTCAATACTCCCTCCGTCCACAAAATAAACTTCCAGTTGGGGTTCGGCACGGAGACTAATAAAGCTGAAAAAGGTGATGTAAATGTGGTGTAAAAGACTAAAATGGTAGTGTTTATGTATTGTGAATTTGTGATTACTTTTACTAATCTTTAACTAGCAATTTGATAATAATAATAATAATAATAATAACAACAACAACAACAACAATAACAATAAAAATAATAAGGATAATAATAATAACAACAACAACAACAATAATAATAATAATAACAACAACAACAATAAAAATAAAAATAATAAGGATAATAAAAAAATAATAATAATAACAACAACAATAACAATAACAATAACAATAATAATAATAAGAATAATAATGAAAATAATAATAAGGATAATAATAATAATACAAATAATAATAATAATAATAATAAAGATAATAATAATAATAATAATAATAGTAATAATAATAATAGTAATAATAATAATAATAATAAGGATAATAATAATAATAATAATAATAATAATAATAATAATAATAAGGATAATAATAATAATAAGAATAATAATAATAATAATAATAATAATAATAATAACAATAACAGTAATAATAATAACAATAACAACAATAATAACAATAATAATAATAACAACAATTTATTATTAAATGCGATTTTATTAAAAGAAAGAAAGAAAAAACCCTTGAAAGCACAAACGGAGCAGACTAAGGGCCGGACCTCATTAAAACCTTTTTACGGAAAACCCAATGGGAAAAACCGTAAAAAGGAAAAAGAGTGCCCGTCTAAAAGAGAGGAGAGAGCGGAAGGGAAAGTTTCCGGAACTCCGGCCTAACCATCGTCCCCAAACAATCCCGGCTCTCTCCCCAAAAAACATAAAGGAGCAAAACATAGAAGGCTGAAGAGCCTTCAAAAAACCGAAACAGAGAAAGCTAAACGGCCGGTTAATAATAATAATAACAACAATAATAACAACAACAACAACAACAATAATAATAATAATAATAATAATAATAATAATAATAATAATAATAATAATAATAACAACAACAACAATAACAATAAAAATAATAAGGATAATAATAATAATAACAACAACCACAATAACAATAAGAATAATAATAATAATAATAAAAAATAATAAGGATAATAATAATAAGGATAATAACAATAATAATAATAATAACAACAATAATAACAATAAAAATAATTAGGATAATAATAATAATAACAATAACAATAATAAGGATAACAATAACAATAACAATAATAATAATAATAATAATAATAATAATAATAATAATAATAATAATAATAATTAGTTTAGAGGAGACTAATTACATAAGTAATGGTTGAATAAAGTGGGCCCAATAGATAAAAATGTAGTAAATTTAAAAGCAAGGAAGGTTATAATTGTCCAAAAAGCAGAGTAGGAGTTTATTTCGTGGACAAATATTTAAGGGCAAATAGAAGTTTATTTCGTGGACGGAGGAAGTATTTTATAGTAATTTTTTTGGTTTAATTTTTTGATTCTCTAATGATGACCGGTTGTGTTTGGCTAGGATAAATATAGCCTAAAAGAGCAAATAATTAAATAAATATGAAAATATTGAGTGTACTCGATTTTTCTCACAGTCTCACTGCTGATAGTTTTGTTTTGCGCCACTTACACAATATTCACTTCAACAAAGAAAACAATAGTAAAAACTCACTTCTCTTTTCTCCACAGATATTTGGCTGAGGAAGATAACAGCAATGGCTTCCACGCCATGTACAAATCTTTATAGCAACAACAACACACTTTGCACAAACAGGTCGATTTTTGTTGTTGGTTTATTAACATGTCCATTTCAGGAACCGAGAACAAGACCTGCTCAGCTTTTCTGCAAAGGTCGGTTCATCGCTACTTTTCTTAATCGCTCTATATTATTTTTATTATTTTAATTGATTTAAAATCCTCTGTTTACTGAGGATGGTGGTGGTTTGATGAATTTCTTGTGGTATTTTGATAGCTTAAATTTTACTTAATACTACTACTTTATTTCATTGCTCTAAGTATCGATTGCTTCGGTAATTGCAACTGTTTCTTCCCTTTAGCTCTGAAGCGCCTGATAGTCAATTTTTTCTAAGAATAGCAGTTAATATGGGTAATACTGTGCTGACGAAGGATGAGTGGATGACTGAATCTTGTGGTTTTTTGGATAAATTCTGTTCAGTAAAGTAGCAGCACGCTAAGAAATGTGATAAATACTGGCTGTTGATTCTTAAAGATTGAGGCTTGAAAAACCTGACTTGAATTGTGCGTTAGGGGTCCTTGCCCTCAACCGAATCTGTTTTCTTCGAGATGTATATTCTGTAGTGAAAATGCTCCAATTTTGTCTTCTTTGTGCTTAACACATCATATCTAACTTGGAACTCCAGTGCGGAGAATTGCATGTAAGTCTATCAAAAGACATGCATACTAGGGTGTGGATGGAACTCAGAAAGAAGAGAAAGGGGAAAGCCTTTGCTCATAATCAAAGAGCTTCATATGCTTCATTACCAAATGCATGGCAAATAACCCCAAGGGAGAAACACCAGAGTGGGAAAAAGAGTATTGTTAGTGCTACCAGTGAAGCTTGACTCACAATGAATAGCTTATGTGGTTTTTGCTATCCTTGAGCATCTGTGAGATGATAGAAATGCAAACTCGGAATAAGATTGCTAGGACAAAGGTTGGATAAAGGGAAAGATATAATAAAGGAGGAGCTCATAGAGATACAATCTACCACTGAATTTGCATGGTTGATAAAATGTATGATTGAGTGTTTTTTATCTCAAGAGTAGGATTTCTCCAATCCTACCCTTTCAATAGGATATGAATCAAGCAAAATTAGCTTAAATGATTGAAATAATCAAGGGCCTTGGGATATTCCAAAGTTTCAATCCATTAAAGTAAACAAATGATTAACTTTACTATTTTTAGCTATCAAGGATAATCCTCAAAAGTAAACGCCCCCTGAGAGTATTGCTCTCAACATAAAGAAAAAAGATACTCAAATATCAGGTTACTCTGGCTTTATAACTGTACTTAAATAATGTCTGTCACACTTAGCATAAAGTTTATTTTGCTTTATAAGCACGGTGTGCATGACTATTAATTTGATAAAACAGTTCCATTGATTTCTTGGCAGTTTCAGTGCTATGTTTACTTATTGTTCAGTTTGAATTCAAATGTCCGATGTATTTGCAGAAAGGATCTGTTCTCAAAACTTCTCACATGGACTTTCACCTTGCCTGAAGAGATCTTCTTTTTCCTCAATGTCGAAGAAATTAATTTCTACAATCCCCAGATGCAGTGGTTCTTCAAACTCAAGTGGTGATAAGGATGAAACCTCAAACTCTGAGAAGGCATGTCTAGACACCATGGATTGAAGTTTTACTGCTGTCTATCTTCTGCAAATTCTTTATATATAAGATTTTCTCAGTCCATAATTTTCTCCAGACCCTATTTTTCAGCATAGAGCATGGTATTTCCGTGAGAGATTCAGTTTGATTGATGAAAATTTTCCTGCAGAAATTGCACATACAATAGAGAAAGCATCAATAATTGAGTCAGGTTACTTAGAGGTCTAATGGAAATGATAAATGGTGTGGCTAAGAAATCATCTTAATGGTTTATTTTGGGAAATATCATGTCAGTAAATCTATTATCTGTTCCTACTGCAGACACCTTTTGGATATTCAAGGAAGGATGTTATACTCATAGGAGTTGGGCTTACTGCTGCTGGCATTGGCTTGAAAAGTGGATTGGAGGTAACCTAGGTTATATCTGAAATTGTTCATTGTGTCATCCTATTCTCAATAAGATCTCTTTCTACATACTCTACCAAATGTTCATTAAGTAGTCAAAGTACAATAGTCTAGCCCATTAAAAAAAACCCGCAAGTTCTACTCAAGGTTACAACAATACAGAGCCCATAAACTTGGGGTATCATATAATTGAAGATGTAAATAAAGAATGCAATATAATTCCAATAGGAAACGAGTACAAGAAATCCTAACTAATGAAAATAACTACTGAGATTATCATGTAGATATGCAGTGCTAAGATTTCTATCAATCCTTTCTCAGCCTTCATCATTTCACCCCAATTGTCTAAATACTTCCCTTTGTAAAGTAATCATGATGATAGCAATGCAAAAGGTGCGACTCACGAGGCTTAAAAACAATTAAACAGCTCCAACCATGATAAGTGATGCAATTTTGATTGTCTTTCAACAATTAGTAACAGGAGTTCACTGATAAATTGCGTTGAAGAACTCCTAAAGCTTGAATAAAGAGTTCCAAGCTTGACCAGTGATTGTCAAGAATCTATTAGTATTCAACTGGCTATCACACTAACTCTGCCTCCCCATTTTAAATCTTGATTTTCTTGAACTCCTTGTGCATCTGACAAAGTGAGATGTCGGGTATCCTTCTTTATTTTTTATTGTATAAGCTACAAGTAGGTAGAATAAAAAAATTGATTATATAAATTTTGTCAAAGAGAGCTTGATATTAGTATAATTCATTGTCTCTTCTTGAAATCTGTGCAGTATATTGGAGTTGATCCCTTACAGGCTGGCAATGTTGTTCAGTTAGTTCTGGTCTTAGGTCTTACAATAGGATGGATTTCAACATATATCTTCAGAGTCTCAAACAAGGAAATGACATATGCCCAACAGCTACGTGACTATGAGGACAAAGTCATGCAGGTGAAGTTATATCAACACACTAAGTTCTTTTTGTTTTTGGTGTCCCATCAATTTTCATTCTTTATGACTATGAAGACAAAGTCATGCAGGTGAAGTTATATAAACTCATTTAGTTTTTTTTGTTTTGGTGTCCCATCAATTTTCATTCTCTACTTTCTGGCCAAGAATCAACCAAATATTCAAATTTCATCATCTCCTTCAAAATCAAGTTCAACTTTTCCTTTTGATTGAAAATTTTCTTTGGCGACATGAATGATCTGAGTAATATCAAGCACAAATAGATGGTTTAGAGATCTGTCTGAGAACTGTTGAACAAAGAATAATTGGAAGTGGGCCAAGTGGCAAAGGTTGATGATGTTTAAATTATGATACCATGACAAAAGTAGGTCTTCTAATTTTTTAATTAATGTATTGTTTGGAGATATGGACAGTACGCAACAAACTTTCATAATTGATAGAAAGAACAATGCAATTCCCTCTTCTTATCTTCAGATGAAATGAATGACCAGCTGAAGATTCTACCAAAGAATTTCGTTTCTCTATTGTTATTTGCTAATATTTCATACGCCCCCTAAATTTATGCATTTATTTCCTCTTTGGTACGCCTCCCAAATATATGCACTTTCTATTAAGACCCGTGTCAAAAGATTTCCAGCATAATTTTAGGGGACGGAAAGAGAAAGAGTATTTCTTATGCATCACTATGAGTTTCTTATGATACCCAAGGACTCTTAAAGATCTTTTCATTTTGTTTTTATTTGGTATTTTGGTGTAGAACTTGAAGTTCCCAAAAATTTTAGGTTTCGTAGCATGAGCCTAAATATTGGTTTCTTGTGCAAACAGAAAAGATTGGAGACTCTAACAGAGGCAGAGATAGAAGCATTGCTTGAACAGGTTGAGGAAGAAAAGCAGCGGTTGGCAGGGGGCGAGCAAGTGAAATAGTTGTACCATGAAGTGTATATGTAGATATGAAAATAGAAGCAGTCAAGCAGAGCACCATGAAACCTCTTCAAAGTGAAACTGCTGTACAAAGTCATCTTCATGAGCAGAAGCTCACACAATCTCACATGCTTAATCCTCACGTAGAGTTAAACTGAAAATTATTCGTACCAGATGGGTCTTCTTGATGTATACAAAGCTTCGGAAATCTCTGATAAGTTGTTGAAATATCATACTACTGTGCTTTAGTATATCATTCATGATATGTAGTATGTTGAGATTATTGTGATAGTCTGCATTTCTTGTACTGGTGAAGGACCTCTATTGATTTTGTATACTTTCAAATGTCATTTGAAGTTCCCTCCACTTTGGCAAAACGCCACAAAAGTGTAATTATTCCATTTTTATCTCACAAGTTTCTTCGAAAAACACACTTAGGCAAGTGGTGTTGCATTTTTAACACATGAAATTAGCTCCAACGGCAGATTTGAAATTAAGAAAAATCAAGTACTAATTTGCAATTTCTCATAGGTTAGGATATCTTTTATAAAAACAAAACTTAAATCAAGATGGAAACTATGATAAAATAAAATCTGTTTGGAATCCACAATTAGGAAACCAAGACGAGTTCATAATCAATCAAATGCATCTGATGTTTAAGTACTTTGAAAATAATTTAATAGATTTAAACCAACAACAAGTGAGTCATTTGAAATACTACTAAATCATCTAATCGTTGAAATCAAATGTCTTGAATGCAATCAACTGAAAATTTAGCAGCAAACTAGCTGTTTTGTCAGATTGGACTATTTCTAATCAAGAAGTTATGGCAATACACCAATCCGAGCTCGAGAAATAGGAACTTATCAAAAGAATCAAAACTAATAGTGATAAAGACTCGAAACGTACATGGCAAAGCTTTTACCAATCAATTATCAATGGAAACAAAATTTGCAACTTAATCCTGCGGGAGCTTTATCACCAATTTGCTGCTTCTCAAATTTATTTAATCAATTCCAGCAAGTACAAAACACCATTTGCAGAGGTTTGAGGGTACGGACAACAATGAAATATGGAGCGCTATCTTCTGCTCTTTCTTGGCTTAAGTCTCTGAATAGCCATGAAAGTTACTGCAGCTGAAAGAGTGTACCTGCACGAGGCTTCTATATTAGGATGATAGATATAGTGAAGCAGTCATTCAACAGCAGTTGCATACCGTAGCAAGCTAAATCCAGCAAAAAAATATTTATTATATGAACTTCAGAGACACATTTCGTTCTTTCTTTTTATTCTTATTCTTCCATTCCATATCACCTACAAATAAATTTCTATTTGAACTTCAGAGACGTATTCCGTTCTTTCATTTTATTCCTATTCTTCCACTGACCATATTAAGATGCATGATAATCAGGACAAAAAAAGAAGCAATAAGGGAGGTGTTGCAAGAGGCAGCATGAATTAACAGGAAAAGGAATAGGGAGTGTCATAACACTCATACACCAAAAAGAAGAATTTTTGGTACGATGAAGCGTAGCAGGAACGTTGCGAATTTGATGTGGAAATACATGTGTAGAAATGAGTAATTCAATGCTATCTATGTAAGCTCAAATTTTCCATTTCCTTTGTTTCAGCCTCAAAGCGACATTGTTTAAACTTAACGTGATATTAAAAAATTTCATTTTTACACATGTATTTCCACTTCAAATTACGTGATATTAAAAAAGTTCATTTTTACACAAGTACTGAAGGCATAGATTTGCATAGTTTCATGTAGTTTGGGTATTAATTGGTCATAGTTGACAGTACAAGATAGAATTGAAAAAAGGGGGGAAATTTAGGATATATGAATACTTGGCCATTTCCATGCAACAAATACAGATGTGTGTAGGAAGCAATTAACTTCATTATATGACAACATATTTTTCCATATAACACAACTAATATGATTAAACTTCACCAACTGAAAAAGTTTCTCAAACCCAAGGAGAATTTAGACTTATGTACAAAATTAAATTGCTTGTTCTCCTTCATTTGTCAAAAACTTCTATTTAACTTCTACTACTTCACAAATTTTGCAACTCTTTTTCTACAATAAAGCACTTCTTCAAGGCTGAACATTACCTCAATTTGTAGGCTTAAATATATATCACCAAGACTAGCTAAAAAGTACTTGTACAAACAGATTTCATTAGACACAAAACATGGTGAAAACAAGCTATGAACTGAGTTTGGCAAACATTAAAAGAGTTGCATACTGACTGACTATATTCAAAACAAGTGAGCAAGATACTAAAAGGACGTTCAACCAAAGCTAATGAAAGACACTCTTCATGATGCAGAAGAAAGATATTGATCCACATGCAGATATTAGTAAATAGAAGAGGGGTGGTAAATACCATGTGAATACGTAATTAAGATGGTCCTGCGGCATCCTAGAGGTTCGAATTAGCATATTATGATCCTTTTGTATGGGATATGGACTTCTGGGATTAATATGTTCATTGATCTCTTCAATATAGAGTGTTCTTTCTGGAAGTCCACAAGCACGAGCAAGTGCTGGAACATCCACATAAAACCACTGGGCGGCATTAGGATCATTTGAGGGAACAAAATTACTCGGCTTCTCACTGCCACGTATAACACCAATGACTTCAACAGGGATGACAGATGGAACATGCTCCTATCAGATTAAATATATATTAATGTGATACACAGACATAGCCCAACGACATTGATAAAAATTGAAGGAAGTGTAATTACAACTTACTACCTCAAGACCTTTACGCTTAGCAGACCACAAATGTCGCCAGGAAGTTGTAGAACTCTCTTGAGTTGAGGTGGGCGTGCTACTCATCGGAGGTTCATCTTCTAAAGAATCTAAAGCCTTGTCCCTCCAACTCCGCGGAACCCATCCTCTATTTACCAGTATAGGCGACTGTACACTGCAAAAGGTTTTACTAGATGCTAAAAAAGCATAGTGAACACATCAAAGAACAACTGATAATCATCATATAATCATGAACACATAGGCAATGCTAGTGATCATTCAGGGAGAGCATATTCTGGTAGTGGGAACAGAAAATGTCTAGATAATGACCCTTGTTCTGTGAATATATTACAAAATATGAAGGGATGTACTTTTGCAGATACTTTCAATTACAAATAATGGTATTGATATCATTAAGGAGAGACATTTCCAAACCTCGATGTACCATAGATGTTATTATGTTATAGTTAGTGAGAGTATCGCAGAGTATATATTTGTGTAAATAATATAACAACACACTGGGCCACTGGCACTTGGAAAAATTAAACTCCATAAACGAAAGTAACAAACCGATCTCCTTTTGGGAGAATGAAAATGAGTTTGGATAGTGAAACCAAACAAACTGCAAAATTATGTGACTTAGATTTTTTTTGTCATCACTGTTCTTTAGAACAATAAAAATGAAGATCAAGGTAGAAGAACAAAAAGACTAGGCCGTTTTCTATGAAAGGATATGGATTATGGAGTACAAAAAAGCATTAGCAGCACATATAATTCTGCAGTAAAAACTTTCCCTTCTCATGTTTTAATGTGTTGTCTATCTAAGAAGAAAGGAAATGATGTCTCTACTGTGAAGCATGGATACAATTGTACAACAGAAGACAAAGTTATTTGCCATTTATAATACTGAAACTACTCCAGATCCCTTAAAATGCTCAAGTTCAGAACTGAAAATCATGGATACAATTGTACAACAGAAGACCAACTTATTTGCCATTTAGATACTAAAACTACTCCAGATGCCTTAAAATGCTCAAGTTCAGAACTGAAAATCAGTTACCTTCAAATTCAGATGTTGTTAAATAATTCAGCGAATGAGAGTGTCTGCGCAAACAGTATTTCAGATCCTTTTCTGCAAATTGAAAAAATGGTCGTACCTTTCAGGATCACCAGGGACTGGAATAAGAGGAGTTATTACATAGTATCCGTTTTCAGTCACACCAGAAATGCTCCTGGAACGTGGGCCTACGTAGATAGACTTCTTTTCATCAAAAACCCCTTTGCACTGCACTTTCCTAAACTCCAGTGAATCCGTGCTCGAAGTAGAAGCCACAATCTCATTGCCCTTAAGAGGTTCAATTGCAAGTCTACTCTGCCTGTAATCAAGCAACTTTATCTGTACAAGGAAACCAAAATAACTAAAAGAAGACCTGTAGCAGATTTCACAAGACAAGCTAATTGCAACTCAAAATCCATGATCATGATATTCATTGCCTTCATTACAGCCAAACATTTGCATCATACAGTAAAAATTATGACTATTTTGAACAAGACAACAGCCACAATAGTTACAGAATTAGCGTCATCTACAGAAGAAGAAATACTCAAAGAGAGAACCACATAGAGATTGGTTGGGAAAGAAAACACATTCAAACAAAGCAATTAACCTTGTCTTGTCTTCTGAAGATTTGCCAAGTGCCAAGGCCAAAAGTGATGGCTCCCGGTATGAAAAGCAACAGCTTTGACCATGTCGACCTGCCAATTTCCTCTGAAATACATATAAATCAAGGAGAATGTCTCCCCGAATAAGTCATTTTGACAAAATGGTAATGTTGTAGCAAAATTGCAGAACATAAAGAAAAAATGTAGTACAACCTTGGTCTTTTTGAGGAAGAGTGGAGAAGGCAGCTGCAGACGTCGAGATTAGGGATGAGTGTGGGAGCCTCTTTGACGGGATTGCGTGAGCTACGCGCTGCCGAAGATTCCTACAGATGGAAGCCGCTGACATGTCGGAGATGGTGCGGCTAACATCAAGGTTTCTAACACCTTTCGAGGGTTTTTTGCTACTCCAGAGCGTGCTCCTAACTGTAGAACCTTTCAAGAGGCGCTATGACCTGTCAGCGTGCGACGGTGGACGGCGGTGCAGTGGCGGTGCGGCGGAATGGGTAATGGCCGATTTTGAGAGTTATTCACTAATTATTTAGTAATGTGATTTACCCCTCCAATATCCCTCAAAATTCCTACTCATTTGATCTTCCTTGTCATAATTCAATAATTCACTTTTTAAAATGAAATCAATATACAAGAAATATTCTCATAGTATAATTTATTGAACTCATTATTTTCGTAGTTTAAGAGTTATGTTTAATTAATTATATTTTTTCTTTTCTTTTTATTTGAGAAGGAAATAAAAGTTTAGAGTGAGAAACTTATTCCGGACCTCTAGTAATTAGTAAACCTATATTTGTATATAGTAAGTTGTCAAAATTCTGTATCGAAATTTGCCTCGTTAAAAATAATATTCCTTTTTTTTTTGATCAGTAAAAATTCCATTAAAAAAGCGGAACGGTACCAGAGGTACCAAAACATCACACAAGGGGTGAGTACTCTTTAGAGCACCACAAGGAAAAAGAAACGTTGGGTAATTGAGTAGATTTAGGTTATGAACTTAGATCCAAATGATCAAAGTTTATCAATTCGAACACGGTTTTGAAGAACTTACTTTTGGATCTCCAACATCTAATGAATTTAAGAGCCTCAAATTTATACGTAAGAGTTGGGAACTTGGGACAATTGTTATACCATCTTTATCTGCAATTTTGAAGTGACGTGGTCAAGTCTTCAAGAGAACACCAAACAAACGCTTTTGTTCACAATGAGATTTAAGATTCATATCTCACCGCTCTCTCTCTCTCATCAAATAAGAATAAAAATAAAAATAAAAATGATATTATCAACTGTCACATCAACAATAACATACCACACCATTGATCTCTTTCTCTCTTACTCTTTTATATAAATAAGATATATTTTAAAATCACCATATATAAAATATGTTTTAAAAATTATTAAAAATATCAAAATTTATTTTTATTATTTTCTATAAATAAGATCAATTTTGCTCTATTTAAACATACTCTATGAATATGACTGCAAGACTATGAACTATATGAAAACTAGGTCACAACTTTGTAATTGATAAATTCATAATACTCTGCTAAATAACTTGATCGAGCGTATTTGATGATCATAATTGAATGCTTGATTTTCATCATCTACTTTAAGCATCAATTGTTAATTTTTTTTAATCTTGTATTTCAATTGTTGTAATTTATTTTCTCTGTTTCTCGTATTTTGAAATTTTATTAATTTTCATTTTTTGAGTTTTTATAGTTTTTGTAATTATTTTAATTTAATTTTATAACATTATTGAAAATCCAAATTTTAACTTTTATGAAAGTGGGCGAAAATTCATTTTCATTTTCATTTTCTTTTTCTTTTTTAATAAGTGTCACCATCCAACTTTATGTCTTAATCGAACGGGTAGTTTTGTTTTTAGCCCCCCCCCCCCTCCCCCACCCCCCACTCCCAATTGACTAGAAAACTCATGCTTTCGTGAGTTGGATAAAAAAACTTGGGTTATTTTTATAGACAAAAATTAATTACAATCAGAACAAGCAAAAGCAAGTTTTAAAGAACGAAAAACAAGTCATGGACATGTTGAAAGGTGAAATCTAGAGTGGGGAGATAACTAAATAGTTGCACAAGGAGGACTGCAGATACAATGCTAGAATTTCTGCTTTTGCAGAGAATAAAAATAATTTTCGACATCGAAGCAATGGCCTAAGTAAGCCGAGGAATTGGCCCACAAAAATCATCCGAACCCCCAATGATCAAAAGAAAAGAAAAGAAAAGAAAAGAAGAGTTACAACTTACAAGTCTCTAGACCTACCATCTCTGTTAATGAAAATTATCATCTGGCTTTCTTGGGAGCATGGCCTGTCTTGCGCTTGTGACGGCTAAAATCGGACACAAAACGAAAGGTCTGACCACATCCAGCCTCAGTGCACACATACGGACGAGCCCCTGTATGAACTCGAATATGCTCAGTTCGAGCCCACGCCCACTTGAACGTCATCTTGCACCCTTTCCACGGGCATTTCAGCGGGCGATCCTCCATGTGAACACGTCTGTGTTGCACGAGATACTTGTGAGAAAAGAATTTCTTCCCACATCCCTTCACAGGGCATATGTTCTTCTTATGCAAAGCAAGCTCCTGCTTGGAGCAAAAACTCATTGTGCATCCCTCCATGTCGCATGCATGCTCTGCTTCCTCATCCCTCGTTTTGCCTTTGTTAGAGCTGACCGGAACCTTGCTGCCCGCTGGACTTTTCTTTGTTGTTTGCTTCTTCACTACTGGTTTTGGTTTGGTCGATCTGGCTCCTGAAGCTTTGCAAGGTTTTTCAGATCTTTTCCTCAGTCGTGTGCTAGGCCCGCCTTCCATCTCATCTACTACGTTGTGTGAGTTTGACTCTTCTTTCTTGCTATTCTTTTGATCTTTCGCAGCTTCAGGAGTCTCCTTTTCCCTTTGCCTCGCTCTCTGTTTGCTCTTTATCTGCTTCCAAGATTTACTCAGAGGATACTCTTCTAAAGAGTCATCTTCGTCTTCAAAGTTCTCTGTCTTCAATCGCTTAGTGCCATGCCTGAGTTGAGATTCTTCAGATGATTCATCTTCATTCTGTGCCTCCGGATTCTCTTCTTTCAGTATTCTGGATTCCTGTTTTCTCTTAATTTTCTTGTGGCAATAAAAACCTCGAGTTTTATCTGATTTTTCAGCCTCCAGAGATTTTTCTTCCACGAATGAGCAGCTTTCAGCATTACTCGCCTTCTTTCTACTAGTCTTACGAACTGCAGACAATATTCCAGCAGTTAGACTGCTGCGTTCTGACCGTCTGACATATTTCACATCAGGTTTGGTCCAGGAAGCAATGGCCGACTCCTGCTCTTGTTCTTGTGAATCCTTGTTGACCAGCAGTGGATGAGCCTGATTCGACATCCACACTTTTCCACACCATTTTCCAGCAACGATTATCTTCTTTTGCCTGCCTAAACCCTTGCCTTCCAGCTCACTCTCAGACGTCGAGCTATCAGTTGACGAACTGCGTCCAAAGGCATTGTATATAACAGAATTGTAATGCATTTGCTTGCTGTAAAGAGGAGAGCGGCTAAGATTGGCACTGTAGAATAGGTTGAGGCCCATTTTCACAGCCCAGTCTCCATTGCCGTGTATTGCATTCTCACTTTCTAGAGCTCGTTGTATAATTTCTTCATCCTCATCTGTTGCCTCCCGGAATGGAACTTCATTCCAGGTGTAATCATTATTCAGTTCTTCTGCAACTTTCTTAGCCTGTGATTCCAACTTTGGATAGTCTGCATACATTAACCCACAAAATAGGTATTAATGCTAAAAGGAAAACATTAATAAATCAGGGGATGGTCGTAAAGACTGATGAAAATAAATTGTGAATAATCTTAAATGATTTCTGATTATCCTTTGGCCACCATAATCACCACGACAGATAAATTATACATATTCCGTGGTTGCTTGCCAAGTAAAAGCCAACAGATTCTCATTGCTCAGAAGGAGCATTATTTTTAATTTCATTTGCAGTAAGACACTTCTGTGAGAGAAGCATACTCGGACCAATATATTTTAATTTGCATGAGTAGAGCATAGGAAAATATTTAGGCATCCTTGCACATGTGATCTACAAATCTCACCCGGATGACAGACGAGAAACACATCAACTCCACCAACTTGACTGAGCCGCTTTTGCACTTGCATAGCATGCTGCAGACAGAAGACATGCAAACGAGAAGAGTCTTCATCAAGTCTTGAAGTGAAAGGCATAGTTGTGGGCTGTCGTGGTGCTAAACCAGTTCTAGGTGTTCCTACAGCTTTACAAGATAAAGAATCTGGGATGTCAAGTTGGGGTTCTGTCTGATGTCTACTAAACCTATGGGTTAAAGAATTTGGCTCAATCGTTGAAGAATTGTTTGTATCGAATTCATCAGAAATTTCCTTCCTGCAGTTGACCTTTGCTTCAGTGTTCTTACTAGCATCTCCATTTCTCAAGTCGTTAGATTTACTAGTTCCACAGCCTTCAGCGGGAAGATTAACCTCACAATCTTCCTCCTCGGAGTCCAAGGAATCACCATATGTTAAAGCTAATAAGCCAAGTGATGAGGGCTCATTATGAGCCTTACTATCGGAAGTAAAATCCACATTCCCCTTATCCACATATTGAAGTTGATCAGCAGATAGTCCAATTTGGGTATTCCTATGCATCAATGCTGCAAATGAACACAAGAAAAAGATACAAGAAACAATTAGTTGCATCTATATTGTATTTCAAAATAACACGAGAATCCTAAACAATAACAAATTACTTGGTCTTCCTACGTTTCCATTCTCACTATTTTTCAAATCAAATGCTGTGCAAGAGATACCAAGCTCTCAGATCTATTTAAAGCATGGGTATTTCATAGAATAATTTTTGGGGGTAGTGCATTGTTATGTAATGATTAAATAGTAATATCATGCTATCCGAACACATTAATCATTTGAGTTGATTATATATGGCTAGTTGTGGAGACCGAAGCACATATATGTATCCAATAAAGCATAAAATATGTTCTGATATTTCCATGTATACAAGCATAGAAATCAGGTAAGCAAGTAAAGAAAATGACCACATTCTTGTACTAGCCATGAGATAAGCAAACAAAAATTCGGCTGATATCTGCAAGTGAATAATACATTAAATTATAGAAGGTTCTTATAGAAATTTCATATAGAACGTACCTAAAGAAAGATTTGTGTTAGCATCCATAATATGATTGGGGTCATTATCACTTTCTCCCAAATTATTAAGTATGCTGCAATCAGCTGACATTAGGTACTGTGCAGTTGATTCCATCGGTTGAACAATGGCCACACATGCAAAACATAAAATCCCACAAGTAACGCATGAAAACAGTCCCTGCTGACATTGAGAAGCTTTCTTTGGTTCAGAGTATGATTGCTCTGCATGAGGGGCCGGAGAAGGAATGTCAATACCAAACAAAGAAGAAAATGTTCTTTTATTCACCACAGACCCCCTCGCTTGTTTTGGGCCCTGCTTCCTGTCAAGTGTAGATTCATCATGAGAATCGAGGCCTGTACTCCTCAACTCAAGATCGGGACTGCATAAGCTGGGGAATAACTTGGATTGGGTTGTTGACTGAAACCCAACCATCATACTGGAACGAAATGAGTAACTCAGAGCATTCTGGGGAAGCAGCACAATAGATGATCCTTTCCCAAGAGCACTGAGCATATCATTATTTTGTATCATGTCCTGAAAAAATTGTTCTTTGATCAACATTTCCCCTTCACCTCTCTTCCTATCCTTTAACCGAGAACTCCTCGGTTCCATGGCAATGCTCTTTGGCACTCTGTGAAAATATATGCACATAAATGAAGAAGGAAATAAATTCATACTTCATAAATGTACAACTAATGGAACTTATAATACAAATGTAATAAGTGAGATCATGTAAGGTAGCCTCCATGAGATGGAACAGCAGGGGTACTTAAAAAGATGCAGTGGTAATTGAATAACCAAATGAATCAAAACCATCTTCCTTAAGACAAAAGGATCTCAAAATAAGTTATAGAAAATGCATAAAACACTCTACCTCGATATATTCAACTTGCTATTTCAAATTGTCTGCATAAATAGAAAACCCTTCTATATGAAACAAGAAAAAGTTATGTGATTTATAATGACAATTGATCTAGTGCTGCCCTGTAGCTAGTATCATTCAGGTAGCTAAATCACTAAGTGCTTAGCTTCTTGCTGCTTGTATTTTATTGAAGTTATTATAAATATTTTATATGCTTAAAAGGAACCAGATCATAATTACTTGATTTTACATATTATTAATATATTGAATTAAACTTATTTACTTTGACCTTTACAAGGATTTTCCAAATGGGTGAATGATACAAGTAGGGAAAGATCATTTTTTTCAAATTCCAGAAGATAACCTTATCTTCATTTGATTCTTGACAAATGAGATCTGGTTTCTAGCAAATATCATATGTATAAGCAGAATCAAGGAAATCCTTAATGCTGAAAATAAAGCCCAGTTGACCATATGAAACAGGTTACAAGGACAAAAGTGCTTCTTCAATCTCAACAAAATTACATAGATAAGAAGAGTGCAGAAGGGTCTCCTGGAATAACCAGAAGTGCTTCAGTAGCTAATTCTCCTCAAACAAGATTAATATATATATATATATATATATATATATATATAGGAGGAGGTTAAAATAAAAACACCTCTTAAAATATGAAATAGGAACCATTTTCAGCCCTAAGATCATCAAGATGGTTGATCCATCACCTTGTTGGATGAATTCATGGTCCTAAGTTCGAATCCCATAGGTAGCGAAAATTTTATTTTTTGCAATTCAGACATTTACATAGAGAATTCAGACATGTTCTACATAGAATTTATACATTTTATCTAGTTCGTATTTTATATTTTAAGAAGTGTTTATAACCTAGCCCTCCCCTATATATATATCAAACATGATTGATACTCCCTCCGTCCACGAAATGAGTACCCATATTTCCTTTTTCGTCCGTCCACGAAATGAGTACTCATTTCCCTTTTTGGCAAGTGTACCCCACACATCTCTTTAATTAATACACTAAAAAAAGTGGGACCCTTAAACTATTCACACTATACTCCATATATTTCTTAAAATCCGTGCCGTCCACAAATGGGTACTCATTTCGTGGACGGAGGGAGTACAATAATTCTGCAATATTCTTAACATACTATCAAAAACTAAAGCATACGAATTTTAAAAATTTCAGAGCAGAAATTAACTACAAAGCCTGTAAAATAATTAACAATAACGACAAAATTGCTAAACTGAAACATACAAGCATCCACTTTCAAAGAGAAAACAAACCTCGAGCATAATGAAAGAGCTAGATCGTAGAGTAACTGAAAATGAGAAACCATTGGGGGACAATTAATAGCTGCCCTACGAATTGCAGCTTCTTTTGCAACCCTCAACCATTCAGGAGTAGCAATATTAGCAGCTTCTCCACAATTGAATCCTAAAAATGAAAAGATCAACAAGACAAATTAAGCATGTCTTTATCATCTCAGATGTCAATATTAAATAACTTGTTTACATACAGCAACTTGATGCATAAATACTGGAACAGGACAAACTGTAATAAGTGCCTTACCGTGACTGAATCCTGAGTGATAAGCCCTTGGGAAAGTGACAACAAACTCTCCAGCATTTTGTACCAGCCTAAGTCCACAAGGGAACATGTATAAGTATATGATTCAAATGTAACCAATGACTGGAGGACTAAAGATATCGTGAACACTGATTGATAGGAAACAGACATGGTGTTGAGTTATTTTGTTAATTAGTATTTTATTATTTATTTTTGGGGAAACTATTTAATTTATTGAAGTCAGCGTTACTTGGGTACCTTTTGAGCTATTCAGGTAGTGGACTGTCCTTCAGCTGGAGGTGTTAGGTAGTATATAAATTTGATGAATGACATTAGCTAGTTTAGCACAAGACCGTTGAATTAGTGGGTAGCAGTGAGGCTCTGTTAGGCAGGCCGTTTGTTCTAGCATTTAGGATTCGCTAAATTGCTGGGGAGGTGTTGTGCATGATAGAAATATTCTGGAGTTCTTGTTTTCGGTTGTTCCTTTGAACAATTGTTTAGTTTTTCCCTTCTTGTAAATTTTACTACAAGTTTGACCTTAAACAGGAAATCTAGATAAAATATTTAAATATAGTAGCTATTTAGCAAAAATGATGTGAAGTAATAAGCTAAGTCCTCAAAAGTACTTGCGGCCTTTTATCACACATTTGTGTTCCATATACTATACAAATGAAATATAATATAACCTAAGAATAACGCATCAAGGGGGTTGGTTACCACACCGCCAGGGGTTAAATGAACAAAACTAAATCCTTATGCTCAAATATGAATTATACTCCCCCAACAGTGATGAAGGACATAAAAACATTAAAGATGAGACATGTCATTGCCTATTCACTGCTCATTGTTGTTTCTTTGTAAGAACCAAGTATACTCTTCTGTTGACATTAAACAATACACGGGAATACAGAAGCACAATATAGTTACCTGCAGCAGGGAACACCAGCATTAAGAAGCACTTCCGGGGACATGACCGTAGTCTTCTCACCAAGAGTAGCAAAAGTAACTGAAAGAAAATGTAATGGTAAATTTCATAGGGAGATTTAAACCAAGCTCCAAATACAAAGCTCCAAATACAAAACAATCTGATTCTTTAGAAAAATTAACCATGACTCAAATTTCATTGACCTCCAGAGAAAAATCAAAAGGGCTGAGTAGACTATGTGGTACAGACCTAGTCTTAGTTATTGAAGATAAAGTGTTTCTCGTACATGTGGCATAATATTTACTATAGAACAACTACTGATATTTCACAGTAACAAAAGGCTGATAAACTTCCCTACTTTAGAAGTATAAAATGTTGTTGTTTTTGTCTTTTTGTTTTACAAATCAAAGAACAGACTGTTGCAAATGTCTTATTGGCTTCTAAGTAAGAACAGCTCAAAAGACAAATCTTTTCTCAAATAATTAAACAGGGTTTTCCAGGATACAAGGCAAAATATCTATGTGATAGATCAGATTGCATAGCATGGAATGGCTGCTAATGTTTTGGAGTGCAAAGAAGAATAAAAAACAATGATTCTTTCCAACGAAGAGTACATGAGTGATGAGTTTTGCTTTTCGGTTTGTTGATTTAGATGGCTATATTGATCAACAACAAGATGCCCATGGTTTGGATCAGGCCCACTTAAGTGAACAACCCAAAACAGACCAAGGTACCAAGCTGCTGTAATATAGAGCAACAACTGAAAATGAAGAAACAGTAGCTACTACACCTGCACCAGAAGAGTAGTGCCCTGCAACAGACCATAATATTAGGTGGCTACTACAGTGGCCAGCAAAAGACCATTCCTGGATCAATGTTCGTTTTGGGCCAGATTCTAAAGTGCTTCTTTCCATTCTACCAGCCATGGGGGTACATGGTGCATAAGCAACTGGTGCTAAGATAGATAGTAGTTCACAGCTAATGGTGCTTAAGCAACTGTATTCATTCCACTCAAGTATTCCAATCGTCACTTCTAAGGCATAATTCACAGTTCACATATAGAATTAATTAAGATACTTGCAGATATAAAAATTCCAAAATGGCCTCTTTATCACTTTAACATACATAGTTCACTGTTAAAGGTGATGACCTCCTGGGAAATAGAGAAGGTTTGCAACTGCCAACTAGATACAACTGGCATGCGTAACTTGAGTTAAGGATTCAAATATGCCAGGCTGTCCAGAAGTGCTACAGTGATTCGTGGAATGCCTATTGGGCCTCAAGAAGAAGTTGCTAGTGCAAAGCTTGAAGTGTGTTGGACCTAACGAGACACAAGCATCTGGATTGGCCCATCTCAGTTTTTCAAACTCAAGATAAAGAGATGATAACCCAGCATATCCTCAATTTGTTCTAATTCATGAATTATCTGTCCTGGTGAGCACATCAAGGTCTAAGTTCATAAGGGACTGACAAACATCAAATTCTTAAATTGAACAATCCTATACTACTTTAGAGGCCAAATTAAGTTTATAAATCCTTAAGCATTTCCCAAGAGGTTGGCGCTTTAAATTTGGTATACATTGAATAGTTTCGACTTGGCTAAACATAAAACAATGACAAGTAGGAGCCTAGTCATTTACCTTTTAAGCAACATAACTAACTAATTGACAAATGAAACCCGAATTGGATAAAAATTTATTCAGGTTCTACCAAACCAAGCTGATTAAGCCTTACCCTAAAAAAAATTACAAAAAAAACCACATTATCTTGAAAGTAATATGGATATGTAACATCCTGTAGCAACTGAATGAAAAAAGGTAACTAATCTGTCAAATACCAGGACACATCATTCTTAGACATGTAATATGCCTAGGCCAGAAACTGATTTCAACAAAATTATACGTCGCATCATGCTGTGTCGTATGTTTTTAATGCCAGACTAGATTATCATACGTGGATACTATTTTCAGCTGCTGCACCTACTATTTATAGTTACTATCTCAACAATTTAACCTGATTTGAGCATATTATGGTAATTTAGTGCGAGTAAAAGCATATACCAAATTAATGAGGCAGTACTTACCTAGAGGATTGATCTCTCCACCATATCCATGCTCCCTAATTACTTCCTCAAACGCAACAGCTGCCTCCTTGGGCACACCATACCACGTCTTCCCGGAGCCAAGATGCAAATAGTTCATGCTATGCAAGTCATGATCCTCAACATGCCAGGCAAACCAACTAAACATCATAGCTACATAAACCATAGGCGAAGTCACGCCCGGTATTTCCTCCTTCATGAACCTCAGCAACGACAAATTCTCCCTCGACAATCTCCTCATATTCCACTCAGTCTCCCCAACTGTCATCGCGCCCTCATTCTTCTTCCCACCACCACTCTTGTGCGCGACAAATGCCGACCCAGGCATGTCGTTGGCGTACTCAACCGAAAGGGGCTTATCAACCATGGCATTCCAATAGAGGGTCTCTATGTCCAAAGCACTCAGCACCTTCTTCGCGTACTTTTTAAGATAATTCTTCTCGAAATTCCTGGCCTTGACCTCGAATTCAGCAAGGGTGTACCTCTCCCCACTCTGCCACACGGGTTTCTGCACGGGGCGGTGCTTCCTCGGGCAGAAGCCGATCTGCTGCTGCCGTGTGGTGAAAGTGGGGCCGGATTCAGAGCGAGCAACGAGGGATTTGTTCAAATTGGAAACCACAGTTTTCCTGGGAGCAGCAGGCACAGGAGGAACTATCTTGCAGATACCATACTTGGAGGCCTCTTTCTCAATCTTAAAAATGTAAGCAATTGGATCTTGAAACTCAGCGAGAGTCGGGTGGTACTCTGGGGCCACCGCCATCGATTTCAGCCATGGAGGTACCTCAATATTCCCAGCAACACTCGCCTCCACAGCCATTATGAACCGAGCCTCCCAAAAATAAAATAACTTCCTTCAACAATCACACACACTCACCCACAAGCAAGTAATCACTCAACATTTGCATATGCATGCGTATACAAGAGAGATCTGAAGGGTTCATGAAGAAAGCGTTGCGGAAATAAAAATAAAAAGAGGAGCGAGAAGTCAAAGAATACTGGTTGAGAATCTCTTTTGCTCTATTCTTCCATTTTCGGAGGTGGGGTTCCGTTTCTATTTTTTTTTTTTTTTTTTTTCTCCCTCTGTTTTTGTTGGGGTTTCTAGTTTTCCTCTGTTTTTCGGGTGAGAATGAACAGAGGAAAGAGGGGAAGTGAGAGGGTGAGGTGTGAGAGAGAGTGGCTTAGGTAAAAAAGGGTGGGAAGCGGACAGTGGTTTTGATGAGTCAAATGACCGTTTTACTAGTGGGCCCCTTCTTTCTTACTCTTTTCTTTTTCCATTTTCCCAATTTTTCCAATTTTATTCTTTCTAATTTATTTTTGTCACTAAAATATAAGGAATAAAAAAACAAGCCATAATAATAAATTTAATAAGTTAGTGGTTTCTCGTTTCACACGTATTTTCATTTTTATTCAATTTAATTATTTCGAATTTATTTATTTGTCACTAAGGAATCAAAATCAGTCCACCCACATTAATAAATTTAATAAGTTAATCAAAATATGCAGGATACTCTATTCCCGATTGAACATGCTCCGCATGGTTCACTCTTTTTTTACATTTGAAATTGTTTTTTATGGAGTATATAATTTCGGGCTCAATCAAATCAATTGACTAAAATCGAATTTAATCGTAGTTATTTTTTTTATCTAATATAATTGTATAATTTGTAAGAGTAATATTAGCAACAATGTCGATAACATAACGTTAATAACATACAGCGAAAATGAGTACACACATGAATACTTTTTTACGAGTTATATAAATACAATTCGTGAGTGCCTCGAACCTAAATTCACCATGAAAGATGTTCAAAATTTAAAATTTCCACAGCGAATCTTGTGCTGCGACGTTAGGGTTCTGTGATAGTTTGGGGAAAGAGGGGGCTACGACAATTTATGGGGAAGGCAACGCTAAGGTTTTGTAATGTTGGCTGAGGATTTAGGGGGCTTGGGGAGGTAGTGCTTAGGTTTCGATTTGGGGTGGGCGAAGGGAGACAGCTCGAAATTTGAGGATTGAGGATAAAAAAACAAGTTCAGGGTGATTGACTGATTGGTGGTGGTGGAGATGGAGGGGCAGCCGCTAGCCGGGCAGGACTGGGGATTTGGGAAGTGGGGATAGGAAGACAGATTCAAAGCGGTTGGTGGTAGTGGAGACAGAGGGGTGCGCAGCGGCGGCGGTAGCAAATAATTGGCGCTATGTAACAGTTGAGAATTGGGTGGCTGACGGGGGTTTAGGGTCGGGGCGTCTTTTTTTCGAAATTATTTTTGAATTATTTTTTATTTTGAATTATTAATTATATATATAATTAAATACACTAAACATCAACTTCTTAAATCTTGTATCCAAAAGAATTGTCTCACTTATAGTGAAACGAAGGGAGTATTACAATCTATAAATCATAAAATTTATGAGGCATCACTTAATTTAAGTAATTAATTAATTTTGATGAATTATTATATTACAATCCTAATTTTAGACCTCTAAAAATTAATACTGATTAATATAAATAATATTTAATTTATATTCTTTTAAATTTAATGAAGATGAAGTGGACAAAAAAAACATATTTACTTTTTACGACTTTAATCGTTATTATAATACTATATTAGGTTAAGTTAGTGATATTAGAGCACTCCCAGCAGATCACCTAAATGCATCACTAACTCTAAATTTAAGCTAAAACAATTGAAAATGAGATAAAAAATGCATCCAATAGATCCCCTAAATTTGATGGGACCCGCAAAAAATTTTACACCTACCTAAATTCAATTTTAAATTTACACTCACCTCAAATTTATTTTAAGCTTATAATTAGTAGGGCTCATACATAAATAAAATCGAGATCTTAAAATTAAATAGTGAAGCTTTAGGGAGAAATATTGGAGCATAATTTTAGGATTTCTGCTGGGAGTGCTCTTATAGATTAAAATTAATAAATATATGTACACGATTATTGTATCGAATACATCATTTATATAACATAATTTATTATTAATGGTGTATAAGTAAATCTTCTTAGTTATAACATTTAATTAAATTATGAAAATCAATTTATTTTCACGATTTATGTCATTGTAATATTTGTTATTAATTATTGATTCAAAATTATTAATATACAAGTATAAATACTACTCCCTCCGTCCATGAAAGAACTTTCTAGGATGGAGTGGCACGGGTTTTAAGAAAAAATATTATTGAATGTATTGAAAGTGGATAAAAGATAGTTGAGTATATTAGGAGTGGTGAAAAGCTGTTATAATTAATATTGGGAGTTGTGAAAAGTGAAAAGTAAGAGGATTATAAGTGGTGGGGTATAGTCCAAAAATAGGTAGGAAGTTCTTTTGTGGAAGTCTAAAAAAAGAAAGATAGGAAGTTCTTTCATGGACGGAGGGAGTATTATTATTTTGGGCAAAGGTGCAGTTTGCCCCCTGAACTACACCCACTAGAGCTTTTAGCCCCCATTCTCGATCAAGGCGCGTTGACCTCCCTGAACTCCCGTAAGAAGGGTGCAATTAACTCCACTCGTTAAACGGCCGGTAAACGTCATTTTCTTTAAAAAAAAAATTACTTCTAGTGGGCCCCACTCCCCCTACCCCTCTCTCTAGCTTCAACTTGGCCTCCGTCCGTTCTCCGAAGCTTCCGCTGTGGCGTCGATCTCCGCCGTGAACCACAACCCCTGCGCCCTCGACACGACGTGATTCTCGGCCATCTCCTCGCGCATTTCCTGCAGGTGGAGTAGGTCGGCTCCAGCTTGGAGCCGGCGGCGGACCACAACGTCGGCGACTGGCAGGCGCGGCACACAGATTCGACCAATCAAACACCTTACCTGCAACCTGAAACTCCTTGTTGCAGATCAACCAATCAAGCACCAAATTGTAGCTAATAACATTAGCCCTAATTTTATCAATCTTCATCTGTTTCAGCAATCCCAACGCATCCATGTCTTTCCCCTCTTTCCCCCTTTCAACAATCTTCATCTTCCACCATCTGATTCAAAATCCCCAAAGCATTACTCGCATCCCCAATTTTGCAAAGAGCCCTAATTAGGATTTCAAAAGTGGATTCTTCAATCTGAATACCCATCAATTGGCCTGACTAATAATTTAGGCACAATCTCGAGACCTTTTTCGTTCCTACAAAGAACTGAAAGTAAAGCGTTCAATGTTTCCACCGATGGCTCGCTTGGTCCGACTCGCCTGGTCAAACACGGCACAACAGATTCCTGGACTTTCTCCGCTGTAATTGAGCCGCCGGAGAGGTGGGTGGCGCGCTTCCCCTTCTGTTCGGCGGAGCCGAACACGCAGATGAACCAATAGAGGCCACCGACGAGAATGATGGCGGCGGTGGAGAAGAGCGCATTGGGAATCCATTGGAGAGAGAGAGAGAGTGGGGCCCACTAGAAATAAAAAAAAAAGAAAAATTTAAAGAAAACGGCGTTTACCGGCCGTTTAACGAGTGGAGTTAATTGCACCCTTCTTTCGGGAGTTCAGGGAGGTCAACGCGCCTTGACCGAGAATGGAAGGCTAAAAGCTCTAGGGAGTGTAGTTCAGGAGGGCAATTTGCGCCTTTGCCCCATTATTTTTAGAAACTATATGTGAAAAATAACCGAAGTTAGGAGTTATTAATTATGATAATTTGTAATCGTTACTATATATTGCATAAATAATTATTTTGAGCACGCTCGATTTTTCTTTTTAATGAGAGTTGATGGAATTTTTTGTGATAATTTTTCAACTAAAATGAGTTGGAATTTTGGTGGAAGTTTCAATATAGTTGAATAATTTTAGTTAATGAACAAATAATTTTAAAAGTGAGAATTTATGTGAGAATAAGAATTGTTTTTGATGAGCTACTTTAATTATCGTATGGGTCAATTTATATATGTAAGCTATTATATGTTTTTCTTTTACTTGATGTAAACTATTATAGTTAATTTAGATTATTTCAATATTTTTATCCCATATATATAAATATATTAATGTGTGTATAATACATGTATTTAATTTACTAATAATATAATACTTCTTTCATGCCATAAGAATAAAAGTGTTCACTTCTTTTTATTTTGGAATGTCCTATAAAAATGTGTATTTGCTATTTCTGGACACTATCCACCACCAAGTCCTTATTTGACTCATTTTCGGGAAAGGATCCTCTACTGCACAAAAACAAGGCAAAATATGATGAGTTAGTA
Source organism: Salvia miltiorrhiza (assembly GCF_028751815.1). NCBI lineage: Eukaryota > Viridiplantae > Streptophyta > Magnoliopsida > Lamiales > Lamiaceae > Salvia > Salvia miltiorrhiza. The sequence goes on along the minus strand of NC_080388.1, from coordinate 68,565,684 downwards.
TTTTTTCTTTTTGGTATTTTTTTTAAGTTGTATTTATTTTGCCTTGTTTTTGTGCACAGTAGAGGATCCTTTCCCCTCATTTTCCCACTTCCAATACACTTACCTAATGTTTATTAAAATTCGTGCTACCAACAATTATGCACACTCTTATAAGATAGATGAAATAATATAATTATTGCTAGAAATACATACTCCCTCCGTTCATCAAAAGTTTAATTTCTTTTTTGGTCCGATCACAAAAAAATTGTCACTTTCATTTATAGTAATAGGGTTCACACATCTCCACTCATATTTAAAGTAAAACTCTTACTCCATTAACAAATTTATTGACATTTTATTAAAATTCGTGTCATTCAAAATGTGGCAAATATTTGGTAGAGATGGGGGAGTATTAGCTTATTTGCAATCTAACAATTATTTTAACATAACTTGTAAGAAAAAAATTAAATGATTTGGAAATTTCTAAAAACCTAATTTTTGGTGGGTTGAGCATGTTTTGTGTTCCAATTTTTTTAATGTTTTCTAGAAAATGTGCATATGTTTCGTTTTTCTATTCAATTTTTTTTCAAACTTAGGGGGGTGTATTCATTGTGGAATTTGATGGATTTCTATTGATTTTAAAAGTCTGAGTGTATTCGTTCAAGACTTTTAAAAGTCTGCAGAAATTTGGGTGTATTCGTTCAAGACTTTTAAAAGTCCATATAAATTTGGGTGTATTCGTTCTAGACTTTTTAAAATCTATACAAATCTAGGTGTATTCGTTATTCCATTTACTTAAAATCCGGAATGACTTTCATGGATTTCATCCAAAAAATACACACGACGAAATCCGGCCAAGAACCACGAGAATTGAAATCCATGAAATTTTAAGCGAGCGCTGAGTTCCAGCGCCCGCGGCCAAGAAGCCAGCAAGCGCTGGAACTCAGCAATCGTTGAAGTGTCCAGCGGCCGCTGGGTGTGCTCGAGCGCTGGTCCTGAAATTCCGGTGAACGGCGATCGATCCTCCTCCCTTACCTCCATCTCTACCTTCCTTCACTTTCAATTTCCTGAATTCAAGCTTGAGGAAAAAGGGGGAGCGAGCCCTAATTCTCTCGCCTATGCTTCGATCTGCTGCCGCCGCCGCAGGAACGGCGAGCGACGCCGCTGTCCGCGCGTCCCTCCGACGCTAGCGCTTCTCCTCCCTTGAGAATGCTCCGACGAGAGCTTCTCCTTTTGCTGATGTAGGGTTTCCGGCGAGCAGGGGAAGGTCTGCCATCTCTGGGAAGCTCGCGAACGGCCGCTGCCCTCGTTGAAGAACCAGTGGGATGTCGCTACTTGGTCTAAAATTGGCGAGGCTCGCCGTCCGTCTTCTGGTTCGACAAGACAGGCCCACTGCCGGATGCCTTCTAAAAGCCTAGTCTTTATTCAATCTCCCTATTCTTCTTTTATATAAGTCTATATATAAACAATGGTGTTCTGTACTATGAACATGTACTGCTAAGTCCATTATCCATAGATTTGGATTGTTGGAAGTATGCATATGAAACAAGGGAGTACTCAGTGCAAAATTTATCCTAGATGGTGGTCCTGCTTCTTCAATATGATTGCAATAGCTAAGTCACAGGAAGCTTTGTAAAAGGTGCATGGTCCATACTCCATGTAGTATGATATTTTGTGGTTGACATAGATGGTAGAGCCGTAGAGGTATTGGAGCTAAACTTGGGTTGATGGGAAAGAGTACAGTTTGCAATTCTCTTCCCTAGTTGGTATTGTTGCGATAGACGTGTAACCATGTTCCATTGGAGAGAGTTGTAAACAATGGTGTTCTGTACTATGAACATGTACTGCTAAGTCCATTATTAGGGGTGTAAGTGAGTCGAGCTAGCTCGCGAGTTACTCGGGATCGGCTCGAAAATTACTCGAAATCGACTCGATGTTAGTCGAGTCGAGCTCGAGCTCGAGCTACTCGATTAGGTATCGAGCCCGAGTTCGAGTTTCTTGATACTCGACTCGTTAGGCTCGCGAGCCTAATCGAGCTCAAACAATTATATATATAATATATTATGTGTAAGCCCAAAATTAAATATATTTCTGAGCCCACAAAATGGCCCAACTCCTAAGCCCATTAGAATTTGAATTACACACATGAGTCATGACAATTGACAAACCCTAACAGCCTAACTCCCTCCCTAACTCAGCACGCAGCAGCCACCCCACCCCAATCTATCATCTCTCTCTCGGTTGCCGGCGACCGGCGACACGCACTCCGGCGCGACGGCACACTCCGATACGACGGCGGCTCATCTTTCCAGCGAAGATCCGACGATCTTAACAGCAGCAGCAGTGCAGCACGGTCCGGCGCGACATTAGCATCATCTGCCACCACCGGTCACCGGGCACCGGGCACCGGGTGCTTCCCAGCTCGGCGCGACAACAGCAGCGACACCAACGGCTCTCCACTCCTCGGCGCGATAGCAGCAGTGCAGCACGATCTGCCATTTAAGGTTCTATTTTCTCTTAAATCTTGTTGAAATCTTGTTGAAATCTTGTTGTCTATGAAATATTGCATAAATGTCTTGCTGGGTAATTGTTCTTGATCTTAAGTGCTGACTGCTGCGTGAAATTCTTTGCGGGTTTGATCCCTAATTTTTGTGGGTTGTTTATTTTTTTTCAATCATGAAAAGCAAGGTTTGAAAAATTTCCCCCTTTTGTTTTGCTGCTTCATTCGAGGAAACCCCTAAATTCTTGTTGGGTTTGGGGTTGAGTTGGGTTTAGCTGAGAATGGAGCTGTAAATTTCGAACAAGTTGATAGGAACATGAACCTTTTTGCTAATGTAGTCCTTGATGATCTTGATGGCTCAAGTTTTGGTGGTGTTGAGGGCTCCAATATATGGGATTACTACCTAAATTTTGATATGTTTTTTAAGGAAGATTCTTCTAATTGTGGTCTGCAAAGACAAAAAAAAAAATAGATCATGATTTGTGTGGTAGCATTTCACAAGTATATATGATCATATAAGTATGCATCAGAAATGAAATTTGGTAATTAGCAAGATAACTTACAAAAGGAGAGAATAGCAAACACCATCTGCACTATACCAACTGAGAGCAGAACAGCAGCTGTCTATAACCTCATAAACTCTAGCATCCCCACCTAAACAGTTGCTTATCACCCCATAGTGTCGCAGTAGCTCTGCATCCTCGGAGCTGCACATTAGGCATTTAAGGAAGAACGCGTAGTCACTAATGCACTTGGGCTTATTTCTTGGGAGATAGAATTCATATGCAATCATGTTTCTGAGCCACGACTCCTTTTCATCGTGTCTTAAAATCATACGACAATGATTCTTAGTTGGACTTGGATTTTTTAGTCCATAAGTTTCTTAGATTTATCTGTTGGTGGTTATATACACTTATCCATTTAAAAAGTAGTTATTTGCTTTGTTTTTGTTTCATGTATCTGGAAGGGGTCTTCTTCATATGCCTTGTTATCTGTTAATTGATGTTCTTTATATTTTTTTTTGTATGCAGCCCTTAACACGGTGTTCGACTGTTGGTATTGGAGAGACGACTTCATGTTGTAGGCTTGTGGCACTATCTATAAGAAGAAGCTGCAAATTTATGTTTTTATGTTGTATTTCATATTTTCATTCAAGACTTGTTACTTTTTTATGTTATATTTCATATTTTCATTCTAGACTTCTTATATGCAGCCTTTTTCATGCTTTCGTAATGGAATGATTTGTAAATTGTAATGTTATCAATTTGTTAAAGCATGTATGAGACGAGCTTAAACGAGCTCCAGCTCATCGAGTTTAAACGAGTTCGAGCCTAACGAACTTAAACGAGCTCGAGCTCGAGCTCAAACTCGAGCAAGAATCAACAATCGAGCTTAACCGAGTCGAGCTCGAGCTTACAAATATGGCAACGAGTCGAGCTCGAGCTCAGAAAAATCAAGCTCGGCCGAGTCGAGCTCGAGCTCGAGCTTCATGAAAACAGGCGAGTTCGAGTTTGAGCATAGCGATACTCAACTCGACTCGGCTCATTTACACCCCTATCCATTATCCATATTTAGGTCATTTATCAGTAGAACTGGTGTGTTGTTGGTATGAATACGGCTGAATTGAATGAATGAGATAGCATAATACCTTAAGTGTTTTGCTTGGTTGGTTGTCTGGTGTTGTTGGATTAAATGGACTGGAATGACTTGGAAGTTTCTGGCAGAAAGTGAGTATCCACTCGATTAGGCCATATTTCCAGCGCTCGCTGGAGCCCAGCGCTTGCTGGAACCCAGCGGTCGTTGGGTTTCCAGCGCTCACTGGAACTCAGCGGTCGTTGGGTTTCTTCTAGCGGGCGCTGGTTCTCCGCGGGCGTTGATTTCATGGAATTCAATTCCAAAATTATCCCGTAAAGTCTTTGAAAATCAGTGAAAATCGGGTGAAATCCAACCACAAATTCTTTGAAAGTCGTCTGGAATCTATGTGAATTCCATGGAATTTAAATTCCATGGACTTTTTAAAGTCTGTGAAAATCCACAACGAATACACCCCCTTAGTTTTTTCCAAGAAATATCTCAGTATACAAGACATGACAATAAAATAAGAATCATCTCACCATATTCTTAAAATTTCAAGGTGGATATATATATTTTTTCAATCTCTCCAATAAACGATGTTGTTTCAAATACTGAATTTTACATAATATGACATTTTTGGAAAATGGTGAAAGTTAGGAAATTTTTTAATAGAAAACAAAAATTCTAAAATTAAAAGTTTGACACACAAAAATTCTAAAATTAACTTTATTTTTTCCTTTATTTTTTTGGTAAAAACCATGAATCTTTCACAAAATCTAATATATTTACTCTTCTCACTATAAAAATGCAAATGGGATCATCTTTCCCAAAATATAGTGTGCACCACGTGTACCACTCTTCATTTCTTTATATTTTTAAATTATTTTTTATTCAATTTTATTTTATTATGCTTTTATATAATATAAAAATAATTAATAAGGGTTCACTCATCCATTTAGGGTTTATAATTATTTTTTTATATTTATTTGAATTAATAATAGATTATTTGGGTTCATTAATTCATAGTTAGGGTATATAATTTTTAAAATTTTTATTTTTCAATGATAAATACTAATTAGAGTTTATAATATAATAATATTTTTTATTTTTATAAAAAAAATTTATAAAATAAAAAAATGAAGAGTGATACACGTGGTACACACAATATTCTGGGATAGAGGATCTCATCTAATAAAAATGTGGTCACTTAGCTTGAAACACTCACCCAATTTGTAAATATATGTATATATGACATATGGTGTATCAGGCTGGTGCAATAGAAACTTTCTGAAGCTCCACAACATATTCAAGGGTGGCTGATGGAGGAATCTGGAGAGCTTCACCCAAATCAGCACCTCCTTCTCCAAACCCTAGATTTGGTGGAACAATCACTCTCCTTTTCCCACCTGCTTTCATATCTCTCAATGCATATTCCAGACCTTCACATATTCCTCCACCATAAGGCCTTGACCCCAACACAAGAGCTATAGCCCTACTCTTAAATGTGTCCACAAACACCTCTCCGCTGCCTTGCACGCTTCCCTTCACATTCATCACCACCAAGTCGCCCGTTCGTGGAGAAGAACCGCCTCCCACTCTCAATTCATAATACCTAAATTATATATTAATACCTAAATTACTGCACATATATATTATATTATCACAAAAAAGTTTGTGTACCTTATGCCGTTTCGCAGTACGACCTCTTCTTCCTTCTCAACATCCCTGCATATATAATGATTCAAACCAAATTGAATTATTAGTGGCGTCTACTTTTCAGGATTAGATAAATACAATTTAGGCTAATTTATTGTTTATTAAGATGGATTCAAATGTAATTTAGATATCTCACAATTATTGATATTTTTTTTTTATTTGAGTTAGTTTTATTTGATTCATATATATCTGACTAAAAATATAAAATATACAATTGAAGAAGTTCTAATAATAAAAATAAAAATGCACAATCATATATTTTATAAATTACTAAAAAGTAAACCCCTCTCAATCTATTACTCAACAAATGCTCTTCGCCCCATTTCTTTTATACGAGATAGCTAACTAGTTAACTTTCTTGGTTAAGTTGAGATCAGATTCGAAATGTCTAAATTTTTTGAAGATAATAGTTATTAAAGTTTAATTGAACTTTTGAGACTTAGCGGTAAGTCCGGATTTCGTAGAATCGAACTTAAGAATTTCGACATTTTCACAATTATTGATTCAGTAATGCAGACTTGTGAAGTCTTTAATTAATTCCCAACGTAACTTAATAAACAACATTAATTAGAACATTAATAAAACATATAATTAAATATTTAATTAAAAATAAATTTAAACACAAATTATATATACCTTGTGGTTGCTTCTTCTCGAGAAACTTCCAGTCGAGTCTTGATTTGTTCAGAAACGACTCCAACAGCGAGGAAAGCAACCCATGCTAGACCGGCGCCGATGCCGAACCGCCTCGTCAAGGTGGAAGCAATCCAGTCAGTGGAGTCTGCAGCAGTTCTGGGCGCAGGCCTTTGCTCGGCGGCAGAAGGCGGCGGCGGCTCTACTGAGTTTGAACTGAGGTGCTGAGTTGGTGGCTTTGGAGGCGGGTTAGATTGCGGCGGAGATGGCGATTGAGAAGTTGTATAGTAGTTGTTGGCTCTTGTTTTGGGGAGTGATAGAAATGGCGGAGACGGAGACGAAAAGAACGAAGCCATTTTTCACAAACTCAGCAGAATAAAATTTTGGATATGAGATGAATGATAAATATTTATGTCCCCACCTTATCTTTATAATGACCTACATATGGCCTTTCTATGACTAAACGAAACGAAATAATGGAAAAAAATTACTAGTATGCGCCTCTTGTGCATGCTACACCACATTTTATATTTTACTATTGAAATTCTGAGTTATGTATACCTACGAATGATTTCTCTAAGTCTATAGAAAGTAATACTTTCGCCTTCATTAAATTGTTAAAAACATGTTTTAGTTGATATATATATATTGAACCAATACTATATTTAATTATTTGGGTTAAGGTATAAATCCATCCTTAAAGTGAATACCCCTAAAGCGTATTTCGATCTTGGCCCAAATACACCTCCAGAGTCCATAAAAATGGTGCATTTAAACTCAACGAATTAACGGTCGTTATCTCTCTGTTAATTTTTTTTTAAAATTTAAATTATGAATTTCGCCAGTTAAAACTTTTCCGGCTAGCCTTCACCGGAACGCCGGCCTTCACCGTCATTAAAAAAAACTCTTGGCTGCAGCTCCGATCCGGTCTCAACTCCTCCAACTTCACCTCCCGTCGTGACCGCTCCACCAGCACTTGTGTCAATGAGCTCACCCCCAATGCCGACACCGACAGCTTTCCCCCTCTATTGTGTCATCGTCGCCGTCTCCCGAGTAAATTAAATGGTGTATTTTGCCATTGAGGGGCGCGTTGGAGTAGAGGAACACGCTAGAGAATTTTATGCCGTCGGTAGGAAAATCGCGGTCGATTGTGCTGGAGCCGACGGTGGTGAGCCACGGCGCGAGGTTGGTCACCGACATCCCATTGGGGCTATCGTTGCCAGCTGAGGAGGAGACTAAAATCCCCCTCGAAACGGCGCCGTATGCGCCGATTGAGATGGGATCGGGGTAGTAAAGGGAGGAAATCCCCTCTCCGCCGCTGATTGGGATCGAAATCACGTCGACGCCACTTAGAAAAAAAAATTAATTAACTTGCGCGTATTCCCCCATTCTCGACTTTGGCTCAAATACACCCCCCCAGAGTCCATAAAAATTGTGCATTTAAACCCAGCAAGTTAACGACAAGAAACGTCCGTTACTTGCTGGGTTTAAATGCACTCTTTTTATGAACTATGTGGGTGTATTTGGGCCAGGGTCGAGAATGAGGAGGTATATGCTCTAGGGGTGAATTTGTATCTTAACCCTAATTATTTTAACATAAAATCACATTTTAAAGGTATTTCCAAAAAAATTAAATAAATTAGAACAAGACATAGGTTCATATTTTAAAGCTATATATCTTATATAATAGGAAAATAGCAACATCCTATTTGCAGCACCAATTTAATTTGATCAATTAATCTTTAGTTGGCCAAATAAATAGTTATATTTTTATTAAATTTAATTTATTTAATATTATTTTGACCAATAATTAAATTTATTGAATTATTTATTTCAACTACATTTTAAAATTACCCTTATATTTAGGTTTTTCCATCATGAAGTTTGATGAAGACAATATCATGCACATCTCTTTGGAGAAAAATTTAATGAATAAAAGTTATGAATGAAGGCAAAGAGTCAAACTTGATAAAGGAAAACTATCAAAGAAGAAAGGCAAGACACTTGTGTCAGCCTTGACTAGTCAGCTCTACCAAAGTCAACGTTGATCTCTGGTGCTCTTAAGACTTGCATTTTCTAATAATTCCGTAACTAAATAGCTCTGCCTAAATTCGAGAATATGAAGAAGAGATATCAGCATAATCAAGAACACAAAAGATGGAAGGGGGAATAATATTTACTACTATTATTTGGTGGAGTTTCTTCATTAAAATCTGAGGAGTGTTGTCTGTAATTATCATTATCGAGTATAATTTATATTATTCCATCTCAATTCTTAATAGTAACAATCAAGCTGGATCTCATTATCTGAATACGAAACACTTCCCAAGCAGTCACAATGAAAGCAAAGACATAAAACCCTAACCCTAAACAGTAAATACGATCGGTCATTCCAGTGCCTTCTTCTTCGTAGACGCGGGCGGCGTATGAGTTGCTGTTGATGTCCTCATTGGCACCGAGTACTCGCACGGAAGCGTAAGGATTCAGATCCGGCCCTTCATCGCCTGGTGTACGGCGCCCTTATTGAGGGGGGAAAAAGGTTGGGGAATATTACTAATTAATTCTTGAGACCGATGAATGCTCTAAAGCATGCATGAGGTGGTCTTTATAAATAGACATGAGCAGCGTGATCCTAATTAGATTATGATATATTAGATATATTCTAATAAGATTTAATTAATTAGTAAATAGTTGAATTATGGAATTAATTAATTAAACATAAAAGAAATGCCCGGCCATTAATCTAGGGTTACAGGCGGTTTTGTTCCTGCATCGAGTCTGCATACACATGGATACTTTAATAGTGTACACGTGGATACCTTAATAGTGAATTTAAATGCAGGAAATCATTACGCTCGTTTACTACACAACAACAATTAAATTTTTTACATATAATGTAATTGTAAATTTAGATTTTATCCTTAATTGTATTTCCGCTGCATACTATAAAAATTAATGCATTCGCTGTTAAAATTAATGCATTTAAAAAAATAAAAAAAATGCTCTCTTCAGGATTCGAACCTATGATCTGCATTCATCCAACAAGATGATGCCAATAATATAATGTATCCACCGTAGATTTTGATGATCGAATGACTGAAAATGGTTATTCGTTCTTCTTTTATTTAGTGGTTCTTTCTTGAACCTCTCCTTATATATATATATTTCCGTATGAATGCGCTGATCGACTTTTGATTTTGTTTGATTATACTATTTGATACTTTATGTGGTTGGTAAACCTATTGTTTTATGTTTGTATAGCTCCATGTACATACTTTATGTGGTTGGTACACCTATTGTTTTATGTTTGTATAGCTCCATATACATTACCTTATACATGTACACATTGATTTGTGTATGTTAGAAAGTTAGAATATGGGCGAGAAACAACTGGTTGCCAATTCCCCCAAAAAGATTTGAGGATTTGACAAGATGCGGTCCTATCTATTTTATGTTTATTTTAAGAACGAAATTACCACGTTGCATGCATTGTAAAATAGTAATAGTTGATCCTTGTTTATTAAATTGATTTTCTTATATATTTTTTCTTCATTTTCAACTTTGTATGCTTCAATTTAATTTTGTGATTATTAACTAGAGTTTATTTTATTCCATCAATTTAGGTATATTTTTATCATTTAATTTCACTTTTATTAGCTAATAATAGGTTGATAAATTCAAAGTCATGGTATATACCTTTTTTTAAATATTTTTTTGAAATAAAAATCAAATATAATTCATAGTATTATAATAAATTTTATTTTTTTTATAAAAATAATAGATATAAGCATGAGACATAGTGACACACATAAAATTGTGGGACACTAGATCTCATTCCTTTAAAAAAACATACGCGGGCATGTACAAACAAGCGTGTGTAATGAAATATATTTGAACTTTTCATAATTTTTTTAAAATTGGTGTATAATGAAATATTATTAAATAAAATTTTATTGAAACGAAAAACCAAAAAACCCTTGAAAGCACAAGAAGCAGACTAAGGGCCGAGCCTCACTAAAACCTAACTAAGGAAAACCCGGGAGGGAAAAGCCTTAGTTAGGAAAAAGAGTACTCGTCTAAGAAACCCTGTTAACGAGCTGAGTTGAGATTATTTCAGAAACTTCGGCCGAACCATCGTCCCTAAATAACCCCGGCTCATTAACAGAAAAAAACGGAGAATAAATCCAACAATTCGAAAGATAACAACCGAAGAAAGCAGCCAAAACCAAGCAAAAATGACGCCAAAGAGGGTCTTGAAGAAGATAGAAACAGCCCCTGTAGTGCAAAGGGGCAGTAACACCATTCATGCCCACTAACTGTTCGACCAAAAGACCTAAAGGAGAAGAACAACCAAGAACAAAGAGATGCAGCCAAGTACTACCACCAGCAGAAAGTCGAAGATTCCCATAAGAAAAAATTATGAAAAACCAGGAGCAACAGCCAAAGGGATGATGCAAAAGCTCCTCACGGAGCCGAACACGACATATCAACGACCAGAACTTGTCGGTTCGAAAATCTCGATGCCGGTAAGCAATATTTCTAACTGCAGAGCTACCACAAAGGCACCACACATCCGGACCCAGTTTTGAGCTCACCCAAGAACTGTAAAAAGCACCGGGAAAATGCCCGAAAAACCTCCTATCCTTAGCGACCCAAAAACTCTTATAAAACCACCACCCGAGGCGCTTCACCACCTGATCACTCAAGCCCTTGTGGTGCAGCTGAACTGCCACGCCAAGAGCCCCCACCAACTGTTCGACCGAAAGCCCTGAAGGCAGCCTAGTACTCCCACCAGCTGTTTTACGAAAAATCCAGGAAGAAGAAAACCTGAAAATCCAGGAATAATGAAATATATATATTTAAACTTTTCATATATTTTTTTTAAAATTGATGTATAAATATTTGCGTAGAGGCTAAATAATAAATATAAAATCACCCTTTTAAATTAGCATGAAATAATAACTGGACCGGAAGGCCCAAAACCAAATGACAAATTGGGTTGATAAATAATTTTGAACATATATGTTGTTGTTGTTGTTTTTATATATATAGTTGCGCCAAAATAAAAACCATTCTTATTCTATAAAATAAGAACCAAGATAGACCCTTATTTTTTACAATCGAACGGCCATAATTTTATGAACCTATGAACGTATGAATATATGAACCTATGAACGTATTATCAGAGCCTATGAATCTATGAATCTATGAACGTATGAACCTATGAATATATATTAATCAGAGCCGTTAAGCATCTTAATATCTACAGATAGAATCTATTCTTATTTTATAGACTAATAACAGTTTTCTGTATAGCGGCACATATATATATCTAATTTATTAGATTTAACTAAACTACGACTGCGAGTGTTTCTACTCCGTCCCAGGCGGTTTATACTTCTTCGCCACCTTGTGCAGACTGCACAAGCCGCACACATATATAGATATATATTACACATCGGAATTATATCTACATATATTGATCGCTTGTATAAACGGGTATTTCAGTGAAAACAGACTCATTTCGGGGTTGCGCTCACTGTGAGTGAGTTTTTTATATTCACGATGTTTTTATGCAACATTTTTTTCTCTCTTGTTTTGCTTTCTGTTGGTGATTTCTTATCCGATTCCTACATTCTCGCATGGCCTCAGTGCCTCCGCGCGTCGGGGCGGCCGCCTTTGGCCGACGAGGAGCGCATACACAAAAATCTTACAGAGACGCACATATTGGTGCGCTTCAGCGTCGCCTTGCCTACAGCGATTTTTACAAAATTATTTTGTAAAACCTAGGGTTCATGCAATGGCTATTTTTTTTCTTCGTAATTTGGTAATTTTGTTCTTCGTGATTGTGATGTTTGGTTTGGGATGAGTTATTGATTGTAGATTTTTTTTTCTTATAGGGAACCTTGTTAACTTTTGACGGGCAAGATGGCTCATCCAGGTGGCGGCGCTGAAGCGCATGCTCGGTTCAAGCAGTATGAGTACAGAGCAAACTCGAGTCTTGTCCTTACCACGGACTCTCGACCTCGTGACACCCATGAGCCAAGTGGGGGAAGATTGACCCAAAATTCTTTGGTGACAAGGCGTACAGAGATAAACCTCATGAGTTGGAGGAGAAGCTTAAGAAATCTAGAAAGAAGGAGCGGAAGCCTGCCCTTGATTCTGCTCCAACTAGGATCAAGAAGAGGCGACTTCAGGAGGAGAGTGTCCTCACCTCGTCGGATGATGGTGTTTACCAGCCCAAGACCAAGGAAACAAGAGATGCCTATGAAGACATGCTCAGTGCTATTCAGCAACAACTGGGTGGGCAGCCGTTGAACATTGTCAGTGGTGCTGCATGCTGATGAGATTTTGGCTGTTCTCAAGAATGAGACCATCAAGAATCCTGAGAAGAAAAAAAAGATTGAGAAGTTGTTGAACCCCATAACTAGCACTACTTTTGATTATCTAGTTTCCTGTTTCCATTGGGAAATGCATTACTGATTACCATGATGGTACCGACGCTGGTGATACTGCTGTTAATGGAGATGATGGCCTTGACGACGATGTTGGTGTTGCTGTTGAGTTTGAGGAGAATGAAGAGGAGGAGGAGAGTGATCTGGATATGGTACCCGGGGATGAAGAGGATGACGATGATATAACTGAAGTAGATGGTTCTGGGGCCATGCAGATGGGTGGGATTGATGACGATGAGGAACAGGAAGCTATGGAGGGAATGACATTGAACGTGCAGGATATTGATCACTCAGGCTTATGACCAGAAGACTGATCCGCAACAGAGCCAGAAACTCGCTGAAGAGGTTCTTAAAATCCTTGCCGAAGGTGACGTTGAGACAAAGCTGTTGGTGCATCTACAGTTTGATAAGTTTAGTCTTATCAAATTTTTGATGCGTAACCGGTTGAAAGTAGTGTGGTGCACCCGTCTGGCAAGGGCTGAAGACTAGAAGAGAAAGGAGATTGAAGAAGAAATGATAGGTCTAGGGTCAGATCTTGCTGCCATCCTGGCGCAGTTGGATGCCACTAGAGCGACTGCCATGGAGAGGCAAAAGAACTTGGAGAAAAGCATTAGGGAGGAGGCTCGCCGACTCAAGGACAAAACTGGTGGAGATGGTGCTGGGATCTGGTTGATAGAGATTCGGATGGTGTTTGGTTAACGGGACAGCGGCAACGTCTTGACCTTGACAACCTTGCCTTTCAACAAGGTGGCTTGCTTATGGCCAACAAAAAATGTGAGCTTCCAGTGGGTTCTCTAACCAACCATTACAAAGATTTCAGTATGTCGGGATTACAGTAAAGAAACCATTACAAAGATTTCAATTGATGAATGATGTTTGCTATGAAATATATAAGGGGAGTATGTATTATGGTGCGACCCTCAAATAGTAAAAAATTGGTTTATTGTTGGAGGAGATGTTAGATAAAAAAGTAGGTGAGCTTGTAAAGTTGATGTGACAGTGATGTGTCAATTTGAAAACTAGAAATTACTGGGATCATTGTTGGAGGCAGGTTCAAGAGAAGTGTCATTCTAAATATGTTGAAACACTGTAAGTTATTTTTTAGAATTTTTGGATACTATATAAAAAAGTCAAAGATGAAGTGGCTCATTTTACGCTATATGATGAATTAGTCGATCATATGTGGGAGAAATTTTCTGATTTAGAAAATTAATTGCTATTATTATGTAATTTATGCTTTGACAAGTATTATGTAATGTTTAATTCTAAGCAAAAATATTATGTAATGTTAGTTTTTATGTTGTTGAAATAAATTAATCGTTTTTGGATATTTAAAAATAGTGCTTTATTAACTATTTTTTATAAAAAATATTTAAATTAAATTATATTTCATTATAATTAAATATGATTTAGCATAAATATAATTATTTATAAATATATATGACATATAATAATTAAATTGACAATATAACTGAATAATAGAAAGTATAAAAATAAAGTTGATTATTGGAGATAAAAATAAAGTTTTTATGTCAGGGTTAAACCCTTATGAGCCCCTAAACAACAGTCTCTCTCTTCTTCTTCCACTAGTATGCAGTATCCCTTAAAGCTCCATCAAAACCTTAGTCTTAAACCCTAATAAAATCTCATGTTTCCAAACCATAAATTCTACTAGTAACAATAACAGAGAGAAGAAGAAGGAAAAAGAGATGGCAGTTTCAAGATTATTCATCCTTCTAGGCCACTCAATCCTCCACAATCCTCGCAGTTTTTCACAACCCCCACTCCTCAAATTCAACATAGCATGCCTTCCTCATTCCCTCCGCCTCAAGCGCTGCATCTCCTCCGCTGTCACGCTTGATTCCGAGACTCCTGCTCTCTCCGCTGATGCCATTTCTGCTCACCCGTGGCCGGAATGGGTTAATTTCGTCGACCAATTGAAGGTCAAAGGCTACATTACTCAGAACGCCGCGGCTGCGGAAAATGGCGGGGATACGGGTGCCGAGAGCGCCGCTGTCTACAGGGAGTTGAAGTTGGTTAAGGACGCGTGTATGAGCTTTGCGCGCGACCGTTTTGACATTTTCAAGTAGCTCCATTTTTCTTTTTTGGCCTATTAGTTTGTTATGGTAATATAGCTAGTGTGTTCAAGAGAAAATTCTGTTTTGGGTTTCAGGTTATTGCCCACTTCAGATATTCAAGCGATTGTAGAGCAAGGATGTCCCAGTGTTTTCAGAAAACCTGTTAACTCAGCAAAAAGGTTGAGGGCACATCTACAAATTGATGAAGGAGATGTAAGTTTATCTTTGTGATATGTAAGTTTTTGTTTTTTCGGGAATACATTGAGGGAGTCACACTTTTATAGGATGATTTATGTTTTGGTTTGGAATTTGGATATTTGCAGGTGTGTAGTTCGTGCAGTCTTCGTAGTTCATGTGATAGAGCATATGTTTTGCTAACTGAATCTGAATCTGCTGCACGTACAGTAGATGTAGTTCGTATTTTATTGAATTTTGCATTAGATCCACTTGTTGTTTCCGGAGAAGTAGAAGATAAACCTACAGGTAGGGAGCTCGTCGAATCATCAGCGAGGAGATTGCTCTCAGAGTTGGTCGAGCTTAGCGAAACACCTCCTGACCCTGACCTTCCAAAGCCCGCCTCTGTAGTTCATCAAAAAAAGAAGCAATCTTTTGATTCATCAGATACTGAGACCTCAAAAAGTATAGATATGAAACCGGGAGATTGGGTGTGCACTGAGTAAGATATTTTCTGAAATTTTCTCTTATCACTCTTAATTTCGTTTGGTGTAATAATTTTTTATTCAAATATTATATTCTTTCTAGTCATTCATGTCTTAGATTGAATTAGCGGTTAAATTTCATCCAAATGGATACACTTTTTGTTGCACACATTTGCATTAGCTGATGATACCATATAAATTATTTTTTGTTAGTTGAACTGTACAAAAATTTTGTGCTATTGCTTAAGAACTGGTGGAACCTCTCTGATGTGGTTTCTCGTAGGTTCTTGATGCAGTGTAATTTTCTATCATTGTTAAGAGAATACAATGAATTAGTTTTTCTTCTGATGAACCTTGTGCCTATGGAGTTTTTTGAGTTATTTATATCTTAAGTGGTAAAGGATGTCATTGCTCCTTGGTTGTAGTAGAAGAATAGCATGGTTTAATGTATATGTTTTACGTAACCTCTTTTCTGAACCTCCTGCATTGGCCCTTAAACCACAATTTGCTCCGGAGGTTAAGATCTTGTTTGACATATCATAGGCTTTCTCAATGATTACATATTCTGGTGTAAAGAGCTAAACCTTGTTGCAAATTTTCTATCTGGAACTTGTCAGTAATATCAGGAGTACTGAGAGACTGCAGATTTTTGTTTACAGTCTACTGTTGTCTTTTGCTAGTGCTACCCTACTCCTCTGTCCGTTTCTTCCTGAGCAGAAAGAGAAAGAAAGTGATAAATGCTTTGTGTGTGGGTGGGGGGGGGGGGGACTATGGGAAGATGAACTGCAAGGGTCTAGGGTTTTTGACACCATGATATGTAAGTTGAGCAGCATCCAAACTGCTTGCATTCACCGACCTAGTACCTACTTGCCATTTATCAGTGATTGCTATTATTGTATGCCCTTGTAAGTCAGGGGTCTTAACTTTTTATCTTATTTCTTTCTTCTTTTTGGTAATACTTTATTAGGAAAGGATAAGTGACAACAAAGGGATGATAATAAGTTAATAACCAATAAATTTTATTGGGAAGGATGAATTGTTGCAAAGTCAGGGATATTTCAAACAAATGGTGTAATATTTGTGGAGTGAAGAGCCTAATAAACCATCTACTCGTTTTCACTATCTGAATCCCTGATTATCTGATATTAATCACTTTATCACTTAAAAGATATCTTGTGTATTACCCAGATATTGTCCGCTTCTAACAAATGATTCCAATTAAGTGCTTTACCGTAAAGCTTACAGTCTTCGGGCTTTGAGAATGTAAATGACTGATTTGCTGCATGAATTCTTTATGTTATGCTTTGTTGACTGATTTGGTGCACTAGTCTTAAAACTCCTCTATGTGCCATGAGTTCTAAGTATATCTTACGGTTAATCATGATATTTATACATATACGTGCTTCATGTAGTGATCTTCCTTTATCCATTGCCGTGCATATCATGTATGATTGGATATAGTTTAGAGTTTTTTCCTTCTCTGCATGACTTCTGTCCGAAATTACTTGTTGTACCTATAGAGTTCTGATGAAGAATCTTAGGCTGCCTGTAATCAGGTAGAGTTAGTCATGCTATTGGCTGGTGTGCTGTATTGGGCTTCTAACATGAACTTCGTATATGATAATTCTTCTTGTTGTTTAACCTTAGTTTCAGTTTTAGCTCTATTCCTAATCTGTTGGTAGCTACAGGTTCTTCTTTCATCATTGAATATGTCAGGCTCTTATGTGTTTGGACTGTTGACACCATTATGAATTCATCATTTCATCCTTTGGTGGGTTCAGTTGCAAATAAATCATTTTTGTGGACTAATAGTTCTATTCTGCTGTGCATTCTTTAAGTTTCTACTAGTGTGATAGATTAATATATTCTTCCTGTTGTTCTTGCTGCTATGCCTTTTGGTGAACTTCCTATCTGGAAGCATTTTGAGTTTATTTTGACAATTCTGATTGCTTTTGTTTCAATCTACCTAACAATTCTTCTCCTAACTCTTTTAAAGTATTGAAATCACTAGCATGACATCATGGTGCACACCCTATAAATTGTAGGTGCAATTTCATGAACTTTGCTAGAAACGTACGATGTCTCAAGTGTAAAGCAAATGGACCCAAGGCCAGTAGCATGTATACTGGTGGAGGTGGTGTTGAAATGAAAAAGGGGGATTGGAACTGCGCTCAGTAAGTGATAAGTTTCTGCTGCCTTGAAAGTCATCTTGATGATTTGATATACCAATCTTATTCAATTTGGCTATACCATTAATTTGTTATATATAATCTCACAAATATACTGCAAATACTATGATTATGAACTTATCCAGTAAAAAAATGTTTTGTCTGGTTCTCTAGTATGTCTAGTCTTGGATCTGTCTAGAAAGTTCTCTTGCAATATTTTTTTCTCAATATTTCGTATGAATTCCTCCCCCGTTCCTTTGTTAAAGCTAGGTTTCCATGCTAAGGAAAGTTAAAGGTTTTTCATGGTCGTCGGGGATTTGTAAGTCGCTCACATGTGTTGTTGTCTTGCAAAGACGCTTCTCACATATTCTTCTCTTGGCAAACTAGTGTGTCTTATGTATTAGTTTGAAGATGTAGACCCCTTCCTCCATTATATTGTCGTGGATTCTGGTTCACGGTCCATGCTTTCGACAAAGAATAATTGAACAGATCAGCATGTCTTTGTGAATAGTGCTTCAACCCAAAAAACCTGATTTGCTATCCCTGAAATAAGCTTTTTGTTGACATTAAACCATGAAGCTTTACAGTATTATCTTGCTGATGTCAATTTTCGGGTGCTTGGATATCCCTCTTTTCAGCCTTTTCTTTTGCTGGTGGTTTAATTTTCTGTCTTTCTGTGATTTAGGTGTTCCTTTATGAACTTTGCAAGCAACAAGCAGTGTTTCCGCTGTCAAGGACCACGTCCCAAGAGGCAACTAAAACCTGGGGACTGGGAATGCCCCAAGTAAGTCCAGTTTATTGCAGATACATTTAGCCTTGTGTTTTGACCGATGAGGTTGATTTCTAACGCGTTGTTTTCCTACTTGCAGGTGCGATTTCTTGAATTTTAGTCGTAACACCGTCTGCAAATCATGCAATCGCGAACGCCCACTAGAGTCTGGAGTGCAAGATGTGTTACATACAAGGAAGCCTTACTAAGTCCATTTTAGAATTGCTTATGCAGAATACAACTTCTGAAGATGGTTTTTGTTCTTGGCTCTAAGGTGATATATTCCTGCAAGGTTTAATGTTGGTATTCTTTTCAGATAGTCTTTTTTCTACATGTGTTTTTCCTCTGTGGATTTATTACATGGTGTAATAAAAGATGAGTCCTTCCAGAAGAAAATACTAAGTAGTATATAGTCGATTGATAAGTTTCTGTGTTCTTAAATTGAACAACCCAACTTCTGGTAGCTCCACCCTCCCTAGTATGCTTGGGGGTGGGGGAGGGGGTGCGGCCACCCATATTTTATGGGTTAATGATCAGATATGCCCTAGTTTGAGTGGTTTTATCAATTCTATTTATTTTTTCTTGTATCAATTTTATCATCGAAGCTTGGCATTTCTTTGTTAAGTTAGGGCGAATAAAGTAGAGCAAAAAGCTTCCTGTTACAAACCAATGAAGCCATGAGTCGAGTTACCTATGGTAGAAAGACAAACTTTAAAGGACTTTTCTTTAAAAGCTTGCCAGTAGAACCTTCCAAATCTTGATAAACATTAATTAATTAAGTGAAGCAAAAGTTTATTAATTGAATATTACATTCGCACTTAAGAAACAATTTAGTAAAGCAAGCAAAATTGATTAGCGTTGCCTCTAACTCTAAGCTAAGGCCATCACGCCGCTTTCAATTTCCCAATTTGTTTCACCGAATCCTGAACTTGAGTTTAGATTCGTGCATCAAATTGTTATATTGTTGTTGTGGCACAACACTCTATCGGCGATCTCACTCCTTCAAGTCTCATGTATGGAAACAAAAATATGTACTATTGCCTTTAGACTAAATACAACATCTTCTTGAAGCTGCAACATTGATGATGTGTCATATCCTAATTGGTGGATAGAAACAACGTTGACGCGGTACACCTCGACATAAATTTACCTCCGTTTCCTTTCACATCCCACTTGCCCATATACAATACCAACACATCGTATACTACTCCTACTTGCTTGTCCGGAAATGTTCTGCCGGAAAACCCTCCATCTGAGCTGCGCTCTTCTGCTTCTCGCCCTCCTGCCCGCCGCCACTCTCGCCCGCCCATTCGTTCTCGTCCTCTCCCAGGACGACCTCTCCGACCCCGCCGCCGCCGCCGCCGCCAATCTCCCCGACGATCTTTCCGATTTCGACGACTTCCCCGATTCCGAATCGAAGCCCGACTGGGTCCTCGATCCCGGCTCCTGGTCCCCTCTTTTTGAGCCTGATCCCAATTCCAAAATCCCCAGCCCTAATGATGACGACGAGGTAATTTACTACAATGGGGTCAGCAAAATGGTGGAGGCGGCGAGCATAGGGGAATTTAGGGTTATTGATGAGGCGGTCGCGGAGATCGAGGCGGCTTCCTCTCTGGGGCATCCGCATGGCCAGTCGGTGATGGGCTTTTTGTATAGCATGGGGATTGGGAGGGAAAGGAGCGACGCCAAAGCATTCTTGCATCACTATTTTGCTGCGCAGGGTGGAAATATGCAGTCTAAGATGGCCTTGGCATACACTTACTATCGCCAAGAAGTAAGGTTTCTATTTTTGTTTTAAATTTTAAAAATTTGTTGAAATTTCACTTCCAGCTTGATGTGAATTGGAGGACCTTTGGTAGCATCAGCCTTCATTTTTAGATGTGAATGATAGTTGTAGTCTTGATAAAACTATTGTGTTTTTGCCCTTCTTTGACTGTTGGTGACTTGATGGATTAATTATTGGGCTTCGACTTTGAGGGGAGGCATGGAAGTTAGCCCCTTAACTTTTGTGAGCAGCCATCATTTGGTATTAAGTCTCTGGACCAGAATGAGATGAGTTGCTTCCACCCTTTCATTCCCTGGTAGCTAGTGGGCAATAAATAATGCGTAAGTATTAAGTCCATATAGGTATCATAAAAAAACATTATTTGTTTCACCACTATGTGAGTTTAGCGAGTGAAGTGAAGATGGAGGTGGGATGATAACAAAGGCACTTCATCTTGTGTATATATGAAAGTAATATAGTTTGGAGTGTTTAATTGGAAATTCCGAGTATAGCTGTTTCATGTCAGTTTTGTGCTCATGAATTTCCCTTCTTGATCTCCTATAAAACGACATAGATGATAATCTTCTTATAATGTACTTACCTAGAATTTGGTAAGGATGGAAGACCTAATCCCTCTTCCTGACTGAAGAAAGTTGTTTCAGTCGATATTGACATATTCATGTATTATTGGAAGTGTGTTATACCAGTAGCTTTAAAATGTGTGATAAGTTGTTAAGTTGACACCACTTAAATTGGAGATGCAATATCTATAAAAAGTCATTATGGAGCAAACTTTCATGCTGTATGGATGCTGGTTGACTTGAAAGGGGAACGTGAAATTACAAATTGCTTGAATTTCAGGTGTCTATAGTTTCACTTTGTACAATAAAGGTTCAGTGCTATTAGTTATCACATCATTGGTATTGAGGGAAGTAGTTCTGGTCAGGATCAAAGAAGTGTTTCTCAGTTGAGATAGTTATATTCCATGGTTGAAATAATTAAAGACTGTTGGATTATCCTTGATATGTGTTCTTTTCTTTTTTCCAATAATTCACTTGATAATGACACAATAACACGGCAAAATGTAAACAGAGGTGAAGGCATGATTTATGCTTATGAAATCCTACTGATGTTTCAATAATGGAAATGTTATTTATATTGTTTGAATATAAATACTCCCCCCGTCCATGATAAAACTTTATACTTTTCCTTTTTGGGTCGTCCACATAAAAACTTTCTATTCTATTTTTGGACTATACCGCCACTTATAATACCTCATTTACCTTCAATTTTTCACCACACCCAATACAAATTAAAACAACAAAACACATTTTCATCACCCCCAATACACTCAAGTACTCAACAACCTCGGCTTAAAACCCGTGCCACTCCCTCCTAGGAAGTTTTATCATGGACGGAGGGAGTATTTTATTTTGAATAAAAAAAAGTGAAATCATAATTTTCCTCTTTTAAGATAGAGTAGTATTTCAACAATTAAATTCATACCATGACATTCTTAGATATCTAGGAGAAAAACATATAATGATTAATGAATGAAAAGAAGACATATTTTTCTTAATGAAGAACAAACCAGAAATGAAAGAGAAAGAAAAGATTAAGTTGCAAAGTGGCTATTCAAGAGCAATCTATTAATGTAAGTCATAGTTGATACTATTCGTTATTGGTTTAATCCATGTTTATCTCGGTGCAGATGCATGAAAAAGCAGTTAAACTGTATGCTGAACTGGCAGAGGTAGCAGTGAATAGTTTTCTTATTTCAAAGGATTCGCCTGTTATTGAACCAGTCAGAATCCACACTGGTGCTGAGGAAAATAAAGAAGCTCTTAGGAAGTCTAGAGGAGAGGATGATGAAGATTTCCAGATTTTGGAATATCAGGCTCAAAAAGGCAATGCAGGAGCTATGTACAAAATTGGAATATTTTATTACTTTGGGTTGAGAGGTGTGAGGCGCGATCATCCTAAGGCATTACGGTGGTTCTCAAAGGCAGTAGAGAAGGGAGAGCCTAGGTCAATGGAACTTCTTGGGGAGATATATGCTAGAGGTGCTGGGGTTGAACGTAACTATACTAAGGCTTTAGAATGGCTTACCCTGGCATCAAAGCAACAACTTTATTCAGCTTACAATGGCATGGGATATTTATATGTAAAGGGTTATGGAGTGGAGAAAAAGAACTACACCAAGGTATTGCCTCATCTTAGTTCATTGTTTTCTCATGCTTGCCTTCTATTAATTTTTTGGTCTTTCTTCCAATCTTTTCTCTTTAGCATGCTGTTCACAGAGAGTTTTTTTTTTTTTTTAAAAGCGAACTTCACAGAGAGCTTTGACATGTTATTTATGCTCCAAACTTTTTTTATAGGCGAAAGAATACTTTGATAAAGCTGCTGAGAACGAAGAACCTTGTGGGTTCTACAACCTTGGTGTGATGTATTTAAAGGGACTTGGGGTTAAGCGGGACTTGAAGATAGCAACAAAGTACTTTGCACTGGCTGCTAATGCAGGTCAGCCAAAAGCATTTTACCAATTAGCAAAGATGTTTCACACCGGTGTGGGTCTAAAGAAGAATCTTCATATGGTAAGAATTAAGACTATACTTTCTCTCATCCTGGCCTAAAGTATGGTTATCTTTCTGTCCATTTTCTGACAACATTAAAGAGTTTTAGGGCCCTGACTGGCCAATTAGTGCTTCAATTCCATTTCCTCTTTACATTATCTCTGCTGGTGGAGTACATCGATCTTTCTCTTCTTGAGTGCATCTTGTTTCTTTTTTGCAAATACCAAGTTATTTTGGTGCAAGTAGTAATTTTATTCTGCATTTCATTTCAGGCAACAGCACTATACAAACTAGTTGCGGAGCGTGGGCCATGGAGTTCGTTGTCTAGATGGGCACTGGAGTCATATCTGAAAGGTGATATTGGCAAAGCATTCCTTTTGTATTCAAGAATGGCAGAGATAGGGTATGAAGTCGCGCAAAGTAATGCTGCTTGGATTTTGGACAAGTATGGGGAGCGCAGTATGTGCATGGGGGTGTCTGGGCACTGCACTGATGCTGAAAGGCATCAACGTGCTCATGTGCTATGGTGGCGAGCTTCCGAGCAGGGAAATGAACATGCTGCTTTGCTGATAGGGGATGCATATTACTATGGTCGAGTATGTAATGGCATTTAAAATTCTATATATGTCATCAATAAGGATTTATTGTGATACCCCTTAGACATCTTCTTCCTTAAGATAAATGCATCTACAGGGCTCTCAAGAGTTTATGTACACTTATTCTCCTCACTCTTGTATTCTGCAGGGTACAGAACGGGATTTTGACCGTGCTGCTGAAGCCTATATGCATGCTAAATCTCAGTCCAATGCCCAGGCCATGTTCAACCTGGGATACATGCATGAGCATGGGTTGGGACTACCATTGGATCTTCACCTTGCCAAGCGTTACTATGATCAAGCCTTAGAAGTTGATCCTGCTGCAAAGTTACCTGTATCACTAGCCCTTGCCGGTCTGTGGATCAGAAGAAATCATGCCAACAGTTTCCTCGTGAGTCTTTATCTTCTTTCATCTGTGTTGACCTTTTAGCTGTCCTTGTTTTCATATTGTCCTGTGATATGGAGCTGAACATGGCTTCATGTTTCTTGTTAGATACAGAACAATTTATAATGACATCAATGTGATTACCCCCCCTCTTTTCCTAATTATTCTCTTTTGGTTTACCTTGGATATCTAAGTTTTGGTTTTGGCAAAAAGTATTTTGTCCTGCATGAATTTATGTGCTGTCGTTAGTGCAAGGTCACCTTGGAAGTTCAATCTCAGAAATACAAAATTATTCTTTTTTTGGTTTACTCTGGATATCTAAGATTTGATTTTGGCAAAAAGTATTTTGTAATATGATTAAAAGTTGGTCAATATTAGTAAGCATACCAGTAATAGCTGTGGTTACATATGAACATAGCTGTCCTTTGCTACTATTCTCGAATGGTGTTGTGTTAATGGATTTACTCTTTACTGCCTGCATTTATTTTGTAAACTTAACTTTTAGTTTTGTGATCCAGTGAGGCTTATGAGTCGAGTCTACTTATTAATGACAAATAGCACAGCTGTGGTTTGATGACAATGCTGGAGTTATGTCTGCTCTTCTGTTTTGTGCATGCATGTGATGTTTAGTGAATACAGATCTTTTCCTTTCTAGAATTTGATTATTTGTGATCAATGCTTTTGGTTCTGTTGGGAATGTGCCTAATTTGTTGTGTTTCTTCAGGTTGGTATGATTGATTCCCTTCCGGAAGTTTATCCAAAAGTAGAGGCTTGGGTGGAGAATGTGATCATGGAGGAAGGTAATGCAACAATTTTGACGCTGTTCGTCTGCCTCCTCACAGTTCTTTACCTAAGGGAGCGGCAAAGAAGACATGCTGCTGTCGGTGACGTGCCCCCACATCAGCAGCCCGGCGAACAGGCTGCTGCACCTCTAGTTAATTGATCGTGTTGTCTTGTCTGTGTAAAAAGGAAGGGTGGGATGTGGTTTTTCTGGCCCAGAAGTGCCTGATTCTTTTGCAGGAAAATGTATAGGAGTTTGATTGTGCATGAGCTTGGTCACAGAGTCATTTTTTCTCTTATGCTTTGTTGTAAAATAGAGGTGGCTTACCTTGGTGAAAACGAACGTAGATTTTAGCTCTAGAGAAATATATAACCCAGCAGATAGATATTCTTATTTACGGTCTTTATCAATAAAACAACTAAAAAAAGGAAAGAATTGATATTTGCAGTGATTTGTGCGTCGCAACAGTGTGTGTTTTTTTTTGTTGATAAATTTATTAGGGTGCTTTTACTTTGATGGAAAATGAGTGAAAAAGTATATTTTCATTTATTTTTTATCATTTTCTCATGTTTATTATTCCCTTTGTCCATCAATTCATGTCCTATTTTTTTTTTCGTCCATCCATTAATTTTTAATTGGTAGGTCCCACATTTTTTCTTCACTCAACTACTCCCTCCGTCCATAAAATGAGTACTCATTTGTAGACGACACAGATTTTAAGAAATGTATTGAGTATAATATGACTTTTTGAGAATGTTGATTAAAAGGTTGTGTGAGGTACATTTGCCAAAAAGGGAAATTAGTTGGGTACTCATTTCGTGGACGGACAAAAAAATAATATAAGTACTCATTTCGTGGATGGAGGGACTAATAAATAACACACTTTCTGGTTTCTTTTTCCACTCAACTAATAAACAATATACTTTGTGGGTCCCTTTCTTCACTCAACTAATAAACAATACACTTTTTATTAAAACTCGTGTTTCCTCCCCTAGGTCATGAATTAGTGGACGGAGGGAGTGTGATGGAAAATTTTCTTCATACAGAATGGAATATTTTCTCGAGTGGTCATTTTTCACTTCTTTTCAAAGTAGGGATGAGAAAATATTTTCCAATATTTTTTCATTTTTTCATCTTTAATAAACATATGATAAAAAAAAAAGAAAAAAAAGTAAATTTTTTCATCTTTTCTTATCCATCATTTTTCCAATGAAAATTTTGCAATCAAAGTAAACGCACCCATAAGAGATCGGTACTTTTGTTACTTGGGTGTAACATAGACAACAAGCACATTAACAATATAAACTCACCTCAATTTCTGCCTCAGTGTACAAAAAAAAAATGTAAATGCGTAATCATTATTCATTCCACAAAGTGGTTGTTCCCTTTAAATAGCATCCGCATTTGCATGAGACCTAACCACATTCGCTTCTGAATCTCTCTCTTTTTGTAAAAATGGCAGTCTCACAAATACACATTAATTAAGTCCATCAAGCTGGCATCCCATCGACTCCACAGAATTGGAAGCTCAAATCCAGCCCAAGCCTCAATCGTTTGTCTTTCCTCAGACAACATCATATCCAGGCTAGTGGGGTTGGCCGAGCTCTGCAAAAATTGGTTCCTCACCGGAGATGTTTGGGGGCCGGAGGAGTATATATAATGGATAGTTTCTTCTCTTATTAGGGCTTTCAACTCAATTCTAATACTCCCTCCGTCCCTGAAATAAGTTCATCTTTTTCCTTTTTGGGACGTCCCCCAAATAAGCTCCTCTTTCTTTCTTTTCATTTTTGGACAACTACCCCACCACTAATAATATTTTATTTATTCTTACTTTTCACTTTTTTACCACTCTCAATACTAATTATAATACTTTTTCACCTTTTCACCACTCTCAATACTAATTATAATATATTTTTCTCCACTATCAATACACTTTACCATTTTTCCTTAAAACCCGTGCCGTCCCCAAAGAGGAACTTATTTTGGGGACGAGTATAATATCGGAATAAGCCCAAGTTGATGAAAATTTATTTGATCTGCGTGTAGTAGTAGCCGATATGATAAAGTTAGTGAGAATTTATTTGTTTCATGTGTGGGAGGGCATGCATGTTGAAGCGTGTATCAATGTATGCTTGGTCTACTCTAGCCAAGAAGTACAAATTAATTAGAAAAATAAATTATGGTGCAAAGTTGGGAGTAGAAATTAATTACAAAAATTAATTATGGTGGAAAATTTTTCATGCAATAAAAGAGGAGACATGTATTCAACACCCATATTAATTAATTTTTGATAATAGCATAGATTTTTATATTCATATAGTCCAATTTATAATAACACAATTTTTTTGAACAAAAATTAAGAAGAATTTGTTAACCGTGTGAAATGATAGAAATCACTTGTACAATGAGTATAAAGTGAGTAGAGACCACATTCTAATTTTAAAAAATGTTATTATAAATCACACAAACTAAAAAGTAAATTATGTCATTATAAGTGGACGGAGGAAATAAATGATAGAATGTATTGTGAGCGAAATAAATTTTTTATTTGTATTATGAATGAATTGTATGAGTAGAATGGAGAAATAATAATGGGTCATATTATTAAAATTTTAAATAAATATTGAAAGTAAAAGTAAATAAGAAATTAATTAGTGATAATCTCGGGTAAAAGTTGAGAGTGAGCATAAAAATATCAAACGAATGGAATATAAGAATGCATATATTTAATGACGTAGTAATAAACTTTAATAAAAAAATGAAATTAAAATTGGATTAGAAATGACACACGGCCGACTAACAATAGTTACAAAATAAGGAAAGGAGGAGGAGGTTTCAGGCCTTCCGCGTATACAAAATTTGAGATTCGAAAATGTATAGAGTCACCATCTTTAATTAGTACAGAACGCGTAGTAGTAGTAGTAGTAGCGCCTATAAAATACTATACAATTCCCCACTGTATATATCATCTCTCTCTCTCTCTCTCTCTTATCACAAAAGATCAACCCACAAGAAAATGGGCACCAATCAACCCCCAAACCCCAAGCCCTCAATGTACCTCGAAGACATGAACGAGGTCGCCAAAGTCTTCGCGCGCTTTGACGCCAACAACGACGGCAAGATCTCCGCCGAGGAGCTCGGCGGCGTCCTCAAGGCCCTCGGATCCGCAACCTCCGCCGACGAGGTCGAGCGGATGATGCAGGAGCTCGACACCGACCGCGACGGCCACATCAACCTGGAGGAGTTCGCCGCCTTCTGCAACGGCAGCACCGACCCCTACCACTCGGCGGAGAAGGAGCTGCGGGAGGCCTTCAAGCTCTACGATCAGGACCACGACGGCAAGATCTCGGTGGCGGAGCTCCACCAGATCCTCTCGCGCCTCGGCGACCGATCCTCCGAGCACGACTGCGCCGGGATGATCAAGTCCGTCGATTCCGATGGGGACGGCTTCGTCAACTTTCAGGAGTTCAGGAAGATGATGACTAGCAGTAGTCGCAACACTGCCGCTTAGATTTCATACCAAATTAGGTTTAATAATTCTGTCTCTCTCTCTCTCTCTCATTGCTGCTGTTGGTTGTAATTTTGTTGGCGTATATGTTGATTGCTGTTTGCGATTTACATAAGTCAGAAGCCATAGGCATATCTTGAGATTAGGGCATATACAGCGTTGTCTACGCGATCATTTCCCTCCCAATCACAACGGATATGCGTTCTGAATAATATGTGGGCCTACGATTTCTACTACTTCTACTACACTCATATAATTAAACCAAAATTTTCCCCAGCTGCCAAGGGCTTGCTTCCGCCCCGGTTATGGCTATACTGTGATAAACTCTAAACCTCTTTATTTTATTTTGAATATATGAGATATCATATGATGGGGATAATGAATTAGTACAAATTAGACTAAATAATTAAACAAATTAATGAAAAAGAAATTTTGGTATCTCAAGTTTGAGATATGGATAAAGTCTACTCGACAAGTGTAATATAAATAATTATAATTATATAGTAATCTTGGCTTTTTTTAGTAGTATATTATTAGTGGACCCATGCAATTAGTACTTATGTGTCGTTTAACTATAGTTTGGAATGCTAGAATTAGATTTGAGTTATTGCTTTACATGTTTACGTGTAAAGTCAATAATGAATTGGGCGAGTGAACTCATATAAATAGTCAGACGAGTTTATGACACATGGCACATGCTGACAAGTGACAACATGGAAAAATGCGATGTTACCCATTCCAGTATACACGCCAATATTCCCTCAAAAAAAAAAAAAAAAAAGTATACACGCCATACATTCTAAATCTCACTACACTTTCTAGATATATATTTTGCATTACCGTACTAAAAATATCATGGCCAACGCTGAGAGCGAGTCCCAAATTAATGATCTGATGCAAAAATCTTAAATGTTGAAATAGATGTCCAACAAATTAATGATCAGAACGATATTCACAAATGCACCCAATATATACAACTTTCAAGTAATATGGCATGAGTAGTTGGTTGTGTGCTAACGAAACTTTATTCATAAACAAGATTTTATAATATAGGGTGAAAAG
Source organism: Salvia miltiorrhiza (assembly GCF_028751815.1). Classification (NCBI taxonomy): domain Eukaryota; kingdom Viridiplantae; phylum Streptophyta; class Magnoliopsida; order Lamiales; family Lamiaceae; genus Salvia; species Salvia miltiorrhiza. Next base: position 68,536,482 of record NC_080388.1, on the reverse strand, counting down.
TAGGGGTGCATGGATCCAGAATTTGATAAGAGGATGAAGTGAAAAATAAATATTTTGATCCATAAGGGTATCAATGTCACGATGAAAATAAAAAAAGTTAGGAAGGGAAAGTAGAGGAGAACGATATTGAAATATTCAGTCTGATTTTTTCGCTCGAATTGCATTACAGTGATTTCAAGGTTATCGAACTACCCCCAAAGTCACAATTTCTCACCCAATCTATGTTTTCATGGCACAACTCAATTGGCTTATAGAGATATTTAAGTTGAATGCAACTTAAATAATATTGCTATATTTTTACAAACCAATTAAAACTTTCCTTTTCTCAATTTTAAGTATATAGCAGTGTTTTTGTAAATATAACTGTAAATTTAAAATTTAAAATATTTTTTACGAATTTTTTAATTATATATTTTAAATATAAAAAAAAACTATTATAGATAATACGTAATTGAAAATACAGTAAAAAGATGATATGTTATGTTGAGTTTGGTATATTGTTTGAATTTACAACAGCCTCAATCACTAAATCAAATTATGAGATTTTTATTTATTTTTTAATCTCAATTTAACATGTACTCCCTCCGTCCATGAAAGAACTTCCTAGGAGGGAGTGACACGAGTTTTAATAAAATGTTGTATAGTGTATTGAGAGTGGAGAAAAAGTTGTAAAGTGTATTGGGAATTGTGAAAAAATATTAATAATTTATTGTGTTGTTTTAATTAATGTTATTTGAGTGGTGAGAATTGTCTTAAAAGGGGAGTATTTTTTAAGTGGTGGGGTATTGTCCCAAAATAGGAAAAAGTAGGAAGTTCTTTTGTGGACGTCCCGAAATAGAAAAATAGGAAGTTCTTTCGTGGACGGAGGGAGTAGAAAATTTAGTCCTCATTAATAATTTTCTCTACTTGCATCCTTGACTGATGGTGGTGCCTAGAAATCTGGAAATATTTTAGGGAGAAAGAAGGTAGAGAGACTATTCACACGTGCCTTGAAAGTTTAAAATGAAGTGGGAGTGTGGGGCGGGGGATCTTTATCTTAGTTGGGATTATTGGGCCTTAAGGTGAAATCATCGAATACACCTATTGGGCCGAAAAAAGCCTATTACTTTGGATTCCTTAAAAACAACTACTTTAAGAGGATTTGGGCCGAAAAAAAGCCTATTGGGCCGAAAAAAAGCCTATTAGGAGTACATTAGGTTTTTATTTTATTTTTTTATTTTAGTGTTTATTAATTTAATTGGAAAGAGTCAAAATAATAAATGTAATTTTCATCATTAATTTGTTTGCTATGTAATTTTTGAGTAGCAAAATTGACACGCCATAAGATATTGCCATGTAATTTGGGCAATTTTGTTACCGCGGAAATATTAAGAAAAATTTATAGATGATGGATTAATATGCAAAATTAAAAGATCGTGAAAAATACCAGAAAAAATAAGATCATGTAAATTCACATGCAATTAACCCTACTATTTAAGTGTCACGCGTGGCCTCTTGTGCGAGTTCTTAATAAAATAGCAAGAACGGTTTCATAAGGTTTTCGAAAAAACAAAATCTTATACTATTAGTTATTGCGATTACGATTTTATGATCACTAGAATTTTATATAATCAATCATCATTTAAAATATGTTAAAAGAAAATGGGGGCTGATATATAAGAAGTTAAATGTAGGCGAAACAGCATGAAGATGATAATTAAATAACTGGTAGCTAGCTAGCAGGCTTATTTCTACAAACTGGCAACAAGTGCATGCTGTTAAATGCGGAAATGAAAAAGCATGAGCAACATCCGGCATATTCAAAGATTGAAAACGAAGAAGAAGCATTTCTTTGTAAACAAAATGAGCAAAACATAGAAAAATAATGATCGAAATCGGCAGAGAGTTGTTGAGATCAGTGCATGCCATGGAAGCCAGCTGAGTCGAGGAGCACTGCCTTGATTTGGTCAGGGTTCAGCTCTTGCCCTTCTCCCCATTGCTGATCACATATACATATATAGTGAGGGTCACAAACACTGATGATGAGTATTAGTATATGCATGTTGGATTAGATCATATACCTCAGCTCGGAAAATATCGAGTGCGAAGCCATTGAAGCAGCTGATGACAGCTTGCTGTATGTCAAGCCCAAGATTGTCGAGTGCCCTCAAAGTGGAGAGCAGAATCCCAGGTTTCCGGCCACAGAACATGTGGATGTTAACTGCTCTGCCTTCCCTTAGTCTCACCTCAACCTATCCACATCAAAAACATCATCCTCTTATACAAAAACATGAGAATCAGAATGAGAAGCAGAAGTGCGAGTAATTAAATTACCCTAGCCGGTTGTCCGGTGGGGCTGGACAACGGGCTTGCAAAGGCGCTCGGGCAGAGCTCTTCCTTGATCCGGGCAGGGATTCCAGGAGTTGTAGGCGTCAGCGGGTAGAAGCTCGTGTTTTGGGTGGGGGTGGACGCCCCCGCCCCCGGGATGGCCTCCAGTTCGTTGTGGAGGTCGTTGATCTTCTGCAGGAGCTCCTTCAAGTAATCTATCGCATCCCCTAGTATTGAAGCCCTGTCCATCTGTTCCCATAATTAATCAACACACTTGTACATTTTCTTTAGGGAATTATCAATTTTGTTTTCGAATTATTCTATCATCATCTTGTTTAAGGAATCTTGAAGCTTTAATTTCTATATATGTAACACAATCACTGTTTGAGCAGTCATGAGTATGCCCTAAAGTAGTAATCACTAAATTAATTGTAGTGTCATTTAAAGATTTCTTGATTGTTCGATGATCTCAACCTTGAATGGGTTTGTTTGGGAAGGAGATTTAATGAGAAATATAGGTAGACATGATTGTGATGGGGTCGGGCCTGAATCTGATAACACAAAAATTTGAGCCAAATTGAATCCCATCTGAAGAGATAAAATGTGGTGTTAAATTGAATAAATATAAAGTATATTTTGGTTTTCTTGTCTGTGGTCCTAAATGCAACATGTATTTCAAAAAAATAAGTATTCATAGATTCCATGTGACCGAAATAAATGCTATCACACGACTTTAATGTGCATGCCTCTCAATCAGTATATGCCAATCAAAATCCATAACTCATTAATAATCACACACCAACAAGAAGAAGAGCTAAATCGAAACTCACGAGACAAAGAAAAGGAAAAACAAAGAAAACAAATTCGAAATGGCTAAAACATGCTGCAAAAAACAAAACAAACAATTCACGAGGAAAGAATTTCCATACCTTACTAATCTTTGGCACCACTGACCTCAACATGTAGAGCCTGTCATTGAGCTTCTTCCTGCGGCGGCGCTCCGCCATCAAATTCTTCGCCGGCAGCCCCTTCTTCTTCCCCTTGCCGTCGCCATTCCTAACACTCTCGGACTCCCCCTTGCTCACAGCGCCACTGCTGTCCAAGAATTGATCATCGGAATCATAGTTGAAACTGGAGCCATCGATGCTCAAATCCTCCACGTCATCCCCACTGCTGCCTTTCCTCTTCATCTCCGATTCATAAATCTGGCTCCTATCCAAGCTCAAGCACCCCAAATTACTCCCGAGATTCTTCCTCAAAGCCGCCCTCTTCTGGAACAGCGTCGGCTGAGATCCCATTGATCCGAAATTGTGATCCAGCGGCTTCAGAATCTTCGATCTGTTGAACAACGAGCTCGCCGATCCCTCGCCGAGCCCAAACCCTATGTTCCCCATCGGAAATCCGCAATTGAGAATCCCTCCGCCCCTATTTAGGGCACTCTCGAGATATCCACCATCGCATCCCAAATCAAAGCTCGCATCTAAAGCGTTGTTTTGGATTGGATGGTTGATCAAGGGCTTGGGCTGCAGGAAGTAGTTCACCTGCGATGCGGCGTCGAGGTTGTTGTTGAAGGCGGATGTCGGGGAGCATGAGGCGGAGGAATCGATCGGCTGGAGCAGCAGCTGGTTGTTGACGGCGGCTTCGGTGAAGGTCGGGGAGAATGAGATGTCGTGCATGGGCGCAGCAGCGGAGGTGGCGCCGGTGCTGGTGATGTACCAGTCCTCGTTTTCGGCTTCGAGCATGGATTTGAAGGTGGAGAGGGCGCCGATTTCCATTTGGTCCTTGTTGTTGTTGTCGGCGTCGTCGTTTTGGGGCCAGGAAGATGTGTGCTCGTCGGTGTCTCCTTTGGTGCCGTCCATCCAGACCATGCTATTCACTCTTGATAGCATCTCCTCTTCTAAATTCTGTGTTCTAGTTCTACTTAGTAGCACACAGTTACATGCATAACTGAGAGAGAGAGAGAGAGAAAGAGAGTAGCAGAAGAAAAAGGGAAGTAGCTTTATGAGAAAAGGGAAGAGTGTTTGTTTGAGTGAGGCAATGTGACAATACTAAAAGCTTCCAACGTTAAGTTTTGAGTCTACCTGCCGTATTTGTCATGTATATATATAGCTGCCTTCTCTTGGATTTGGATGGAAAACAAAAAAGAAAGCACACTCCTTTCGTCCCATTAAAATTGGCTCATTTTATATTTTAAAATATCCCATTAAAATTGATATATTTATATATACTCCCTCCGTTCTAATAAAAGTGATGCTTATTCATTTTTGAGTCGTCCCAACGAAAGTGGTGCATTTCCTTTTTTTAGTAATAAGTTTACACTACAAACAATGGACCTCACACAACTTTACATTACAATCTTATTCTCATTAAATCTCGTACCGAAAAAAAGCGCCCCGCTTTCATTAGACAGAGGGAGTAATATTTAACTCTTGAAAAATTGTGAGTTCTATCACTTTTATCCAATTTACACATTCTCCTCAAGGGACTATATTTTTTTTCCTCCTTTTTATTCTTATTTCATTCAAATTTATGATGATAATAATGTGGGGAATTAGTATGATAATGTTTTCTTATATTTTTCATCTAAATAATACTATGAGATAAAAGAAGTGATGTGATAAAAAGATTTTATTCTTTTTTTCCTCGTTTTTTCATGATAATTTTACAATGATAACAATCACGCGTCTGTGTTAATATACACTTTCATTTGTTTTTCCAGTGTTTTCATATTTCTTATAGGACGGATATAATAGGAATTTTTTTCGAACGGTCCTTATTTCCTCATTTTCATTTTATTCATGATAATTATATCGTGAAATATTGACGTGATAATATTTTTATCGTTGAAGAACATGAAATATATATATATATATATATATATATATATATATATATATATATATAAAGGGGCACGCTCCAGTGAGACCCTCTATTTTTCATGAGACACTGAGTACGATGAATAAGACATATATACTGATGAACAAGGGCTACAAGGCAGTATATACTGATGAATAACGAAATTTAAAATATTTTGTTCCCTTCAGGATTCGAACCGTGAGAAAAAAAAATTCTCTCTAGATACAATATCAGCAATAGGATTGATGAAATAAACGTACGAGATCGTGTCTTAGGTTTCACTAAAAATAGGGGGTCTCATTGGAGCGCTCCCCTATAAATATATATATCTCCTTTTTTATTTGATAAATTTACAATTAAATAAATATAATTAAATAATAATTTTTGTATATAAATACTTATCCTCCCATGTATATAAATGTATGCATGGTATATATGGGTATCGGTATGGGTATGTGTGTGGAGTGATATCATAGTTGGAAGCTTTTGGAGGTATTTTTGGCTTTTGATGGGGTTTTCACGTAGGTTGTTAAGCAACGTACACCTGATTTATGGTTCTGTTTGAGTTATTGTCTAAATTTAGGATGTAAGCAAATGATTACGATGCAGCTAATTTTGGTGAGAAGAAGACAAAGGATTCAGATCTTTGTCATTTAAACCTGCAGATAATATGCTCCATTTGAGGATTAGTGTGAATCTACCCTATTCCTTCACTTTATCCAACAATATTAATCCTGCCCCTCTAACAAACATACACACTACACATTTATTAATATCCTCTATTTTTAATTTGAAAAACATCTTTTATTGTATTTATAAATAATTGATATGTGATCATTTTAAAAGTTTAGAATCGTCTAATATTAAATATATATAGTTTCTTATAGAAATTATAAATCTTAAATTTTTATCATTACTGGTATTCAATCATTCACAAATTTAATAGGAGATGTCACACAAATTGACAATAAAAAATTCTAATTGATATTTTTTACTCATAATTTTTTGCAATATTCAAAATTTGACAATTTTTTTTGGTGATTCAAACTTTTAAAATCCACATCGTTCAAGTCTTTGATTTGAGAAATCAAAAGTTTAAATTTTAACTGGTTCGAGATTAGAACAATTTAGCGTGTTGGTCTGAATTAGTAACGAATCAATAATTAATTGCCTTTAGATTTTCATATTATTTTTATTTGTGTGTATCATATGGGATCCATGTCATTTTCTTAATCTAACAATGACTTTTTATTATTCTAAAAAGCACAAAACCATGCCATTCTATACTACGACGGAATATATCATTACATTCGATGAATCACGTTAAGATTCTCAGTTCATAAAATGAATGCAAGATACTTGTGATTCAAAATTAACAAATATTTTTAAGAGTTTAAAATATAATTGATATTATAAAATAATTTAAATTAAAAGTATCCCTTATATCCCCCAAAAACTTTAGAGCAATTGCAGTGGGGCTCGAGCGAGCCCTGCTCTATTGCCGAGCTCCAAAGTTTGATGGGGCACAATGTTTAGAGCCTAGCTCGCTAAATTTATATGAGCGCGTGTTATGCACATAGCCTTTTAACACCTCTTTGAAAAAATCATTTTTCAAAAAGAAGTTCATTTGAATTTTTATGATTTTAATTTTAAATAAATATAGCTTATCTTTTTAAAGTGCACGATATATTGTAGAAAATCCTACACCGTTTGATGTAGGATTCAATACAAAATTAAATTAATGTAACTTCTATTTTTATAGCGCACTGCACAGAGTAGGGAAGCCTACACTCTTTGATGTGGGACTCAAAATGTATATTTTTCAAATAATTTTAATTGATTTAAAAAAAATCTATTTTAGTTATTGTAACTTTTGAATTTAAATTTAATGGAATTTTTTATATTTATTTTAATCATATACTACATTATTTTTACAAAATGAAATTAAAATCTATAGAGCCTCCATTTTGAAGGGGGGTGGCTCTATGGTGTGGCCCACCTCTATAAAGCCTTCAAAGGGCTTTTCATTGACACGAATTTTAATAAAATAATTAAATATATAATGAATAAAATGAAGATTTCACTTTTATAATTGGGTTAAATAAAGTAATTTTATTAAAAACAAAAATAAAATTAAGGAATTAACTAAAATTATGAAAAAAAATACAAATTTAGGGAACAGAAGAATTAGTATTTAGTCAAAAAAAAATTACTCCCTTTGTCTCATAATAATTGTTCTAATTTGTTTCGGCACAAGAATTTAAGTGGGTATGATTAAAGAGTAAAAAAAATAAAAAATGATGGAGCATACTTTTATTTTGTGAGATGAATAAAATTAAAATGAAGATGATTAAAAGCTAAAAAGGTAAAAAATGATGGATTCCATTTTTAATTTTATTTTAAAAAAGGGAACACTTGTTGAAAAAAGTAGGACATTAGAGCATGTTAATTACTCAAACCAAAATTGACAAAAAAACAAATCAGTACTACTGGATAAACTCACAGCAGAAGCTGTCAAAGTGAACAGATAAACCTTGAGTGGCATCATATATGTGTCTAACATTAGTAATCTTTATTCACGTCGACTCATTTTCGAAATTAGATAATAAAATACAGTTTAATTAATAAGATGTTTTTCTAAGTTAAAAAAGAAAATTCTCATCTTTGAAATAAGTTAGTTCATTGTACAAAATCATTCATTTATTTAACTAAACTAAACAAAATCATTCATTTATAATCTACGTTTTTTTTGGATCAGGCAATCAAAATAATTCATTTATAATGCCTTGTTTCAAGTATCATCTCCATTACATATTTTGAATCAGGTAATTAATGTTGATATCTTGATGTAAAATCGTCCTTTCCGCAAATGGATTTATCAAAATATCATTATTGCATCAATCAAATGTAGAAAACTAGAGTTCCCCGCTAAAAATGTACAGAACTGAGGGGCAAGCAAATTTAGAGAAGAAAATATTTTAATATCATCGTCATCGGTATGATTGATACAAAATTATGAGTTGAATGCAATGGAATATTAAATGTATACAATATCAATACTCATATATATCTATACAATATTAAAAATCTAATACTCCCTCCGTCCCTCAAACATCTTCCTCTCTTTCTATTTTGGTCCGTCCCTAAAACATGTTGCTAACCTATTTTTGAAAAATAATTACACTCACTATTATTCTTACTATCTTCACTTTTTGTGGGACACATTCTCCATTTATCTAATACACAACTAACTTTTATTAAAATTCGTGTCACCATTCCTTAAGAAAATGTTTGGGGGACGGAGAGAGTGTTTAATTTGAAATCAATTTTACTAATGATGCCTAACTTAGGTGGCATAGTTGAGTCACCCAAAGATTCTCACTTTTTAGAGGCCTTGAGTGGGTAGTGCCGTAGTGGTCTCATCTGCGTGCGATGTAGTTTTTCCATCTTTGAGTGGGTAGTGGTTCTGCCTGTGTGCGGTTATTTTTCCACTCTTGTATATTGTAGAGGTCCTGCCTATATTAGAGATTCTAATGTTACTAATTGTGATTAGGGTAAATTTGCCGCAAAATACACAAAGTTTGGACGGAATCTAGTTTTGGACACAACCTTTGAAATTTGAAATAAAATACATTAAATTTTAATTTTTTGATTTTTCCCCCAATTTAAAATCCCCCCTAATTAAATTTAAAAAACTAAAAGTTATTATTACAACCTAACACAAGAAGCTCACAAGCAATCAAACATTAATCCATAAGAAAATAAAAATAAATAACAAATACTAAATTGTAACGGATTAAAATTTAGAGTAATTTATTTTAAATTTCAAAGATTGTGTACAAAACTAAATTTTATTTTCATTTTATTGTGGATTAATGTTTGATTGCAAGGAAAAGTTTTATTTTTATATTGAATTGCAGAATTTATTAAATGCATTATATGCACGAGTTATGAGTTTATTGTATTAGGTTGTACACTTGTAGTAGCAATATATTTTTTTAATTTAGTGGGAGTTTTAAATTGGGAAAAAGTCAGAAAAAATTAAAACTTGGTGTATTTTATTTCAAATTTAAAAGGTTGTGTATAAAAACCATAATTCGTCCAAACTTTGTGTATTTTACGTCAATTTTCTCTTGTGATTATTCAGTGCATTATTTTTCTTTTGAAAATCAATTATATAAAATGTTAAAACTTTATTTTTTTTAATGTACTACTCTATATTTTTGTTGTACAAAAATGAAAGTTGTATAAAATTAAATATTTTGACTATATATCTTTTTTGTTTTAATTTCAACTATTACTCGAACCCTCCTTGAGAATTTTATAATTTGACGGAATTCCAATAGACCTTAAGTTTTTTTTTTTTTTTTTGATAAATTACATAAGTAAATAAATAAATTTAAATATCGTGCGACGGAGGATTCGAACCCAGGACCTCATGTCTTGAGCATTAACCTCCTACCACTAGATCAACACACCGCACACATAAATGCCTAAGTTTAAAATATGAGGGAGAACGTCTTAGTGAAGTAGATACAAATTTTGTGACTAAAGTGTATATGCTGATATTCTGCTTTATATCCCACTTTCAATTTTTTAATTTTTTTTATCTTTTTTCTTCAATTTCAATTTTTGGCCCATGTCAATACACACCATATTTGTTTAATGCAGTACCAAGACATACTCGAATACACAATTACATTGATATCTACCAAAATAGTGTTAAAACCCTTCTAGGTTACCATTTAGCAAACAGTTTACACAATCTAAAATCAACTCTGAAAGCACCAACACACCGAGAGAAAAAGAAAGAGATGTGAGGTTATTGGAATTTCCATACTTGACCACAAAACAGAGCCATCCTCAAGATGGCCTATAAGCAACGGTAAAACCTAGTTAGGGATGTCTATCGGGCCACCCAAGTCAGTTTCAGGCCAGTCCTTGAACAATACAACACCTTGAAGGGGTCGATATTAACGAAGCAACAATACACTACTTTCAATAATTTGATTTAGTGTGCAGACACACCAAGCTGTATCGACCTCTTAATTACATGGATGGTTGCTGAGGAAATTAAATCGCTATTTACATAGGTGGGGATGGTTGGTTGCAGTTGCTGGTACCATACGCTCTCATGATGTGTTAAATACATTATGTATAAAACAGACATAGATTGGCACCCCCAATGATGGGAGTCCAAAATTGCAAACTTTAGAAAACTACATTCACGTCCGCATCTCTCTTCCAATGTCATCTCCAAAATTCAATTTGATGGTTTGGCGTGTATACGATCTCCTTTAACAGCTAGACGGGTTATAGTCTTTCCTCGACTGCATATTAAACAAGATAGGAAAAATGTTTAGAAGCATCAAGAGCATGCACCAATGGAAACCTGTTTAGAAAAGACAAGAAAGTACCCATTAGAAAGGTGGAAAACTAGCAATCATCTGGACCAGATGATGCAGTTGGTAGATTCTTCATCTCTTTAGCATCCGTGCCCTCTGCAACTGACGAGATCTCTTCCCCTTTTAAATTGAAGGTCCCTGGATTCATACGCTGCACCTCCTCTTTTGTGAGTATTAAGATCTTATGAACCATTCCACAAAATTCTCTGCTCATAAAAGAAAGGAGGATCGTTATTGATAAGCAAACAGCAGCAAGTTGCACTAATCATGGAACCAAACCAAGGGAATTGAAAGATATCTTACTCCCAGGGATCATCTCCAACGAGCATCATATCCTCCTCATCATCAGTATACACAACTAGCCAATTCTTGTTCTGTGCCTTAAGTTCACCATTAAATTCAAAGAGGTCATCCAACTCAGCAATCAACTCATTGTAGTTGTCAAATTTGGCAAGATCCACGGACCTACCAAGGGCAGTGCCCTGTTTATGAACCTGCTCAGAGTTAAGACATCATAAATATTTTTGTAAAAAAAAAAAGTGAACTTAAGTGGAAGCAGGAGCCAGGATGAAGATGGTTTTGTCAGAGACAAACCTTAGTACAGCTTCGTATTGAACCAGAATGAGCTTTGCTTTCTCTATCTCTAGCTGTTGGATGGAAGGACTGAATTTGTTTCTCCTGCTCAGAGGTGGCCGACGGATTATCAGCCACTTTAGAGCCCTTTGACTGATCAGAGTCAGTTACAGGGAATTGGTGAAAATTCATCTGATTCTGCATATGTGCTGATGGCTCAATCATAAGTGGAATACCGAATAGCTTGCAGTTCCCTTCCTTCGGCTTATTAGTGTCTTGTGGTTGCACAAATCCAGGCCTTGGTATCAATTCTCTTGAGTCAGGAGATTGCATTTGACGGTACGGTGAAACAGGTGGAGGCATCAACCAGTTTGCTTGTTGATTGTCACCTCTATGATCAGAAGTCATGGAAAACTCTCTAAATGCATATCTAGCATCCCCATGAGTCTGGCAAGCAGTATCAGTGCCTTGACTAGGAGTTTTCAAGCCAGAATCCATCAGATTAAGTGAGAGGCCAGAAGGCATTGTAGACCAGATGTTCCCAATCATGCTAAACTTTGTGTCGTGTTCTTGAGCAAATCGCTTTGGAATTGCTTGATCACCATGAGGCATACAGAAATCTCGAGGCGCGTGTAGTTGTGAACCAAAACCAGACAACAGATCAGTGAAAGAGGTTTCAGCCCTCCCAAGAGGTAACCACTTCTCTGATCCATATCTTTTTGAAGCAGAACCTACATCATTTTTCTCCTCATCTAGTGAGGGATTCCACTTTATTGGCTTCTCAGTAGACTCTGATTCATTGCTTTCAGCAAAAGTTGCTCTCAAGGTCGCCAATTCTTGACCTTGCAAGACCCTTGGAAACCCATCGGCAGTTGAAGGGTCTGTTGTCATTTTAGATGGACCTGAAGTACATCACAGACGATCGATTTAATGGATTTTGAACTCCTAGATATAAACAGAATGCAGCAGTGGCAGAACAAAACTTAAGCAAAGAGTAAAATTATGGACAACCTTCCCTAGTAAGGACAGATGAGTCAGGGGATGATGGCAGGATGCTTGATCGAGGCCTTTTTGGTCTGGTCGTTGGAAGTGGATTTAGTGCAGGAGGAGAAAGAGCAGGTTCTATTTTCCATGGTGAGACTCTCTCAGGTCGAACAATTGCTGAAGTTTCATCCCATCGGACCTTTAAAAAAGAATCGGGATCAATTCTAGAATGTGATGCTGAGATCTGGGGATATGTGTCAATCCAAAAGCTTTATAGATGATACCTTCAGGCATCTCCACTTTGATTCTGGCCACCTTTTTGGATCTGCATCTTCAATGCCAACAATAGTTCCGGTAAACCTGCATAATTAACATTTCAAAAATATTAATAAGAAAATATTCATCAATTTATTAAGAAATCAGAGGTCATTATTCAATGGTATACCTCTGCTCAGGAGCTTCTTCACCTTCAAACCTCATTTTAAATCTCATTCCTATCGAATAATTGTTTTTAACAGATTCCATGTACTGATCATAGGAGACGATAAATTCAGCAGGACTGGTCCTGTAACACAGAACAAAGGTAAAATAGCAAATTCCATCACTTATAACGATGGCACATTGTTCAGGTGTAACAACTTATATTCTTGGATAATAGAAATAAGGAAACAAGTGCTTATACAAATTAGCAACATGTTCATATTATATCAAAACTACAGTTCAGACAAATCATACATGTTCATATCAGCATGAGGCAGATCCTACAACACATTGAATATTATTGACAGAAAAAAAGAAAAAAAAAATGAAGTAAAGAAACCATAGACCGTGTTAACCAATCAAATATGGTTTGGCCTAATTATAGTTTTAAAAGTTATCTTAGGGATTTAGCAATCAGGTCCCAGAGTCCGGGGAGGGCGGATGTCAAGTCACATACCTAGGCTTGTAATATACAATGAACATGGTCTTAGTCTTAATGGCATGCCAAGCTGTTGCTAGAACACCAAGATGCATACTGTGGCTGGATATGACTGATGATGGAGCATTGCCCTGTTGTCTCATAGCACGCCTAACTCCAACACGCAGCTCCCCATTCTCTCCTCTGAAAGAATATTGAACTCATTCATGCAAAATTATGATGTATAATCAGAATGCTGGAGACACAGGAAGCAAGATATCAAACCTCAGAAATATAAAGGCATCCCCAGCAACAAGCCTTTTCGAGCTAACAAAGACACTCCAACCACTTTGGAGGAGGTGGCGACGTGGTTGGCCTGGAAATCAACAATAAACCAAATTAACAAATTTACTATCCGAGCAGAAATAAGCCAACATGTGTATTACCTCAAAAAAAGTTGTCCTACTAAGAAAGATACCAGTGACATCACACCATCATTTTCTAAACAATATAAGAAGAAACATAGCATTTCTTTGATCTATCGAAAATAGAACTAGTGGTGGTTGAAAACACAGTATTTTTTCTGTCACGTTTAATTTATTCAAAAAAAGATCAACTCTGAAATGGCAGACATAGTTTCATATCATAAGAAACTGTGATGAAGTAAGAAGAGAGATCAAAAAAGTATTTACCACGGAAAATATGCCTGAACCGCCACTCAATTCCATGCAAATCCTTGGCCACTAATTCCTGGGTTGGAGGTTGCCGCGACATGTCCTGTCACACACAAAAAAAAAAAAAAAAAAAAAAAACAACTCATCAACAACACCAGAACAGGCTCGAAGGGCACTTTACATGTTAAGCTGGATTCATCCTAACCAGAGGTGGCAAACATTCATCTGCATGCCGTCTGAGCACTGAGAAGCCCCCATGGGTGCTTGTATCAGAAGCAGTAAGAGTCTTGCAAAAGGAATGGACGTGAAACCGCGGTGGTGGTACTGGAAGAGGTTCCTTTTTTACGGCATTCTCATCTTGCTGGAAAACCAAACCTCACTAGAGTAAGGTATAAGAAAACCCAAACAAAAATACATGTACAGCACCAGGGATTCATCTTACATTAGGCACGGGCAGTAAAGTAACTTGAGCAAACACCTCGTCGGTATCAGGTTCAGCCTATCACAGAGGAAATAAAGTATCAATACCTAAAACCAACAAACAAATCCCCATAATTTAAGAAAAGTGGAAGATAAAAACCAATCAGTGGCTTAGATTTTCAAGAAAAAAAAAATCAAAAATACCTTTAAACTGACATTAACCACACGGCAAAGTATCTTGGAAGGTAGATTATACACAGGCATCTGCTGGTCTGCACTTTGATTAGTAGATGCCTCCACCTATTCAGAAAATGAAGAGAAAAGGGAAAGAAAAAAAAAAAAGAAAAAGCCACACAAGCCATTAAAGATGGAGAGACTGAAAAGCTCATCAAACATATCAGCAACACTAAATTTCACGCGTTAATGCTACAGAACGCACAAGTCAGAGAAACAGTGAACAATTTAGATCAATCAAAACCCCTCACTCGTCTACAAAACCTAAAAACGATTTCAATTGCTTTTTTCCCAGAAAGAAATAATAGTAATAAAAGGAGAGAGGGGAAAAAGACAAAATACCTGTTCTATGTGACCCTGAGGAAAATAGAAGACGAGATCGTTTTCACAAGGTACGGTCACCAACGGGCCGGCGCAGGCCTTCCATAGCTCTGTGTACAACGCCTTCTCAGCATCCACTGCACAGAACCAAGCAAAAGCTATGAGTCAAACGAAGTAACTATCGATTAAACGTAGTAACTATCAATTACGGACAAAATAAAAGTTTCAGCATAAACAACCTATGCTGCCGGAGACGGAGTTTCCATTATCGGCGGCGGAATTATAGTTGCTGGCATCATTATAACCCTTGATCGACGCCTCGGACGCGGCCATTTCTTTTGACGTTAATTTCAACACAGATCTTTCATTTCCTCGCTGCAAAACAAATTAACAAACACCAATCCGCACAACCTCGCGGGCAAACAAGCGGAAAAAGGCAGGAATTCCGACAGCTGGGCGCGCGTGGGCATAAATTTTGAAGAGAATTTGCAGATAGAACAGGGGAAAATCCCTGGAAGAATTTTGCAACCGATTTTGGTGCGTTGTAGAGTATATCTGATATCTCCACGCAGTGGGAGCTAATAGGTGATGAGAGAGAAAGTAGAGCGAGAGAGTTGAGATAACCAGGCGAGTGGGGAAGGGGGTTGAGTCAGTAGAAATGAGAGATGGACAGCGGAGAAACTGGTTACTCCCGGTGAATTCTTTAGGCCTAGTTTGGGAAACCTTTTTCTGCTTTTTCGTGTTTTCCTTTTCCTTTGGCTTAGAAATAAGTGAAAGTATTTCTTTTGAATGGAGAAAAAATTAATACTCCTTCTTCATCAAAAATGATAATTTTAGTGGGCACAAATTTTAATAAAATGATTGGTGATTTTTATATAATAAAATTGAATTAAATGTGGATCAACATGATTTTTTGTAAAATGAAAGATGTATTTGTAATTTATAAAAAAAATGTCATACAATATTTTTTGTGGACATAAGTAATACTAATGTGTGTGTAAGACCAAAGTTTTGTAGACATAAATAAATAAAGAAAATTAACCTTAAATATTAATCAATTACCATTAGGCCAACACACATACATTAACATAGTCAACTTAGATATTGATATAGTGGGCCATGAGTATAATCTCACAATAATAGTTTAAATTTTCACATTTTATAATTTTTTTAATATGTATCAATTAATTTGATTGGTTATCTTATTTATTTAAAATGGTTACTTCGTTTGACTCATAGCTTTTGCTTGATATTGATAAAAGTTTCAGCATAAACAACCTATGCTATGAGTCAAAAGATGATATATCAATATCATCTTCTTCTTCTTTTTATTTTTTTATTTTTTTGAGACACAATATGCCATATCTTTATTTTAATATCTCGTTTTAATAAATAACTTTTTAAAATGAAAAGTCAATGTATAATAAATAATTTTACATAATTCATTATTTACATCATATATTATTGTGAGTCATGTATAATTATATATTTTAATTAAAAAAATTACTTTCTCTTTTATATTTTATTATCAAATATTTATTTTTTAACATGGTTGATGCTCCGTCCTTGCGTGAAAATGGCAATAGATTATTTGGAAAGGTTGATAGAAAAGAGAAAAGAGAGGGAATAAACTAAAAGTTTATTAGGTGTGGAAGGAAGAAAGAATAAACAAAAACAGTAATTATTGATTAGAGGGCATAAACCGAACACAGCCTTGTTGGGTTGACCGGGAATACCCGGTAGGAGAGGTTGTGTCAGGGGGGACAATGAGAACAAGGACATTTTAACGGCGTTAGGCGGGATGTGTCGCAGCGTGATTGGGCCAGAAACTAACGCTGTTAAGTGGAGGTTTGTATGGGGAAGTGGGCTTGTTGTGCTAATTACGGGCATACGATCATGGGTTTACTGCGCACATACTATTAATCACGGGTAGCCGCGCATTTAACCATGCTACCCCACTGCACGCAACACAACCAAACTAAATACTCCTCTCTCTTCATCCTAATTTCAATATTCAATAGGCCGCAATATTTGAGCACACATGTTAAAAAATGTATAATATTATTATAATAAAATAAAATAAAAAAATATTTTTTATTTCATTTATAGTGATATACTTTATTTTTTAATTTATCATATTTATAATGATATATTGCTACCTACTCACTCTCGTGCTCATTTTTATTGTGTCAATTAAAATGGGACATAAGAAGTAACATATTATGATGATACATTTGTCAAAAAAATAGCCGAAAATAAATGAATATATTATTTTTAAAATGAATAATTACACGTAAATACATCAATTTTGGCCAAAATTTATTTTTGACAGATACTTACAATTTTTTAATAAAATACACGAATTTTATTAATTGTTCAATTTTGATTTCAATTTCATTTTCCCTAAGTTAAAAAATGGCATGGCGTCTACGTGACTCCCTTTCGCCTAATGACATGACGTCTACATGTTGTATATCTGGCTCATCGAAGTTAAAATTGAACAACTAATAATGTTCATATATTTTATTGAACTTTTCTAGGTACGAGTCAAAATTGATGTATTTACATGCAATTAACCCATTTTTTAAATGAGAATAGATAAATACGTAATTATGTGTGAGCCACGATGATATATGATATAAATAATGAGTTATAATATACTTATAATATAACTAATGAGTTATGTAATATTATTTGTTAGTATATATTAATTTTCTATTTCAGTAACCTTAATGAGAAATTTAAATAAAAAATGTGCTTATTGAATTGGAATGAATGAAGTAGTATTTTAAGACAAAGGAAGATAATTATCAACTCTAGTAATGTTAAATAGCCTTAACTTAATTAGGTTCACTTAACTATTGTATACTCCATTCGTCCCACTAGAATTGGTACACTTGCCTTTTTTGTTTGTCCCACTAGAATTGGCATTTTCCTAAAATAATATGTGGTCCCTACTTTCTTTACTCACATAAAATAAGTGGACCCTACCTACTTTAAACTCTTAACCATTTCTTAGAGCATCCGCAGCGGTGGGTGCGATGGCCGGATCGAACCCGGCCTATCGCACCCACCACCATTGCCGCACCCGGGTGTGAAGGAGGGGGGCGTTGCTACGCACTTGTGAATAGTGGGAGCGAAGGAGGGGGCGTGTAAAACACGCGCCCCTTTTCGGCCGGAAAAAAATAAAAATAAAAATAAAAATAAAAATAAAAATAGCCATTTTTGACCGTTTTTTTTTTCCGTTGCCGATTTTTTTTTTTTTTTTAATTTCTATACCCCCTCTATATATACATATACAACCTCATTCTCTTCTTCATCCTCTATCATTCATCCATTCATCCATTCATCCATTCTCCTCATTCATCCATTCCTCTCATCTTCTAAATTATTTCAACAAATAGCAATGGAAGGCGATTGGAGCAACTATTGGCGTGAACATCCTCAAAATCCATCCCCCGGCGAATCAAATGCTTCTAGGCAAGGATTCTCGCCGTTCACGCAAGAATCGAATGCCTTTCAAGCGGCGGGCACCAATTTGAACCCCCGTTTTGCCGCCGTTGCCGAGCCCGAGCCCGACGTGGAGGAGATTGCTTCTATGCCGGCGGCATCCAAACGTAGCAACTATTATCCGACAGAAACGGTGCTAATTTGCCGTTTGTATTGCGAGCACACCCACGACTCTGTGGTGGATGTCGACCAAAAAGGGGCGAAGTTTTGGGGCTCCCTCTGCGCCGAGTACAACGCTAAAAGGCCCGAAGGATCTATTTCACGCGACGTCACGCAAATCAAATCTCACTTTCAACGGGTGTCGAATGATGCGAAGAGGTTTGAGGCCATGCACAAAAAATGCCACGATCAATGGAAATCAGGCATGAGTGATATTCAAATCCTGGAGCAAGCAGAGGCAATGTGGCTAGCCGAGTACCGTGTTCCGTTCTGGTATTCGCATGCATGGAAGATCTTGCGCGAGTCGAAGAAATTTTCAAGTCTCGGCGGGGATGTTCACTCCGATGTCCATTCGGACAAACGATCAAAGGGGTCCGACGGTCTTTCCACAACGACTTCTAGTGACGCCTCTATCTCCACCCGGCCCCAAGGCCAAAAGGCGGCCAAGAGAGACAAGCGGAAAGGCAAGAAAAAGGCCGAAGAGACGTCGGAGGATAACCAAAAAGCTCTCGGGTACATGGCGAATATGGTGAATGCAATGGAAACGTTCTCCCAAGTTCAACGTGACCTCGCCGATAGCATGTTGATGAGCCGGGACACCTCTCAAATGAATCCCGACGAATTGGCGTTTCACATGTGCAAGGTGGCGGAGATAAAAAAACGACACAACATCCCGTAGATTTTTAGGATTTTTTATTTTATGTTTGTTTTAATTTAAGTAATTTAGGATTTTAATTTCTTGTATTTCTTTTATTTCTAACAATGTAGGATTTGAATTTTAATTCAATGAAATTTTAATTTCTTAATTATTGTAAAATGGAAACTAGAATAAAACTAATTCAAAAATAAAATAAAATCTATTGCACCTATAGTGAGTGCAATACCATTGTGGGAGTGGGTGCAATAGAAGTGGGACCCATTCTATTGCACCCACTATGGGTGCAAGCATTGTGGATGCTCTTAATCTCCGTGTTCAATTCAAAAGTGCCAATTCTAGTGGGACGGAGAGAGTATAATATTTTTACCAAAAAAAAATTTAATAAGAAAACCTAATCTAGATTGAGCTAATTATACTTTTCTTTTGAAGCAAGATTGAGCTAATTATACTTTATTATGCTATAATTTCTGCCCCGAGTTTCAACATTTTATTAAATTTTGAGAACTGATACAGGTGTCAATGTCTAGTACCAGAATATTGCATATTTGTTTGATTCTTCTCTCATTTTATTATTTTCTGATCTTTTGTGGATTTCGAGGTAGGTAAATTTTCATATTCAACTTATTGTACCATATGATATAATGATACAAGGAAGATATATATATTTAATTGATGGGAATAAATATCAATTGAGCATCTAGCTCATTTGATATACTTGAGTCCCTTGCTTTGTATTCATAAGGTTATGTTACCCAATCATCCAATCATCTTTAATATTTAATTAATATATCTCTCTTTTACATCACTAATATTCATCACAATCCAACTACTTCTATTTTTGTTGATTTATCAATGATCACCTCAACCACAACATTATATATAATTATTTTATTACTAATCGTAATAAATTTAGTAATATTAAATATAAATTAAAATATTACAAAAAAATTAAAAGGAAAAAACCAACTAATAAAAAATTAAATTACGACAAATTAAAAATATAAAATACAACAATCCAAACTCGAAATACAAAAAAATTATATATATATATATATATATAATAATAATAATAAATATTAAAATTTTATCTTAATATCTAAATTAAAAACATCCCACCAATAAAATAGTGACACGTCATCAAAGCATTATTCAAAAAGTAAAGAGACCGCAGGTCTCATTTCGGTCCACATGAGACCATGGTCGGTCACAAAATTTGATTCAAGAAGAATTTTTTATTTATTATTATACAAAATCCTATGTGTCTGGTCGACCTATAGGCAAAAGGTCACCGTTAATCTATACTAATATAAAAGCAGAGTTTTCTGCAGCAGCCATTTCCCGCCAATCAGCCCAGCCTTTAGCCCAATGGATTTTGCTTGATTATCGTGCACTGGATTAAGAGAGGGTCTGCATTTTGGCTCCAACATCAGCACGATTTTGAATTTGAAATTTGGAGCCCAAATTTCAGCAGCCATTTCCCGCCAATCAGCCCAATGGATTTTGCTTGATTATCGTGCACTGGATTAAGAGAGGGTCTGCATTTTGGCTCCAACATCAGCACGATTTTGAATTTGAAATTTGGAGCCCAAATTTCTTTTCAGCCAACTGTTTTCGAAATTCTATAAATACCACTTCATTATCTTCTAATTCTTCACACTTAACTTCTGGGATTTAACATTTGTAATATTTCTCATCCTTCTTTTTTCCAAAAAAATTATCTGATTTCGCACTTGCAATATTCTTTTGTCTTCTTCGAAAATTTCTATATGTTTCCTTTTGAATCATTTCTCTAATTGCTGCAGAGAGCCTTTCCATGGAAAGAGTTATTCCACTTATAAGTGGCAATGAGATGATTTATCTGATTTCGTACTTTAAAGATTCTCTTGTCTTCTTCAAAAATCTTCAAAAATTTCTATTTGTTTCATTTTTAATCATTTCTCAATATTGCTGCAGAGAGCCTTTCCATGGAAAGAGCTATTCCACTGATAAGTGGCAGTGAGAATGATGAATATTCTTTATGCTGATTTTTCAAACTTCACTGCATTTCGAAAAATTCTTTTTGTTGTCTATTTGAAAACTTTTTGTTTGATTTTCTATAATGAATATTCTGTATGCTCATTTTTCTATCTTTACTACTTTTCAAAAATTTCTTTTTCTTTGTCTACTTGAAAACTTTTTGTTTGCTTTTTCAAAAAGATGTTTGTTTGGAAATGGCTAAGCTATTCTGCAATGACAAAGTTGAATACATGATCATTTGTACAAAAATAAAGTACTTTGCGTTATTGCAGAAAGAATTTTCATAAAGTGATATGTAATCATTTTTTCCATGTTAGAATGTTTATATGCTAAGATATAATTTTTCGTATCACATTTTTAAGGAACCAAAAAAGGATCTAATATTTGTTTAATTTTTTTAAATGATTTTAGAAAAAAGTTGAAGATGGCTCCCCTGTACACCAATATTGATGCACTGGTGACAAATAAAACAACTCAAGCCATAAAAGTGCGCTGTGTGCGAGTGTACAATAGATACGTTGCTGGCTCAAAGTCCGAAATAATTCGAATTGAGTGTGTTGTGCATGATGAACAGGTTTTTGTAGTGTGTGTGTGTAATTGTATTTGGTATCACATAATTTATTACAAAAAAATATTATATTAAAAAAAACTATGAAAGATATATGCATGTTCATTTATAAAAATATTGTTCAAACTGTTATATTTGAGTGTGTTGTGCATGATGAACAGGTTTTTGTAGTGTGTGTGTGTAATTGTATTTGGTATCAGATAATTTATTACAAAATAGTATTATATTAAAAAAAACTATGAAAGATATATGCATGTTCATTTATAAAAATATTGTCCAAACTGTTATATTTGAATGTGTTGTGCATGATGAACATGTTTTTGTAGTGTGTGTGTAATTTTGTTAATTTATTACAAAATAGTATTATATTAAAAAAAATTATGTAAGATATATGCCTGTTCATTTTTATGCAAATACCCACCTGCTTACCAATAAATACTAATATGCTTACCAATACTTCCCTGCAAATACTTCCCTTCATTTAAAAAAAAAAACTTTTTTCGTATGTCTATGAAAATACTTCCCTGCTTACCAATAAAATATGCAGTACAGTGTTGTCCTTTACCTGAATCAGTGCAAATCAGTGCATTCCTGTTGCATAACAATTCACATGTTAATATATTTGTAGGGAACACGGATACAATTGAGTGTGCCAAACAAACTAACCAAAATGTTTGGAAACAAACTTAAAGAAGGTTTGGTTTATCAAATAATGAATTTCATGGTCAAGAGAAATGGTACGAAGTGGAAGGTGACAGATCATGTGCATCGTCTTGAACTCACGCCAAAAACCATGATTTCGGAAGTATTTCCAAAGTGTTTTCCAAACTATAAGTTCTCATTCAAATCATTTGAGGATATTTCTTCAATTCAGACTACTGATTCAGTAGGAATGTTTGGTATGTGTTTTATTTTTTTGGTATTTGTGGGTTTATTGGTACTACAATGTGCAGTTTGGTAACCTTGGATTATTTTGTAGATGTTATTGGAGTGATAGCAGGGAAAGGGTTTGTGAAGAATGACTCCGAGTCAAAAATGGTTGAATTAAAGTTGGAGGATCAAAAGTATATGTTAATCTTTATTTAAGTTTTCACAGTATAATCATTATGTAGGTTTTTTGTTATTATAATATGATTTTATTTAACAGCCACAATCAAATCTACTGCACTCTATGGGAGGACTATGTTGATATGTTCCTCAATCAAGCTGATGCTGCAGACACAAGGGTTCAGATTATTATTATTCAGCTTTGTCGCCCTAACTTTTATCGTGGTATGAATTTTGTTTGATTTTTTCAGGTTGTATGTTGTGGATAATATTAATAGCTAACTTTGATTGTATGTAGGTGAGATGCGAGCATGCACATCTTACAATGCTTCTCAGATTTTTCTAAATTCTGATATTCCCGAAATAGAAGATTTTAGGAAGCAGTAAGTGTTTCATGATTGTGTAGTGTTGATATGCATTTTATAATTGTTGTTTTTCTTTAGTAATGTGTTGTTTATGTGTAGGATCATTGGGAATCAGTCATTTTCAGCCAGGCTTGAATTATCATTTGAAAAAAGTGTTGTTCAAACTGATGATTTCTTCAATGGAAACATAGTTGTTAAAACGCTCGATGATATTTTCACAGTTGAGGTAATGCATTTAATAGCTAAGAAGAGTAAATTTAGGAAAGATTATGTGTTTTAACAAAAGAACAGTTTCTTTGTTATGATTTTTGGCAGGATGGGGAGCATTGGATCTGTGCCAAAATAGACAATGTTGACTGTTATGCACAATGGTGTTATAACGCTTGCAGAAAATGCACAAGAAAAGTGGAAAAGAAAACTGGAAGATTTTATTGTGGTAACTGTGACAAATATGATGGAGTAGTTAATAAGAGGTTAAGTATATTAAATGCCATTAGTATTTAATTTATTCAATATGATTTAATAGGATGTATTGTACAAGTTTATTAAATTTTTCATATGTGATTTATATCTATTATAGGTATCAACTGATTTTGAATGTGGTTGATTGTACCAATAATGCTTCTTTATTGGTGTGGGATAAGGAGGCTGTGGCCTTGGTTGGGAAAAAAGCTGTGCAAATATCAATGAATGACAAAGAGGCAGCTGATGCCAAGATTGTTCCAAAGGAGATTGATGTAGCTTTGAATGAACGAGTTGTTATGTTTAAGATACAGATGAGATCAGAAGCATCTTTTGTGGAGGATAAGCCATACACAGTTACTAAAGTTTGCACTGACCAACTGGTCATTAATCATTTCTGGAAAGAGAACGATGTTTGTGGGCTTTCTGCGACCCTGGAGGATTTGTCTGACAAAGGTTATTTAGAGCAGTGTGAGTCTTTATCTCAAATTTCAGATATAACAATGGCTGGAGACCTTGGAAAGGTATTGTGTACTTGTGTATTTAAATTGTTGTGTTTCTTACAATTGGTTTAGTCACTGAAACCTAATTTCATTTACTTAAATAGGATTATGGAGATGGGAAAAGCACCCCCATGACTGTTTCACTTGCAGAGTCGCATGTTTTATCAAAGATTTCCCAAATTACAGATATATCAGCTGCTGAAGAGCTTGGGAAGGTATTGTATACTTGTGTATATTAATTGTTGTGTTTTTTACAATTGGTTTAGACATTGAAATGTATTTCATTTCCTTAAATAGGATTATGGAGATGGGTTGAGCACCCCCATGAATGTTTCACTTGCTGAGGTTTCAATGTCAGCTTTCGGGAAGGTATTGCATGATTTATGCATATCAGTATTTGTACTTTTTAATTAGTGTTTAGTTACTTTAAAATTATTTATTGTTTACTGAAATAGGATGGTGATGGGATGATCACCCCAAAGGGTGAAACATTAACCCAGAGTGCTGCATCATTGAAGATTATTAAGGAACCTAATTGCCATGAATTAGTGAAGAGGAAGCTGCTAACTAAGGCTGATATTTGTGGGATGTCTGCATCTGCAGAGAATTTGTTTGACAAAGGTTACTTGGAAGATTGTGAGTCCTTATCACATAACACTGATGTTTCAATGGCTACAGTTTTTGGGAAGGTATTGTATGATTTATGAATATTAATATTTGTACTTTAAATTAGTGTTTAGTTACTTTAACATTTTTTATTGTTTACTGAAATAGGATTGTGAAGATGGGATGATCACCCCAAAGAAGGTTACACAGACTGGGAGTGATGCATCATCGAAGATTATTAAGGAACCTAAGTGCCATGAATCTGTGAAGAGGAAGCTGTTGGATGATTTCACAAATGAAGAAAATGATAGGAAGAAGAAGGCGAGAGCTGTGAAAGTGAAGATTGAAAAGAATTGACGAAGCAAATCCTTTTGTTTTTTGAACTGATCTGTCTAAGGTTCTAAGTAGGAATGGTCATCTTAACTGTTATTTCTATTACAAACTCTATGTTGCAGTACTTTTGTTATGTTAGTTTTGGTTTGATTGCAAATATTGATGCTTACTTGAGTAAGCATCATATAATTTGCAGTCAATAGATTTAGATGACCTTATGTATGAATCTAGCAGTTTGTGTTGGTAGTAATTATTTTGTTTAATCTGCATGACCTTATGTATGAATTTGCCAGTTTGTGTTGGTAGTAACTATTTAGTTTTATCTGGTAAATGTGATTTAGTTTTAAATGTTATTTCTATACATTTATAATCATGTTTAACCAGCATCATTAACTAAAGTACATAATTTGCTAAGAATTATAATATTGTATATATGCTATAATTATTTCAGTTTTATGTTACAGGCCTATGAACTTAACTAAATATTAACTTATACTAATTTACTTTACTGGTGTAAGTCAAAGTTAATAATTTGTACTATATCTATTTACTGTGGTTTAATAGATAGAAAGTACAATCCTATATGAGTTACATATTCAATTTACATCAAATTTCTCTTGACCATGAATCTTATTTTCCAAAGTATTAATTACAGCTTTTATATATTTGAAAGTTTGATATTTAATGCACCTATAGATTTATTTTTTAATTATGAGATTTGAATTTTGGATTGTATTCGATTTTTTTTATTATTACAAGTTTCATATTTAATGTACATATTTTTTTAACAGAGACAATATTTTACATGCAGAGATACTATAATTAATGCAGATATTGTATTTTAAATATTTATGTTATCAAACTGATGTTATAATGTATTAACGTTGAGTTGCTGAATTGAAATTTTATTGAGAAAAAGAAAAACGAAAGTAACAAAGAAAATAATGTATTAACGTTGAGTTATTACATAAATAGATAGTAACAGGGAATTAAAAACATCTATTCAGTAATTTCTTAACTCATTTCAAGTTTTTGAAAATAAATATATCATTAAAAATATTTTCAATTCAAGTTATTAAGAAGTCTTATATCTAATATAGGATATCATATAAAAAATATGATCTTTTTTTTTCAAATACAGAAATTATAATCTTATATGAATTACCTCTTCAGTTTATATTAATTTAATGTAAACTGAATTTGTTTTTTTGAAGTGTGAATTTAATTACTATTTCTTGTGTATTTGAAGCTGATATCATATGATTTAATGCAGATGTAGTTTTATTTTTTCGTTAAATGTCATTCAGTGTCTATGTTTAATATTTATGTTATCAAACATAAACAAATGACCACCGGGCAGGTCTACTCCATTAAATTTGAAAAAAAAATCACATAATTGACCACCAGGCAGGGCTACTCCATTAAATTTGAAAAAAATAATCACATAATTGACCACCAGGCAGGCCATCTCCGTGATCACCAGGCAGATCACACTCCATTCAAAGTCTAACATAATTTACAAGTAAGGTGATGTTACCTTATGCATAGTAGCCACAATATTTCATAAGGATTTTGTATGGTGTTTTGATCTTGGAGCCACAACATCAGTATATGACCTGTATTTTTAAGCATATAAATCAGTAAAATAGGAGATAGAGATATTTATGGGTAGATCATAAGTATATGGGCTGTACTTTCAACACAGTAAACTTTTCATAAATTTAAAGATATCTATGGTTTAAGATACTAATGAACTCAAAATTGAGAAATATGAAAGTGAGGATTCAATGAACTCAATACTAATGAAACTTTACATAAAGTTAAAATTTCTGTATTATGAAAGTGAGAATTCAATGAACTCAATATTGAAAAATATAAAAAGGAACCCAAAATTCCCAAAATGTCACATAAGATATATAAATTTAGTTTTATGAATATAATATTAAAATTTATAAAATTCTATTATGTATATATATATGTGAGTATAAGTCTGATCTGGGTTTTAAAAAGCCCGAGGCGCATGAGGCGCAAACATGCCTCGGAGCCTAGGCGCAGGGCTTTAAGCGCAGGCGCGGGCTTTTCGTAGGCGAGGCGCAGTAAAGCCTAAAAAATTCTAATATATTTACCTAAGGTAAGTGACGAACTGACTTCTAGAATTTAGATAATGGGTAATTCACTAATTTGTATATAAATTAATATTTAATAGATTAGTTCATATAGTACTAGAATATCCTAATATTTTAGAATAAATGAGCTGTATACCTCCTGCACACCACACTAATTTGCCTCACTCTTAATTAATAATATTTTATTAGAATAGTGGAATATCCTAATATTTTAGAATAAATGATATACAGCTGTATACCTCCTGCACACCACACTAATTTGCCTCACACTTAATTAATAATATTTTATTAATTAAGCCCACACTCCATGCGCCTCGCTTAGGAAAAAAGTTAGCATGTGTTGTTATTTCCTAGGAACTGTGAGGAGGTATTATCTGTACTGTCTTGACATTTGAATACTTGCAGGTTAATAACCACTGGATATTAGCTAATTAACTTTTATATAAATAAGTTTTGTAATAAAGGCTCATTTTTTCTCATCTGCAGATTCACTTACAGTGCTCATATTAGCAAATCTCAGAAGCTTATATTACTCAAGAACAGTAAAGTTGAAGTTTCTTTACTTTTAACCATTTTTGTTGTGAAAGTGATTATATTATTCTTCACCTTTTTTTTATACGAGTTTTTTTATTGAGGAATTTTGTTTTATAAATTTTTACTAATTTTTTCACATATTTTACAGGTGATTCTAAATGAGAAAGCTAACAAAATCGTTGAAGATTACTGGCGTCAGATCAAATGCAGAAAATTCTACTGGTATTTATTATATTTCTATCTTTGTGAATAATGTATGAAAATGAGTTCTTATCTTGATATTGGTTCTTCATTTTTGCTGTAGATCTTGAGTAGACAGTGAAGTTTTTATCTGCATAATAAACTTCAGTAGATCTTCACGTTTCTGTTTTTTGCTCTCCATTATTTTTTACATTTCTGTAAGAAAATCACATAAGTTTGAGTATTAGTAAGGAATGTCTTAGATAAAGTGAAAAATATACAACAAAGAAATTAAGTACACAGGAGGTAAGATACTTATCTTTTTTTGGCGGATTTTTGTACATGAAAATTGTGCTTAAACTGTTTGGAAGGACATTTAGTTAGTAAGTATCGAATTTCTGGTAATACAATTTATTGATGAATATATTGAGCTATAAATTACTACCTCTTTGGCCTTCTTATAAAGCCATTCCATAGGTAATTGTTCCTTCCTGTAGATCGAACTGGGGGCTCTGAAATTTTTAAATCAGCGTCTTCAAATCTGAAAAGGATTCGTGTTTTGGTGTTAGTTAATTTTGAAACTTTAGTGTAAGTCTAAAGTAAGGGTTAAGAAATCTCGGTATTTGTACCTTTTTGCTCATACTCTTCGGATCTGAAAGGATTCGGCGTTTCTGGTTCTTGGCTTCACCAATTGTGCATGTAGTGTCGGTAGGCGTGGCTGCACTTGCGAGAGACTTTCAGATGTTGTGAGTTTTAGGCTCTGTATTTGTACACACTGAATAAGCGAGATTTCTAAGTTTTCGAAGGGATTTGGATCAAAAAATTGGTAGTTGTGTAGCTGTAATTGAAGTTTGTGGATGGTATTGTGGAATAGTTTTCAGATTTGGATGTGGAGAAGGATGGGATATGCGGGGTATGGAATTAGGGTAAGAATTTAGAGAGAAGACTCTAGAATTCTAGAGTGAAGCGGCGCCTCCTAACCTTTAGAATGAAGGTGGACTTGAAACCCTAGAAATGAAGTTCTCTCTATTTATATTATTGTATCTTTATGGCATAATAAATTTAGTTGTTGTGGTAGTTGGCAGCCATATAAGATAATTATAATTTATAGTTTTTTGTGGTAATAAGAATGATAGGATATTAGATTGTAGTGGGTTCGAGAATAATAAGCCTGATGGGCTTCATATATGAAAAATCATGGCGTTAATTTATTTAATTCATGTCCAAAATTATTATTTTTAGTTTGGGTCATTTGTTTGGATTATCATCTTTTTTCTATTATATTGCTTCTATTTTTTGTTTGTTAAATAAGAAGGCCCGCATTAAGCGAGAGGCCTGCTCTTATATCATTGTTCCACTAAAAAATTTAATATCTCCTCCCCTGATATTATTTAGCTAGGTATTATTTATCTTAGTTTTATTTATCACCATTTATCTCAATTTATATATCAAACACTGTGTTCAAAATTATCATATTAATGTGAGTTGTTGATTCGTATGAAAATACGTGGATTATTGAATATTTTGCATTATTTGTTCAATTCCAATATACGTAACTATCTATTATGAACAACAACTTAATCAAAAATAGCAGAAGTATTATCATTTAAAAAATAATTAGAAACAACATAAGTATTGATACACATATATGAAACTATGTAATTTATATACAACAAAGTTAAACTGATAATTCAAATGTGAGATTAAATTGAGTGTGTATATATATATATATATATATATATATATATATATATATATATATATATATATACACGCATATCAAACTATTATACTATAATTTTTTATACAGTATACTTATATGTATATTGTCCAATCACTATGAAAAACAAGTTTTAGTTAATTAGGGTTTATTATATTATTTTGTGTTTGTGTGTGTCTGTGAAAATGAATAACAGACTTTTTAATTTTAATAAATTTATGTCGAAAATTCTTGATATATTCAACTATTCTATATTATATTTTTATGCCAGATTTGCTAAAATATGTATACTTCAGTGTTAAATTTAAAGCGATTAACTTATAAAATTCTTATTTTGTGTTGTCATTATTTGTAGATGTTGAAAGGTCTATCTCTTCAAATGTTGTGGAGAATGTAGATAGTGTTGTTGATTTTGAAGACAATGGTTCGAAATTTATCATTATTGATAAATTTAAAAAGCAAAAGAGATCTTTTTGTGTATCTTCATCTCCAAGTGATAATTCCATTATTGATCGTCGCAAGAAGAAGAAAGTTGAAAGTCAAGGTGATTAGTTATTGTTTAGTAGTATAAATTTATAATGATGTTATCTATATATACATGTCAATTAATATTTAATTTTATAAGTGTTGTGTTGTTTACAAATGAATATATATATATATATATATATATATATATATATAAAGAACATATGTTTCCTATAATTTGTGAGTTTATATATATTTATCGATTAATTTTTTATATATGTTATGTTTCTATCATGTTTTATATATAGTTTACATTGTTTAGTAGTAATTCTTTAATGCCTCAAAAGTAATTTATATATATATATATATATATATATATATATATATGTGTGTGTGTGTGTGTGTGTGTGTGTGTGTGTGTGTTAAAATTTTAATTTATATTTATATTATGTTAGTTATTTTTGTGTAATACTATTGCAAGTCTTTGAAAGGATTCCAATTTTGCTTACTGTGAACATATTAAGCAAGTGTATTATATTTTTAGGTAATTCTTTATATTAAGGAGTACAACTTATGAAATTCAAATATGTTTACAATAAGTAAGTACATAGTTTTTTTAAAATATATGAATGATAGCATACATTGTATGAATAATTTAGTGAATGCTATTTGAGTAGAAGTTTTTTTACCGATTGGGTACTTATATTTTAGTTGCTTTTTGAAAATAAGTATGATAGTGCTTTGCATTTTCTTTTAACTTATTTTTGTACTTTCGAGTTATTTATATTGACAAATATATTTTGATTTTTTTTTTCTTCAGAATATTGGGATATTGGAGATGTTGTTCATGAATGTGAACATTGTTTTGCATTTTTTTGGTATGAAGAAAGATTGGCGAAGACTGTTAATTCTACAAAACCGAAATATTCATTGTGTTGCATGCATGGAAAAATTGAACTTCCAAAAGCTATGTGTCCGCCAAAAGTATTATATGATCTTATTTTTGGAAATAATGCCAAAAGTAAGCATTATCTCCAAAATATTAGATCTTATAATAATATGTTTGGATTCACATCAATGGGTGGTAAAATTGATCACTCGATAAATCAAGGCAATACCCCTCCGATTTTTCGATTGCATGGGCAAAACTATCATCTCATTGGTAGTTTGATGCCTATGGAAGGTTGTCCTCCAAAGTTTGCGCAGTTGTATATCTATGACACAGATAATGAAGTTCACAATAGAATACTTTCAGTGAGGTAATTTATTTCATTTGTGGTTTTTTTTTTACAATATTTTATACATGTAATTACTTTATATTTATAGTATTTTAATATTGTTTCAGGGATGTTGGAAATTTTAATGAATTACATACTGAAATTGTGCGTGATTTGCAAGCAATGCTTGATGAACAAAATGTGTTGGCGAAGTCATTTAGGATGGCTAAGGATCGATTAAGGGATGCAATCCAGCCAGATGTGAAATTGAGATTGATTAGTGAAAGAGGGAAAGATGCTCGAACTTATAATTTGCCGTCTACGTCCGAAGTAGCTGCACTTATTGTTGGAGACATAGATGATTCAATGGGCAATAGAGATATTGTTATTGAGTTCAAGAGTGGAAAATTGAAACGAATTAATGAGCTTCATCCATCGTATCTTGCATTACAATATCCATTGTTGTTTCCATATGGAGAAGATGGGTATAAATGTGACATTCCATTTGCAAAGGGTGTTGAAGAAAGCAAATTTTCGCGGAAGAAAATAAGTGTGAAGGAATTTTTGGCCTATCGATTGCATGAAAGACGTGGAGAATTTTCTATATTGTTCTATTGTCGACGTTTGTTTCAGCAGTTTATTGTTGATAGTTACACTATGGTGGAAGCTGGTAGATTGAACTTTTTTCGTTATAATCAAAATAAATTGCGATGTGATATGTATAAAGGTTTAGCAGATGCTTTGATACGAGGTGAGAGGGATCCAGCTATGCAGGGAAAACGAGTGATTTTGCCGTCTTCTTTCATTGGTGGTGCACGATATATGATTCAAAATTACCAAGATGCTATGACTATTTGTAGTTGGGCTGGATATCCGGATTTGTTTATCACTTTTACTTGCAATCCAAAGTGGCCAGAGTTAGTTAGATATCTTGATGCTAAAGGTCTAAAGTCAGAGGATCGGCCCGATATAGTTTCCAGAGTTTTCAAAATAAAGTTAGACAATCTAATTCATAGTGTTCGCAATGATCGAGTATTCGGTGTGGTCCGAGCAGGTATTTATATAGATTATTTTCTTTATACATATATTTTCATGAATTCAATATATATTCTAAATTAAACTTTCTTTTCTTAGTTGTTTACACAATTGAATTCCAAAAACGAGGATTGCCACATGCGCATATTTTGCTATTTATGGCAAAAGAGGATAAACATCCTGATGCTGAAGATATAGATAAGATCATTTCAGCGGAAATTCCAGATCCAATAGATGATGCTCAATATTATGAAGCTGTTAAAGAATTCATGGTTCATGGTCCATGTGGTGCCCTCAGAATTTCATCGCCGTGTATGATGAATGGTCGTTGTACGAAGTATTTTCCAAAGAAATATGTTGATGCAACAACTGTTGATGATGACGGATATCCTGTATATAGAAGGCGGAATAATGGGCGCGTTATATTGAAGAATGGTATATCTTTGGACAATAGATATGTTGTGCCTCACAATCGTGGTTTGCTTTTGAAGTATGGTGCTCATATTAATGTAGAATGGTGTAATCAATCACGATCGATCAAGTATTTATTCAAGTATATTAATAAAGGCAATGATCGTGTTACTGCATCATTTTATAATTCAAGCGAAGAAGATGATGAAGGGAGGGGCATAGATGAGGTGAATCAGTATTATGATTGTAGATACATCTCACCATGTGAAGCTGCTTGGAGAGTATTTGGATTTGAAATCCAATACAAAAAACCTTCTGTGGAGAGATTGAGTTACCATTTACCTGGTGAGCATGCGGTTATATTTTCAGAGGCAGATCGGCTTGAAAATATTTTGAATAGGGAAACTATTCATGAAAGTATGTTCTTAGGTTGGTTTGAAGCAAACAAAATGTATGCAGAAGCTAAGGAGTTTACATATCCTGAATTTCCTACAAAATTTGTTTGGAAAATTACGGAAAATCATCGGAGATGGGAACCAAGGAAACAAGGAGTTTCTATAGGTAGATTGTATTATGTTCCACCAGGTTCGGGTGAATCATTTTACTTAAGATGTTTGTTGAATATTGTTCGAGGTGCGACTTCTTATGAGGATATTAGATGTGTAAATGGTGTACAATATTCAACATTTCGTGAGGCTTGCTATGCTTTGGGTTTGTTAGAAGATGATAAAGAATATATTGATGGGATTGTTGAAGCAAGTAATTGGGCTTCTGCTTCATCTTTGAGAAGGTTATTTGTGACGTTGCTTACTTCAAGTTCCATGAGTCGGCCTGAAAATGTGTGGAGCAGTACTTGGAATTTATTAGGCGATGATATCTTATATCAACAGAGATTGGTATTACGATATCCAGGTATGTTTTTATGATGCTTTGTTATTAGTTAAAGCACTCCTTTTGTGATAATAATGAGTAAATTTATATGAATATGTGAATGTATATACATTGAAAATATATGGTATGTTTTTATATTATATATTGAAAAATGACTTATAAAAGTGGAATAATTAAACTATTGATATATAATTTGATAGCATAAATAGAATTCCATATTTTAAAAATATTGAAACATAATTCAATCATTTAAAATTGATCTATAAGTGAACGCATTAATTAAAAATAGGGATATATATGGTGATTGTAAAAAATATATATTATAATATTTTATTATTTAGTAAGCTAAATAATATTTGTTGGTATCAAGTTTAGTATCATATGCAATTCATTTTTCATCAAGTATGTCTGCCTGTAATACTTCTATTTAAATATATGTATATATATTTGTTTGTATATATATATATATATATATATATATATATATATATATATATATATATATATGGGCGCGCTCCAGTGAGATCCCCTATTTTTCGTGAAACACTGAGGATAATGAATAAGACATATAATATTAATGAACAAGACGTATATCTAACGAACAAAATGTATATACTGATGAAAAATAAAATTTAAATAATTGGTAATGAATAAGACATATATACTGATCAACAAGGCAGTATATACTGATGAACAATGCAGTATAAACTGTTGAATAACAAAATTTAAAATTTTTTGGTTCCTCTAGGATTCGAAACCTGTGAAAAAAATTCTCCCTCCAGATACAATATCAGCCATAGGATTGATAAAATAAACGCACCAGATCGTGCTCTAGATCTCATTAAAATTAGGGGGTCTCATTGGCGCGACCCCCTATATATATATATATATATATATATATATATATATATATATATATATATATTATTGGCAAGTGTGTAAAAATGTAGCGTAATTAAAGATATTTTTTGTGCAAATGTAGTGTACCGTCTGTTTAGGATAGGTTTCAAAAGTGTACTTTGATGAAAAATATTAAAATAATATGAATTATAAGTATATCTATTAAATGTAATTCTATATTATTTTGCAACTAATTCCTTTTATTTTGGAAATATTTTTGTGTAGATTTGAAGCTTACAGATATTGAAATTCAAAATTTTACATTGGTTGAAATTGAGAAGTTATTGGGTGAGCTTGGTAAGAGTTTGCGTGATTTTGAAACAATGCCATTTCCATCTTCGGAATTCTTGGATATGAGCAATGATAGGTTGATCTATGATGAGTTAGCATATGATCGTGAACAATTGGCTAAAGATCATCTTGAATATCTTGAGAAATTTACTGATGAGCAGCATGGAGTTTACAATACAATTATGACTTCAGTGGAATCTGAGTTTGGTGGTATATTTTTTGTGTATGGGTATGGAGGAACTGGAAAAACTTTTATATGGAAGTCATTGTCTGCTGCTATTCGTTCAAAGGGGGAAATTGTTTTGAATGTTGCATCAAGTGGAATTGCTTCATTGTTATTGCCAGGTGGAAGAACAGCGCATTCACGTTTCAAGATTCCTATTAGTATTAATGAGGATTCTATGTGTAATATAAAACCAGGAAGTCCGTTGGCAGAGCTAATTTTGATGGCAAAGCTTATTATATGGGATGAAGCTCCTATGGTGCACAAGTATTGTTTTGAAGCATTAGACAGAAGTATTCGTGATATAATGCGAGTTCGTGATGAATCAAGGTTAGATGTGCCATTTGGTGGTAAAACTGTTGTACTTGGTGGTGATTTTCGGCAAATATTACCTGTTATCCCTAAAGGTAATAGGCATGATATAGTTAATGCAACGATCAATTCATCTTACCTTTGGAACAGTTGCAAAGTGTTGAGGTTGACAAAGAATATGCGTTTACGACAAGTGTCTGAGAATATGGCCACTGAATTGGAAGAATTTTCGAGTTGGATAGCTGATGTTGGAGATGGATTAATTGGGAGTTGTGGTGATGGTGTTTCTGTGATTAGATTACCTGACGATATTGTGCTTAAGAGTAATGATGATCCGTTAAGAACTATCGTATCTAGCACATATCCGTTGTTCCATAGTGATAACTCTGATTTGTCTTACTTGGATAATAGGGCAATACTTGCTCCTACTTTAGATGTAGTTCATTCCATTAATGAATACATGATTAATTTCAGGGGTGGAGATGGTAAAATGTACTTTAGCTCAAACAGTTCTTGCAGATCTGATTCAGGTAGCAGCTTGATCAACGATATTCACACTCCTGAGTTTTTGAATAGTTTGAAGTGTTCTGGTTTACCAAATCATGAATTGTTCTTGAAAGTTGGGACTCCAGTAATGTTGTTGAGAAATATTGATCATCATAATGGGTTGTGTAATGGCACTCGACTTGTGATTACAAGGTTGGGTTCTCATATGTTGGAGGGAAAATTACTAAGTGGTCACAATGTTGGCCAATTAGTTTTGATCCCTAGGCTCAATATGATACCTTCTGATATAAGATTGCCTTTCAAATTTCAAAGACGACAATTTCCATTGGTTGTTTCATATGCAATGACCATTAATAAAAGTCAAGGACAATCATTGGCACATGTGGGCTTGTATTTGAAGAAACCTGTGTTCAGCCATGGTCAACTTTATGTTGCTATCTCAAGGGTCACCAGTCGACAAGGTTTGAAAATATTGGTATGTGGTGATAGTGATGAAGAATGTAATAGTACTGATAATGTAGTTTATAAAGAAGTTTTTCGAAATTTGTAATTTATATTTGACTACTTTGTTTAATGGAAGAGACCACGACTAGATTATGTTGTTTGTTGTAGTTTTTAAGATAATTTTATCATAATTATGCACCTAAATAAAAAAGTTCAATGGTATTATATATTTTGAAATAATTTTTATTCCAACTTAAGTATAGGTTACATTAATCTGCATCTCCTTATTTCATTGTCAAATTAGTATATTTATTAGCTTCATTATCGAAAGTATAATGGGCTGTTATTAGTTACTACATCATTAAATGTACCAAAAATTCATTAATCTTATTAATTGTTAGTATATGAAATTAGTATATCCCTTTGTATTGCGCATATGGCATCTCTTTATGAGGTGCATATTTATGTATTATTATTGTAAACATAATTTAAAAATATTTAAAAACATTATGGTATTGAATGTTTTTACTTAGCCATATTGTGGAAAGTTATAGTAATGATGTTTTGTAAAAAAGTGACAAAAACCATGGAGAATAGTACGTCTAATTGCAAAATGGTAATACAAATACAAGATTAATTTATATTTTGCCATAATAAAAATAGATGATAAACACGTGTACTTGCAAATTTAATATATGTACAACATAAAGATTTGTTAATTGCAAATTAACAAATTTTTAATTACTTTATTTAGTATAATGTAGAATTATTGATGTTATAAGTCTGTGCGTGTTTTATTTTTTCTATATTTTAAATTTTGTTTTAAGAAAAAATTTATTATTTTATTTTTTTGACTTAGGGGAGTTGGAGAGGGAGAGCAATGAGATTTGAACCCGAGACCTCACAGTTCACAACCAGGAGGTCGCACCGCTTGGAGTCCCCTTGGGGACTTAAGAAAAAATGTTGTTGATCTTAAGGAAACATGTTATTTTATTCTATATTTTAATATTGAAATTGGACTTAATTTTTACTATTTTAATTCGTAAAAATTAATAATTTTAAGAAATATATGAAAATAACAAATTGTCTCTTATTTATTTTTTAAAGAGATATAGTCACTATCACTAATTTAATATTCTATGTATATCATTATATTTGTGTCGTGCTGTCGTCTTTTAATATGAATTGTATGATATGAAAGTCTTTTATTATTTTAATTCCTATTTTTTGTATTATGTAATATAAATTATTAATTTTCTTTAATTTCTTTCTATTATGTTTTGTATATATCACTTAATATATATTTTTACAATTCTATAGTACTACTACTATACTTCGCAAATACGTATGAATATTCGTACCGTGCGAAGCACGGGTATAACACTAGTTCTAGTCTAAGGCACAAGTTTGAATTCCATATGTTGTAGCTCTTTATATTTTTTCCTTCTTCAATTCGATTCGATTCACTTGAATCGATTTTTATTTCTTAATTTTTAGGTCCTTCTGGACCTCATTTTAAAAATATTACTAGCATTTGCACCCCGTGCAATGTACGAGAAATAATTTTATATTTTTATAATTTACATAAAATTAATACCAACTTAATTATTATATTGACAAATATAATATAAAATCATTTTATATGAATATATTTGATTTTAATATTGAAAAACTAATAAATAAATAAATAAGAATTCATAATAATAAAAATTGATATTATGAAAATACATAAAAATTAAAATAATAATAAAAATAAATTAAAAATAGATTCATTCAAAAAATGACAGAGAATTTTGTTTATTTTAATATTTAAATGAATATAACTTTTACATTTAAATCAAATATTTATATAAAAATATATCAAATTAAAGCTCTTATCGTAAATTTTATTTTGATATGCATATTAAATATTTTATAATTAGCCGAATTTCACAATTTTAGAAAGAAATAAAAGAAATAAGAAGATTAAAAAAAGAAAATAGAAAACCTAGCTTAGGAATAAAAATTGGTAAACTCATCACCATCCAAAACTTATGCATTAGTCATTTCGTATGAATCCTCGAAATTTTATTTTATTGAGAAAATAAATCAATAATTACTAACATTTCATTATAAAACTACAAATTAACAAAATAAGTTTGAAATAAAATAAAAATATAGGAATAGTTTCGATTTCAATTTATTGAGCATTTGTTCAACATCTTATTTGTAATAGGTCCATAATTCTAGCTGAACCAATTCATCGTTTGATACATTTGCATTTACTAGTATACGCTCATTCGTGCGATGCACGACGGACATCGAAATTTAACGATAAATTTAAATAAATAATAAAAAAAATTAAAATATAAACAAATAAAAAATATGTTTTAATAAAATATAATAATTCACATCAATTGCTCAATAAAATCCTAAATTTAAAAATGTAAATTTTCAATTTATAAAAAGTGTAATGATTATAGTTATTATATAAATTTAAAAATTGTTCGATAATGAAAATTTGCATTATGCATATATTATTCATCATAATAAATAGTAATTTTATATACAAACATAAATAAAAAATTATAGATTTTTAATAAAGAGAAAGCAAATAAAATATTTAAGTTTTTCATAACTTATTCATTTTAAATTTATTTTTGATGATTTTTATACTATACTGCATATTGATTATTTTTTCATGATCAAATTTGATGACGTTTAAAAAATAACTATTCAATATAAAAAGTAAAAAGAAAAAAATAGTTAAATTTTTGGTTGAAGAAGAGAGAGAAAAAAGAGGGGGAAAAAACTCCTCTTTTATAGATGTATATAGATTTAACGATATTGGACAATTTCGTTCATTAACGAATAAGATATTGCATATATACATATCGAATATTTGGTAATTAATATTTCAAAAATTGAACGTGATGTCAGAAGCAGTTTTTTTTTTTTGGTAACACGTTTTTCTTCGTATCTTTTTTATCTAAACTGTAACCTTGAATTCTCTTTTAGTCTACAAAATTGCCACTCAAATCAATTTCAAA
Source organism: Salvia miltiorrhiza (assembly GCF_028751815.1). Classification (NCBI taxonomy): domain Eukaryota; kingdom Viridiplantae; phylum Streptophyta; class Magnoliopsida; order Lamiales; family Lamiaceae; genus Salvia; species Salvia miltiorrhiza. The sequence continues at coordinate 68,497,298 of NC_080388.1, read as the reverse complement.
TTGATTTGAAATCAATTTGAAATTGAGAACTCCCTTTTTAATATAGTATAGATTTATATGAATTAAAAATGTCATTTATATACATTAAAAGTGGCATTTGTATCATTTATTTGTATATAAAATTATATTTTAATTTATAAAAAATACTATCCTTTGCAAAGTGTCATTTTTTTGTAATTAAAGTATCTTTTGCATGCATTAAAAGTGTTATTTATAATATACCATTTATTTTTATGAAAAATATCATTTACGAACTATTATTTGCATCAATTAAAAGTATAATCTTATGTTATTAAAAGTATCATTTGCATATATTAAAAGTGTCATTTGAAATATATCATTTATTTTATACAGTACAAAATATCATTTGATTTTATAAACAATATCATTTGGCAATGCATATAAAAGTATCATTTTCTGCTAATAAAAGTGTCAATTGTAATGTATCATTTGAGAGTATAATTTCTCGACTCATTTGAAAGTTTCATTATATACATTAAAAGTGTCATTTTATTTTATTAAAATTGTCATTTGTAATATACTATTATACTTTTATACAAAGTATCATTTGATCTAATAAAAAATATTACTACAAAGTATCATTTGTATACATTAAAAGTATCATTTTCTCTGTTAATTTTTTTTACAATAAATTTCTCTGTTATTAAAGTGTTATTTTTAATGTATCAATTTGGAAAGTATTATTGTTCGGCTCATTCAAAAGTATTAATTGCGTGTATTAAAAGCATCATTTTCCTGTTATAAAATTATCGTTTGTAATATATTATTTATTTTTACAAAAATATATCATTTGATTTTATAAAATATACCTCATCCGTCCCATTGATAATGGCCCATTACTATTTGACACATTATTAAAAAGAAGAGTGATTAAATGATAAAAGTGATAGAAAGTGATGGAGCTCGTAATTTTTTGTGAGAAAATATGATTTTTTTTATGGAATTATTATTATTAATGGGACAGGTAAAAAAAAAGTGAATTATTATTAATAGGATGAAGAGAGTATCATTTGCAAAGTATTATTTAAAATGACAACTGAAATTTTGGATATAGTGTGAGAAGAGGGCATGAATTTGGATTTGGTCTAATCTAGTTGTATGGTACAATTTATTTTACAAGAAACCGCCTCTTCTAGCTAAAAGATGAGAAAATATAAAAAGAAATGCCTAACATTACAGTACCGAAAAATCAATATAGTTTCATGTCATTTTTAAAACTTTAATGTAAGGTCTAGGTACTCTTTTTATTCTTCTAAGTGATCGGCCTATATTTTAAAAAGTTAATTTTATATAAATTATTAAAATTTTAATTAATTTTTATTTTGTATGTTAATTTTAAATTTTATATTAAAGTTGCTCGGGTATTAATTTCATCTCATTTTGCTATTTATTTTATTTTTTGGCTAAACTTAATGCTGAATTGATCATATGAAATCATACGTGTCCAAATTCATTGATTAATAAAAAAAGGTCTGTTTTGCAAAAATAGTAAATGGACGAGATAGTATCATTTCAAAGGGGTTTGAAAGAAAAAATAGGCAACATAACGAAATGAGAACAAAAAAAATAATAGGTGAATAATTTTAATACATAATTTTAAAATGGTGTGCAAAATAAAAATTATTTGAAAGTTCAGTAATTTATACACAATTAACTCTTTTAAAAACACAAACCAAAAGTCATGCCATCAAGTACAATTAAACCTATGAATGAGATCATGTATTTTCCAATCTCATTCATCCATCTTCTTTGATTTTATGGTTCAAATTTTTTTCTTATTTTTTGAACTTATTTTATTGTAGTAAGTTATAATTGTAATTCATTTTGTATTAATTGACACAGAAAAACACATGTGTATTATTAAAATAGAAATCTGCATATGAATGGAATTGACTCCTCAAGACTTTAATCTTTTGTTTAGATTGTATCCTTGTAACTTAATAATTCAAATGAAAATAATGGATTAGCAAGAAATAAATCAAATAATCAACATATAATATTGATTTGACTGGATTTTGAGTGAGAACGGGGGAGAGATATGCAAAAATGAAGGAAAGAGAGATAGAGATATACGAGACATGTACATGCATATTTTTGTTTTAAAGTATGCATGTTTTTATTGTGTAATATGCAAGTTTTCGTTTTAGTGCATGGATGTTTATTTTTCGTTGTATGCCTTTTTAGGAGTTCGGCCACCTCCTCCCCCCCCCCCCCCCCGATTTTTGGCGAACACCAACGGATTTTTTTGTTGCTCGTCTGTCCAAAAAGAGACGAGACAATTGTTTCGGCTGCAATAATCAAGGGAGAAAGACTATGGTTTTTGGGGGGTTTGGTGTCATGTAGATAGAAAGAGAGATGGAGGGAGGAAATGGGACGGTGGTGAAGGAGTTGAAATAGAAGAACGAAGAGGCATGATAATTACGATAATGAATTATGGGAAGTTTGGTTTGGCTGACAAGGTGATTTATAAAACAATCCAATCTAATCAAGCGTTTGATTTGTATGATTGAGCCGATGATGAATAACTATGCCCACATTTTAATCATGCAATTGAGTAATTATTTATCACACAAAAGTTGATGAATTATCTAATCACTCACCAATCATATCAATCTTAGAGCATCCACAGTGGGATGACTTGATAACTAATTACTTGATAGAAGGGGGAACCACAATGAGTAAATAGGCCACAGTGGGATGACTTAATAGTTTACTTGATCTTTTTAGTTTTGATTTTTGTATTTTTTATTTAAATTTAATTGCACAAATTTAAATAACACAATTTATTTCAAATTTAAATTGCATTAATTTTAAAAACCTAAAATTACAGTAAAAAAAAACTAAATACATAATTTAAAATTACTTAAAAAAAACCTAAAGAAATAATTAAAAATCACTTAAAAAAACCTATCTAGTCTCTACCGCCCCTTCGCCGAGTTAGGATCTCTGCCACCCGTTGCTTGTGTCATTCTAGCTGCTCTGGAGTCATGTCGGAAGTCTTCATGAACATTACCCGATCGTCATGGACCTCCCTCTTAAGGTTATTCTTTTGGTCGTACATCTTCATGATTCGGGTGATCTTGCTGTCGGACTTCTCAAACATCTCCTTGGTTTCGGGTGGAGCCTCCGAGGCTTGTGATGCCGACGACTTCCACTTCCCTTTAGCCGCCGCCTTCGCCGCTTTGTTTCCAATCGACCGGGAAGACGTGATTTCCTCGCCCGACGCCGAGGTGATGAAGTCGCCCGTCTCCGACGTCTTCGTCCTCTTCGAGGCATGCACGTCTCTCTCGAGGTACATAAACTTAAACCTCTGGTTGATTCAAGCATCTTCCATGCATTCTAGTAGGTGAAGGGGCCGGAAGTGCTCCTAGCGACGAGCATGTCGTCATAATGGCCGAAAAACCACTTGGCGCACGTCTCCACCCAAATATTTTTCCATAACTTCACATCCGCACTCACCGGACAAAGTGTCCCTTTATTTGGTGAAATTGTACAATTATACTCTTTGCTAAATTGAAAAATAAAACTTAGGTTTTATTTTCTTTGAAAAACTTCCCCTTTTCAATAAAAAAAATTAATGCATTTTTTCTCTTTGATTTTCATAATTTCAGTTTTTATTGTTATGATTTTTTTGTTCTTTTTATTTTATTCTATATTTTCATCTTATAAATTTAGTCAGCCCATAATTTGTGTTTTAATTATTAATTATAACCGTGTAATATTTTAGAGGTATATAACTGGGCAATTTTAATTATGAAAATATTTGTATTATTTTGTTAAATTACAAATGTTTATAAATTTAAATTAAATTTAATATAGTAATTTAGAAGTCGCTTTGTTTAGTACAACGCTGCACACAAGAAAAACAAAAAAACTGATGAATTCTAACTTTTTTAATGTTTCACTGGGAGAGAACCCTAAAGCCCAACCCAAGACTTGCTGAAGCAAGAAACAATATAAGAACAAATCATTTAAAATCATAAAAATAAATAATTTGCCCCTTCTTTCTTTATATGTGGCACTGGTTCTTCACTAGTAATTAGTTCTGTCCGTCCTTGATTTCATAATTCGTATATCAAATTTTGTATGTGAATCTCTTCTCATATGATGCGAGTAATTGAGAGTGATAACTGTAGTTAGATTGGTGAAATCAACTACGTTCAATTTCGAATCCTTCCATTTGGTTTATAATAGTGTTTTTTACAAACCCCAACTTCTCAATTTATTCAAAAAAAAAAAAAAAACTCAATTTATTCACTCTCTCAATTTTATAGGAATTTTATCTTTTATTTGTTTTGAATGTAGTCAGTATTTAGAAAATAATCATATTGCGTGGGAGCTACAATAAAGAGTTTGGGGTGAGAGAAGTTGCAGAAACGAAAAATGAAGAGATTTTTCAAAGCAGTAGAGAAAGATGGCTCTTTCAAGAAACCAGCTCTCTCCCCTCTCTCTTCACCCGCAAAAGATTCTGAAAAACCAACAGAAAATGCTGCTGCTACTGAGAACAACGAAACTTCAAAGAAAGAGCCTTCGAAATTCTTGACATGGAACGCAAATAGTCTTCTGCTAAGAATCAAGAACAACTGGACAGAGTTCTCCAAATTCGTCGAGAATCTTGACCCGGATGTCATCGCTATACAAGTAACCGCTACAATGTTTACAATATCTATGTGGCAATGTCATTTCTGGGCTATTTGGAGAATGCCTTCTTATGCATTCTCCAATTACTCTGTTTTTGGTTTAGTTCTGGAAGATGGGTTTAAATATTTAGGAGTTTTGTTAAATTCTTAGTTTTTCTTTTCCTTGTTAATTACATATGTCTTTTTGCACGCTGCAGCATGTTGGAAAATGATTACCTTTGGTTCTTATATACTCCCTCCGTCCTATGAAGCATGACACAGTTCTTTTCGGCACGAGAATTAAGAAATTGGTATTTTGTGTTGTGGTAGGTGGAAAAGTGAAAATGTGAATAAAGGATAAATTTTTTGCCATTTTTAGAAACATGTCATACTTCGTGGGACAGACCAAAAAAGAAACTGTGTCATGCTTCGTGTGACGGAGGGAGTACCATTTTTAGTTGTATTTTACATGATCATTAGCAGATCAATGATTTAGTAGGTGGATTTTCTGGGGTTTATTCTTCATACAGATTCTATCTGTCAATTTATGCTTAGTGCAATTTAAATTGGACCTTTGTTGGGACATAAGCATTTTTTAGTCAGTGTTACTTGCTTGGGGTATTGAGGAATGCCATTTGCTTGTATTAACATTCCATCTCTCCGTTTTTTATTTTAACAGCAGGATTGCAAATAACCAGTTTTATACAAAAAGTAGGCATGTCCTATCCTTAGTGTTATTGATAACCAGTTGTATTAACATTCCATCTCTAAGCTTGCTGATGTCTGATGTTCTGCCCTTCAGTTTTCTTCTGATGTTAGGCGCCTATTTAGTTGAACCTTAGACCAGATGTATCTGACTCTACTATGTTGATAGGAAGTAAGGATGCCTGCAGCAGGTTCTAAAGGTGCACCTAGAAATCCGAGAGAGTTCAAAGATGATACTAGCTCCTCACGCGAGGAGAAGCTGGTACGTTGCAAATTCTGATTCCAACTTGTTGTCGACTGATTTCAATATGCAGGTCTTTTTGAAAATGAGAACGAAAGGAAAAAGACTCTGGGATCTAATATTCGGCCTTTTTTAGCACGCATTACTATAACTATAAGGTCAACTATAATAGTGACTTAATTAAGTACTTCCGTTCTGAAAATGCAATTTGAGTTGTGAAGTCCAAGCAATCAGCACACCCATAAACTAGCAGATGTTTGGAATTTGTACTATTGACAATATGTGGCAATTGAGTTTATGGACCAATTATTGATTGAGCTCTGCAGGTTGTGATGCGTGCATTGTCAAATGCACCATTCAGAGACTATAACGTATGGTGGTCTCTTTCGGATTCAAAATATGCCGGAACTGCATTATTCATAAAAAAGTGCTTCAACCCCCAAAAAGTGTCTTTCTCACTTGATCAAGCAGGTTTGTCGACTTCTTGAGATTTCTTTCTCAGTCAGTTGCTGTTCTATGTGTTGCGTGTGTTTCACTATCATATGGATTTCATACCAATCCAATATATTGATCTGTTGCATTAGGAGAACTGAGAGGTGTAATGAAAACCAAATGGAACATAATGGACATAAGTCACATAATTAAATTCAAGCACATTGACCTGAAGCAACTAATCTCTAAAGTGCAATATCAAGAAATAGTTGTTCCTTTAGTAACATACTTTCTCCTGATGTTTCTATAGTCATCCAAGTAAATAGTCGATGTCAACCATGTTGTATGACAAGAAGCTGATCGATGTGCTGCTACTTGCATTTTCATGGTTGGTTAGTAATACATTAATATCAGAATATAGTATGTTACTTAAATATCTTCATGCTTGCTCATTGTTATGTGATGTGGTTGTTACAGATTGATTTCTTAGGGAATCGATATCTCTATTCATCTTTGATTTCCTTAATTTGATAAAGATATTTAGGGTTAGACATGGTCTGGGCTTTTGCTTCTGGAACCTAAATCATTTTGTTATGTAAGTAGTAGGGTTGGAGTAAATTAGAATAATCACAAGAGTTATCTATATAGTCGGCAGATTTTCTGCCTGAGGAACTTCTCTTAGAGTGGTCATTGACAAACTTTTCTCAGCAGGCGTAAGCCTGAGGGCCTTGTTCTTTGTTGCTTCACTTCTCAATTCCAGTTCATGTTCTAAGTTCTCTCCTACGTGATCTTTTATTTTTCTCGAGCATCCCCAAATCCATCAGTAGTTCTTTGTTCTTCCTTGATTTTAAAGTATGATCACATCTACTTATCATGGGAAGCAGACTGCATTTTATCCTTTGGCAAAGTATCCAGGCATATGTATCTGATTTCTTCATTTTTTAGAATAAAATTTATCAATCATATGTGAAGGTTTTATTCTATGTATGAAAGTTCAGGGGAAATAACAATACCAAATATGAGGCGTGAATGCATAAATTTATTCTAAATTGTTTGGGGGAAGACATGTGACATGGAAGGAAAACTCCATGAAATAGGAATGACTTGGTCTGGCCATTTGTTGGTAGCTGAAGGATTCTCCTGATCCAATTTATTGTCACATAGTTGAAGAATTATTTGGAAGTGGACATTTCAATTTGGACAAACTTATTTGAACTGTGACCTACATTGTACGTAGTGGGTATTTTGTGTCGTAGATGGACTAATCAAGATCTGAAATATCATATTGAATGGCACCTTGCCTCAGGATATGCTTGTGATTGTCTTTTGAAATACTTGCAGCCTATATTTTGCATAAGATTTTGAGAAAGTTACAAATATTCTCGTTTTAGGTTCAAAGCATGAACCTGATGGCCGGGTTATTTTGGCTGAATTTGAATCATTCCGTCTATTGAATACATATGTTCCGAACAATGGATGGAAAGAGGAGGAATCCTCGTTTCAGAGGAGAAGAAAGTGGGATAAGAGGATTAAAGAATTTGTTTTCAGAACTTCAAATAAGCCCCTAATTTGGTGTGGCGATCTAAATGTCAGGTAGTTTTCCTTATTCATATTCGATTTATATAAATTACCTCTTATTTCACTTTCCTTCATATTCTCTTTTAGTGTTAGTTTTTTTAAGTGTGTGGGAGGGAGTTTCAACAATATATGGTTCTGTCTGTAATTATGGTTCTCCCCCTTCCCCAGGTTTTTAAGATTCACATTTTTGGTTATGTAATTTTTTCTCACTTATTTGCAATAATAACATGTAATTTTTGTGAATTTTAAGTAAAATATATATTTCACATCATCTTAGTGAACCTTTCACTAAATTGATTCACTGTCAAACTTATTCCGTTGTTAACATTATTTTCTTCCATCTATGAGTTATAGAAGTTAACCATCTCCCATTTAATATGGACCTGGTACTTCACTGGTGGTCCTCTATCTTATGAAATAGATCACTTGGCATTCAATCACAACCTTTGACCCTATTTTCAATTTCAAGCAGTCGTTTAAAACGTTGTACAGAAGTAAGCACTATCTTTCAGTTTTTTGCAATTAAAACTTGCCCAAATTTTGTGACGACACAAAGTTTCAAGTTCCTGTAGTGAGCCCTTGATTCATGAAATCAAAGGCTAGGCTTTGACAGGATTGATGAGGGGAACCTTATGACATATGGGTTGACATCCAATATTTATTGACTGTGATGAGTTTCATCATTAGCAACAAACATTACTGTAAATTAACAAACTTGTATGCACTAAATCACATCAAAACTTCAATTCAAGTGTCCAATTGATTGGTTCAGTTCTCATGTTGGTAGATTTGATATTCTTTTTTATAATCTATGTTCACTGTTGTGTTGTGCAGTCATGAAGATATAGACGTAAGCCATCCCGAATTCTTTGCCGCAGCAAAGCTCAATGGTTATGTTCCGCCAAACAAAGAGGTGAGGTGATGTAAATTGGTGCATGTGGTGTTTAGTATCTCAAGAGTCGGCAATTTATATTCTGTGGAGCAAATGACATGAATGTAGTAATACGATGCAGGATTGTGGCCAACCTGGATTCACACTGTCGGAGAGGACGCGTTTTGGCTCCATTCTAAAAGAGTAGGTGTTGATAGTGTTGCAACACAGGTTTCACATGAATGATTGTCTGTTTTGTTTGACACAGGGGAGCTCTGGTTGATGCATATAGATATCTACACAAGGATAAAGATATGGAGCGCGGATTCTCCTGGTCGGGGAACCCTATCGGGAAGTAAGAAGTTATTGTTTTATATAATCATAAATTCATAGACGATGATGCATTTGAGTTTGTTGCAGATACCGTGGGAAAAGAATGAGAATCGACTACTTCGTTGTTTCAGAGAAATGGAAGGACAGAATTGTGGTTTGTGAATCGCACGGACATGGTATTGAACTGGAAGGTAAATAACAACAAATCCTATTTTTTCAAATTTGCTGCTTATTTATGGTGGATTTGAATTGTTCAGGTTTTTATGGTAGCGACCATTGCCCTGTATCTCTGGAGCTATCTCAACTCAGTCATGCTTGTTGATGCTCCCCATTTGTCTATGGATTATTAGCTACAACTTGACATCACATTCTCCAACTGTTATTTTATGTACCAAACAAACAAAATATTTACTACGCCTTCGTATGATTATTTGATTATACCCGCCAAATATTTGAATTTGTTTAAATTTATAAGGGATTTTGGCAAATAAAAATACGAATTATTTTATAATTATAATATTATTATGATTTTTGAAGTGTGACAAGTTAAATCACTTTTTTCTATTTTTTTTTTTTTACAATTTCGTTCCTTCAATTTTTTTTTTTCGATCGTTCAAATGTTGAATTGGAGTTCACGTGGATTAATAAAGACAATATCTTTTTTGTGAGATTTAAACTATCATTTTCGTACAATTATAAAGGAAATGTATTATGTATTCTATATTTACATTCTAATTTTCAATATTCAGTAATTTTATTGCAAATGACATTGCAACATAATTTTATAAAAATATTATTCATGCATTATTACACGATGAGCAAGTATTAGTAGTTAAAAATATTTAAAATAAATCCAAATAGAATGGACGAGATGTTAAAAGTGTAGAAAGAAGTTTCTTTAGAGCCCAACCCCGAATAATTGAGAAGTAGAATTAGAGTCATGCTCTCCTACTGTGTCTTTGATTTTTTTATACGTAGAAGAAGTTGATTTCAAAAACCAGAAACGCCGCCCTCTTCTTCTCCTTTTCTCTATTCCTCCGCCGGCTGAACCCTAGCACTTTCCGAGTTGCAGCGGCAGCGTATCTGGTACGTATTTCACCGGTGCACTCAAATTCAAATGAATCACTCTTCCTACATTTTCCTGTTTACATTCTCTGGGCTTTGATGCTTCCGATTTGGATATTTTATGTCTAGGTTTACTGCCCCATTTATCCTACTTCTCTATTTGCAGTTGTAAGCAGAATCAGCAATGGCGCATGCTCTACTTCAACCAACCAGATTGCCTTCTTCTTCAGCCTGTTTTACGAATAGTGGGCAGTTCAATGGGTCTAATAAGAGTAAAAGATTGTCGGCGACTATGTTGTGTAGCTCACGATCCGCTTCCATGAGACTGAGCAGTTTCTCAGGATTGCGGCGAGCTAATTCCATTGACACTATTCTGCACCAAAGCCTGCAGCACACCTTCCTATCAAAAGTGGCAGCTGCAACCACCGTCAATAGACGAGGGAGAAATTTGCGAATGACTCCGCGAGCCATGTTCGAGCGCTTTACGGAGAAAGCAATCAAGGTCATTATGCTGTCACAGGAGGAGGCGAGGCGCCTGGGACATAATTTCGTTGGAACAGAGCAGATATTGTTGGGGCTCATTGGTGAGGGCACTGGACTTGCTGCAAAGACTCTCAAGGCCATTGGGATACACTTGAAAGATGCCCGTATTGAGGTGGAGAAGATAATTGGTCGGGGAAGTGGATTTGTTGCTGTGGAGATACCATTTACCCCTCGCGCTAAGCGTGTGCTGGAACTCTCGCTTGAGGAAGCCCGCCACTTTGGTAATTAGTCTTGCAAAGCTTTTTCCAGTATTCTTTTTCCTTTTCTATTTCTTTTTTTGCTTTTCTTATCTTTCTCATTTTCTAAGTGTTTTGATATTACTCAATGACTTACTGCTAAGTGTAATTTCTGGGATTTTAGCTGTTAGTTTGTGATAATGGTTTGTTTAAGTTGTCCTGTTTGTTGAGCTTTGACTTCTTATTGTGAGAATGGCTCAATTTGTTACCAATTATTTTACAGTGCCTAATGTGAAGATAGATTCACTTTCATTTTTCAATATTGTTTATTTATGTTTTTGGTTCAGGACACAATTATATTGCACCAGAGCACCTGCTTCTGGGATTGCTTCGTGAGGGTGAAGGTGTTGCTGCACGTGTCCTGGAGAGTTTAGGTGCCGACCTAAGTAATATTAGAACTCAGGCAAGTATTGGGATGCCCTTCCCTAACGTCTGTCTTTTTTATGATACCTTTAAATTGAACGATTATGCATTTGGTAAAGTAGGTCATTAGAATGATAGGTGAGAATCAAGATCCTGCTACTGTTGGTGGAGGAGATAGAAGCTCTGGCGGCAATATGCCTACTCTTGAGGAATATGGTACCAATTTAACCAAGCTTGCAGAAGAGGTAAATTTCTAGTTTTTTTTTTTTTTTTTTTTTTTTTTTTTTAAATTTCTGAGGTTGAACCCCTATGGAGATGTAATAGAAGTTGCTCCTGTCTTTCTAGGGTAAATTAGACCCTGTTTCTGGAAGGCAGGAACAAATCGAGCGTGTCACTCAGATTTTGGGAAGACGCACTAAGAATAATCCTTGCCTCATTGGAGAACCTGGTGTTGGGAAAACAGCTGTTGCCGAGGGCCTTGCTCAAAGAATAGCCAATGGGGATGTTCCAGAGACTATCGAAGGGAAAAAGGTGTGCCAGGACTTTGTTTATTATATGAAATAGCGCAAACCTTTGCATTATTTCAATCCTTGAATAATCTTGTCTTTGATGAATGATAAAAAACCTGAAGCAAATCAAGCAGCTTCTGCTTTGACATCTATGTAAATATAAAATTCTCTATTGGTTTATTTGGGAGATTCATGCCACTTTTGGAAGAATATTTAGTTATTCATGGCACAATGAGGCATGCTGATGCTCTTCATGCTTGATTTGGTCAATTGGTTTGTGATTATGGTCATTATCCTGCCCAATTTGCACTATGCTATTTGATGTTGTTTGTTGTTACATTTGAGTTGAATATTTAGCTCTCGGATAAGAATGCGTTTTCCAAATTAGAAATTCGCTTTTATTTTCTTCCTCATCTTTTCTTGTTGGTGTAATGGTTTCTTACGTATCAGGTGATAACATTGGATATGGGTCTCCTTGTTGCTGGGACAAAATATCGTGGTGAATTTGAAGAAAGATTAAAGAAGTTGATGGAGGAGATTAGGAAAAGTGACGACATTATACTTTTCATTGATGAAGTACACACTTTGATTGGAGCAGGAGCTGCTGAAGGGGCTATTGATGCTGCAAACATCTTGAAGCCTGCATTAGCTCGAGGTGAACTACAGGTTAGCTTCAGAAGAATCGTATGTAACGAAGATGAAATTTGTTACATAAAGCATGATCTTGCAGAGTGTGATACCATAGTACCATACATGTGAACTCATCTCGCTTCTCCCCCTTTTCTTTTCTCTCCTTTATGTCCCATTAATATCTCGACTTGCTTCATTTAAAATCATTATGCGGCCTGGAACGTGATTATGATTTTAATATATAAATTCGAATTGTATTGCTTAAATGTTTAGGTCTTACACTTTGATCATGAGGTGATTGTTTCAGTGGTGAAGAAACTCTACATTATGAACCTAGAGTTAGATCTCAATTTTATTAGTTTAGATTTATAGGTGATGCCTGTGTCATGCATATAGGAAAAACAAGAATATCTACTGATGGCAGGTGAGACAAGCATGCAAATCTTCACCTGGCTAATATATGATTTTAAAATCCTGGAGTATTTGCATATTTCTGAGAATTCCACTGGGATACTGGGATGGAGGGAGTTTTTGTGTGACTAACATGAAGGTTTTCTGAATGCTATACAATTCTAACAAGTTTGGCCCTATTATCTGTTCATTTGGTTCTTATCGTTTTCTCAGTTGTTGATATTCTGGTTGTGCTTACTATATCATATCTGTGTACTTGATCATGTAATTGCAGTGCATTGGGGCCACTACGCTAGATGAATACCGGAAGCACATTGAAAAGGATCCTGCACTAGAAAGAAGGTTTCAACCTGTCAGGGTCCCTGAACCTACTGTGGATGAAGCCATTCAGATTCTTAAAGGGCTCCGGGAACGGTATGAGATACACCACAAGCTTCACTACACTGATGAAGCTTTAGTCGCTGCAGCTCAATTGTCCTATCAGTATATCAGGTATGAAATATTAAGGCATTTGTCTATCATTATGATTAATATGTATTTTATGCACCAATTGACTTCAGATAGTTGTTTCCAGTTAGGAACTGGTTATATCAGTTGTATGTTGTAGTACTTTTTTTTTTTATCTTCTTTATGGGCATCATGAATGTGAAAATAAAAGGAAAATAATGCACACTTGTATTTGTACATTTAAAAGCAGTTGATGAATATTAACCGAAAAAGTCTGTAAGGGATGATGGTGTTAGAGTATAGGAGAACTGATATTCATTAAAAGCAGTTCCTCTCATAAGGAAAAGGATCACTTTTTATTGCCTAGGCCGAGAAAGCCCACGAAAGTAGCTCAAGGCCTAACTAGCAATTAAATCATAAACTAACTGAATAACTGAAGAAAAGAAGAATAACTAAGCGACAGCTAAACAGGCGCAGCTATGCTTGCGCCTTCGTACTCCTTGAGTAGACCTTATCCATAACAGATGATAAGATTGACTATGTCAAATTATTTGTTTTTGTTCCTCTAAATTAGCATGTCAGTCTTTTGTACCTCAAAAAAGGTTGGGTGCTGAACATTTCGCCGTCAACCTTTATATGAATATTGGCTTGCATGTTGCAGTGACCGATTTCTGCCTGATAAAGCTATTGATTTGATTGATGAAGCTGGCTCCCGGGTCCGACTCAAACATGCACAGGTAAGATCTTGACCTGATAGCTAAGACAACCTTTTCCCTTACAGTTTGATAATTCTTTCACTTTTTTGCAGCTTCCTGTAGAAGCTAAGGAGCTAGAAAAGGAGATCAGGCAGATAACAAAGGAAAAGAATGAAGCTGTTCGAAGTCAAGATTTTGAGAAGGTAAGTTGTGCACATGATATCTATGCTGATATAGTTGTACTATATAGTTAAGATGTGGGATTCCGAATATGTATTACTATTTTAAATATGGGTTGAAATTGAGTTGTTCGGTCCTGAGCTTTTTGTATGCGCTTAATTAATTTGTAGGCTGGGGAGCTACGTGATAGAGAAATGGATCTTAGGGCACAAATGTCTGGTATTGTTGAAAAGAACAAGGAGATGACCAAGGCAGAAAGTGAGGCTGGGGATCGAGGCCCTATTGTTACTGAAGTTGACATTCAGCATATTGTTTCTGCTTGGACAGGTATCCCTGTTGAGAAGGTCTCAATTGATGAATCTGGTCGTCTCCTCAAGATGGAAGAGACACTCCACACAAGGGTCATTGGGCAGGATGAAGCTGTTAAAGCCATTAGTCGTGCTATTCGTCGTGCCCGTGTTGGGCTGAAAAATCCCAATCGTCCTATCGCTAGCTTCATCTTTTCTGGTCCTACTGGTGTGGGGAAATCTGAACTAGCTAAAGCACTGGCCAGCTATTATTTTGGATCTGAAGAAGCCATGGTCCGACTTGATATGAGTGAGTTCATGGAGAAACACACTGTTTCAAAGCTCATTGGGTCACCTCCTGGATATGTTGGTTACACTGAAGGGGGACAGCTAACTGAGGCGGTCCGCCGTCGTCCTTACACGGTTGTGCTTTTTGATGAGATTGAAAAAGCTCATCCTGATGTTTTCAACATGATGCTTCAAATTCTTGAAGATGGTAGGTTGACCGACAGCAAAGGTAGAACAGTAGACTTCAAAAATACTCTTCTGATCATGACGTCAAATATTGGAAGTAATGTAATTGAGAAGGGAGGCCGTCGTATTGGTTTTGATCTGGATTATGATGAGAAGGATAGCAGTTACAACCGGATCAAGAGCCTAGTGACTGAGGAGCTTAAACAATATTTCAGGCCAGAATTTTTAAATAGATTGGATGAGATGATTGTATTCAGGCAGCTCACCAAGCTGGAAGTGAAGCAGATATCTGATATTATGCTGAAGGAAGTATTTAAGAGACTGGAAGGCAGGGATATTGAACTTAATGTGACTGAGAGGTTTAGAGATAGGGTGGTGGATGAAGGATATGACCCGAGCTACGGAGCTAGACCACTAAGACGAGCTATTATGAGATTATTAGAGGATAGCATGGCAGAGAAGATGCTTGCACGTGAGATCAAAGAAGGTGACTCAGTTATTGTCGATGTTGATTCTGATGGAAACGTCGTAGTTCTGAATGGTAGCAGTGACACTCCTCAACCATCTCCTGAACCAGTGGTATTCTAGATTTCACTGCCTGTTTGATTACGTGCTAGTACTTTTCTTCTACAGATTGCTTGTCGTTTGAAAGCAATCGACTTAGGCCATCAGTTAGAAGATGATTTATATTGAGTTTCTGCGAGATAAATTCTGCACTAGAAGAGGATGATAGTTCTATTTACTTGTTTGGTGGAAGCATTTAGATCTTTTCTTAGAGTAGATGGTAAAGGGTATTCGATTGTCAAATGAGAATATGGTGCCCCTTTACACAGGTTAGGGATGTCTGGTCGGGGCAATAGAAGATGGAAATATTTACATTGATATGTGGGATTTTGGACATAACAAATTAATAATTTACTCTCTTCCTTTGATGCCGTTCAGTCATTCATACATATATTGATAGTCATTTAAAAATTTGGATCGAGTATCTCTCTGTAGTGATGGAACCACAGTTAATGGTAGAATCGGATCGAAAATTTTAATAGCACGCACATATCGGCAATATTGTTATAAACTAGAGAGAAGCGAGAGAATATAGTAGAGAATACAAATATCGTTATTATGAAGTTCACAACACACCCATATTTATAGGTGTTAAACCAAGTGTGAACGTCCGGTGTGAACGTTCACACACGTCCGGTGTGAACGGAGGACAGTCAACTCCGGTGGCTTGAAGATGTCAAGTGTTATTCTCCCTCTAGGTTTCTTGGTCAACACACATAAGATATATCTAGAAGATATATTTACAACACTTCCCCTTGATTGACCAATCCCTAAAAAATGTTGCCTCATTAAAACCTTGCTAGGAAAACCCAATGGGACAAAACCTAGTCGAAGGAAAAAGAGTACAACTGCTTCCCCTGAACTTGAGATCATTGAATATCTTTGAGTCGACGTATGCCGATCTCGTGTACCAACTTTCTGAATGTCGATGTTGGTAATGCCTTGGTGAATAAGTCCGCCAGATTTTCACTTGAGCGAATTTGTTGCACGTCGATATCGTAACCCTTTTGAAGGTCGTGTGTGTAGAAGAGCTTTGGAAAAATATGCTTCGTCCTATCTCCTTTGATGTATCCTTCCTTGAGTTGCGCGATGCAATCAGCATTGTCTTCATATAAAACAGTTGGTTTGGCCTTTGATGAAGCTAACCCGCACGACTCTTGGATATGACTCGTCACATTTCTCAACCATACACATTCTCGACTTGTTTCGTGGATTGCAATGATTTCAGAATGATTTGAGGATGTTGCAGTCAAGGTTTGTTTCACAGACTTCCATGATATAGCAGTTCCACCACATGTGAAAATATATCCAGTTTGTGACTTAGCTTCATGTGGATCGGATAAAAATCCTGCATCCGAATACCCCACTAGAGTATTATCAGAATTTTCTTGATAATATAATCCAAGGTCAATGGTACCCTTTAGATAACGTAGAATGTGCTTAACACCATTCCAATGTCTCAAAGTGGGTGCAGAGCTAAATCTTGCTAGAAGATTAACAGAAAAAGCTATATCTGGTCTAGTATTATTAGCCAGATAAGTCAATGCTCCAATTGCACTTAGATATGGTACTTCAGGACCAAGTATCGTTTCACCCTCTTCAATTGGTCGAAATGGATCTTTCTTAGTATCAAGAGATCTAACGACCATTGGTGATGCTAATTGATGTGCATTATCCATATAGAAGCGTTTTAACACTTTTTCTGTATATGTGGATTGATGGATAAACGTTCCTCCACGGATACGTTCCATTTGCAAACCAAGACAAAACTTCGTCTTTCCCAAATTTTTAATCTCAAATTCTTTCTGCAAATATTCAGCAGTTTTATTGAGCTCTTCAGGAGTCCCAATTAAATTTAAATCATCAACATAAACTGCTATGATTGCAAATCCACTTTCGATTTTCTTAATGAAAACATAAGGGCAGATATCATCATTCTTGTATCCTTCTTTCAAAAGATACTCGCTCAGTCTATTGTACCACATACGACCAGACTGTTTCAACCCATACAACGATTTTTGCAGTTTAATTAAATACATGCTTTTGGGTTGTGACTGAAATCCTTCAGGCATTTTAAATCCTTCAGGAATTTTCATATATATGTCAGTATCTAATGACCCATATAGATAAGCAGTCACTACATCCATAAGGCGCATATCAAGCCTTTGTGACACAGCCAGACTAATCAAAAATCTAAAAGTAATAGCGTCCATTACTGGAGAGTATGTTTCCTCATAATCAATTCCTGGTTTTGTGAGAAACCTTGTGCTACGAGTCTTGCTCTATATCTCGTAACTTCATTTTTCTCGTTTCTCTTTCTAACAAAAATCCATCTATATCCAACAGGGATTTTAGATTCCGGAGTTAAGGCTATAGGCCCAAATACTTTCCGGTTATCACAGGAATTTAATTCCCTTTCTATAGCTTTTTTCACTTTGGCCAATCAAGTCTCTGTTTGTATTTAGCAACAGATGTATGTTCAGGATCCTGATATTTAAAACTTCAAGAGCTATATTAAAGGCAAATATATCATCAACAATGATATTTTCTCTCTCTAGTATCTGATGTAAATAATTTATTGAGATCTCATGATTTTCAGATACTTGTAATTCTTCAGGAATTACATCACTTTCATTTGATTGATTAGTCGTTTTCGTCATTGTTTGGTTTCCATCTTGCCCCTTTCTTTTTCTAGGCATAGAATCTTTGGAACCAACTGGTCGACCACGTTTTTGACGAATTTTGGACTCATTTGCTGCCAAATCTATTTGTCCTTCAGGGACATCAATTTTAGCTAGAGTATTTGCAGCATGTATGTGAGATTGTGTCACTTTTCTTGTATCTACAAAAGCATCAGGAATTTGATTTGCAATATTTTGCAAATGAATGATCTTTTCATTTTCTTGTTCACATTGATTTGTTCTAGAATCAAAATGTGATAAGTTTTTCTCATTTCAAGAGATTTCCTTGTGCTTTTCTGGATGTAGATTTATTCCTCCTAATGTTGGAAATGTCATTTCATCTAAATGACAATCTGCAAAACGTGCAGTAAATAAATCACCTGTTAAAGGTTCTAGATACCTTATAATCGATGGTGAATCAAATCCAACATATATCCCAAGTCTTCGTTGGGGACCCATTTTTGTTCGTTGTGGGGGTTGCAATTGGGACTTGAACCGCGCAACCAAAAGTTCGTAAGTGAGAAACATCAGGTTCTCGGCCAAATATAATTTGCATTGGGGAGTATTCATGATTTGCTGATGGCCTTAGTCGAACTAATGTTGCAGCATGTAATATGGCATGACCCCAAACAGTAGTTGGTAGTTTTGATTTCATAAGTAATGGTCTAGCAATAATTTGAAGACGTTTAATAAATGATTCCGCTAAACCATTTTGAGTATGGACATGAGCTACTGGATGTTCAATCTCAATTCCAATAGCCATACAATAGTTATCAAATGCTTGAGATGTAAACTCACCAGCATTATCAAGACGAATTCTTTTAATTGAATTGTCTGGGAATTGAGCTCTTAATTTTATGATTTGAGCAAGTAGTCTAGCAAATGTTGCATTTCTAGTAGAAAGCAAGCATACATGGGACCATCTATAAAAGGCATTAATTAATACCATAAATTATCGAAAAGGTCCACAAGGTGGATGTATAGGTCCATAAATGTCTCCTTCAATTCTTTCTAAGAAATATGGAGATTCAGTATTATCCTTCGTATATGAAGGTCTAATGACTAACTTGCCTTGCGCACAAGCATCACATGAGAATTCCTTTGTAGAAAGAATCTTTTGATTCTTTATATTGTGCCCATATGAATTATTGATTATTCGGCGCATCATAGTCGCTCCAGGATGTCCAAACCTATCATGCCAAAGCTTAAAGCTTTTTGTATCATTGAACTTTACGTTCATGAAATGGTTTGTCTCAATTGCTTTTATGAATGTGTAATACATTCCAGAAGGTAGTGTTGCTAATTTTTCTTTTGTCAGCTTATAGCCTGAAACAAAAGAATTTATGCAAAGATATTCATTTCTACCTTTCACATAATTGTCTCGATGTGGTATCCATTATTTCGGATATCCTTGAAACTTAGTAAGTTACTTACTAAAGTGCAGGGCATTTTCAATATCTAATTTAGTATCATTTGGCAAAATGATACAAGCTCTTCCGGAGCCTTCAATGATGTTGGATGCACCTGATATTGTGTTAACATTATTCTCATCTAATGTCAACTCAAGGAAATACTTCTTCTTTTGAAGAATAATATGTGTATTTATT
The DNA here is from genome assembly GCF_028751815.1 of Salvia miltiorrhiza. Taxonomy (NCBI): domain Eukaryota; kingdom Viridiplantae; phylum Streptophyta; class Magnoliopsida; order Lamiales; family Lamiaceae; genus Salvia; species Salvia miltiorrhiza. Next base: position 68,477,806 of record NC_080388.1, on the reverse strand, counting down.
TTCCAAGACAAATATCACAAGATTTCATATGATATTAATGTATATATATTCATGCCTTGTTAAAAACCTCTCCGCAAAAACCCTATGGGAAAAATTCGGTAGAGGAAAAGAGTACAAGATATATATATTTACTCATATATTACACTAGTTGCCTCGTTAAAAACCTTAACTAAGAAAACCTCGTAGGAAAAAACTTAGTAAGGGAAAAAGAGTACAACCATTCGGCCTTTAGGGCCGTTTGACCTTCAAGGTCTAATTTTCAAGAGCATGTAATATGGATTGCTCTTGAAGAGTATGTAATATTCTTCATGGAATATTGATTGTGCTACATCGGGAGCAACAATATGAATCAAATAGATAAAAATTCAAGGATATGTTATCCAAATATTTAATTTACTTGCTCTTAGAGCATGTAATATTATTCAGGAATATTACTTGTGCTACTTTAATAGCATCAATTTAAGATCTTGAATGTAATATTCTTCAGGAATACTACTTGTGCTATTTGAATAGCATCAATGAGTTTTTCAAGATTATTTAAAAAAAATACGTTGTATATATATAATATACAAAGTATATATCCACTATGAATTAAAAAAATTTCCCAATACATGATGATATCAATAGTGATTCAAGTAGTAGAACATCGAAGTTTACTGATTATATAAAATAATATGAAACAAGAATTGCCACGTAGTAGTAAATCATATTCAAGATTTTGTAGAATAAGATCCAATCAAATATTGCACTCTTAACAAACAAAATAAATTAAAACTCAATTATATATGTTTGTCATCTCACCGAAAGGGTGCACAAAAATATTGAGATTAAATCTATTGGCATCATATCCTTTTAACATAATCGGGCGAATCTATTATGTCTCCAATTATCAAAATAGTCTTCTATTTTGCGTGAACTTTTCATATTTTTCTTTATTATTTTTCTAAAATCTACTATTTCACATTGACTTTTTATACCACATCAAATACAAGTTTACATAAAATGACATATTCCCTCTAAGTACAGATCAAAAATTTACTTTATATCCTCCAAATTCCAATCAAAATTCACTTTTGTTTGGTGGAATGATTAAGATCAATATCATTCGAAATGCATCACTAATTTAATATGCTCAAACAAATGCTATTTTAATAGCATCAAAATATAACTTTTAGGATTATTTGTATTTCTTCAAGAATAACGAAAATTATATCATTTGTAATAAACAAATATAACATATTTGCATCAAACCACAAATATAAGGGGAATTTGCACAAATTTCAATAACAATCTCTTTTATGCAAAGCATATATGTTACCATGATTCCGTTTTCTGGTTATTTCCAAGCCAATTTATTGATATAAACATATTAAACAGTATAATATTCTAATACTTCAAAGTTTCTTTCGTCTGGATTTAGATGATTACTAAAATTATACGGATTGAAATTCAGATGAAAAGAAAATTAGTCGTACCTTATTGGAAAGACACAATTCTTTCCTAGGGCATACCTCCAATCCTTTTACGATCGAAGGAAGATGAGAGGATTAGAGCATGGTGCTGATAACGTGTTATAAACTAGAGAGAAGCGAGAGAATATAGTAGAGAATACAAATATCGTTATTATGAAGTTCACAACACACCCATATTTATAGGTGTTAAACCAAGTGTGAACGTCCGGTGTGAACGTTCACACACGTCCGGTGTGAACGTTCACACACGTCCGGTGTGAACGGAGGACAGTCAACTCCGGTGGCTTGAAGATGTCAAGTGTTATTCTCCCTCTAGGTTTCTTGGTCAACACACATAAGATATATCTAGAAGATATATTTACAACAAATATTCATATATTATAGGGAAAATCTTAGAAAATTCAAACTTTCTGTTTCTTTTTTCTTTTTCTTTTTTTAATTCAGAAAATGTCACAGTTTTTAATGATTATCAAAGTGGTGCTCAATGTTCGATGTTTTAATATCTTTTCAACGTGATTTCAATCTTTTAGCATCAGAATATCTACATAGTCATCTGAGGCAATGTGGAACATATGCCTAGTTATTCGTCACATCCTTATGAAAAGTGGAATGTTAGACGGTCACACAGATATTCCAAAAGTGAAAAAAACTAGTCTTGTGACATTGAAAAATATATTGAAATATTGTGTACTAATTTAATAAAAAATTGATAAACGTGAGATCATAAAATAAAAGTTCAAACATTGTGATTTTTTTTTTTGAAACAATAGGGCCCTATTGTAGATACAAACTCAAATTTTGTCCACAAAATGAAAAACTACAATATTTAGCCATCTTTTATGCACTATACCTAATTTACCCTTTTAACCCATCGATCCAGCCCAGCTTTTCTTTTACCAATCGGACCCAGACCCAATCGCAGCGGCATCGACGACCGCTCGCCCAAGCAATCGCTCTGGCGCTCCTTGATTTGCTCTGCCGCAACTTCGCGGACGTGGACGGAGGGCTCTCGCATCGAGCGGCTGCTAGCACGGCGGAAAAAAAGAGCGGCGCCGCGGAGGTCGAGGAAGTGGGAGCGATTGCTGGGGCTCTGGTCGCCAAGCAAAGGCATAGTGTCGACGGCGGCTGCCGCCGTGGGCGACGACGGGCTGTCGTTGTTCGACGACATCGATTCGATCTGGGGAATTTCGAGTTTTTGATTTTTTCTAATTTTTGGTGTGTCAGTGATGATTGTTGTTGCTGTTGTTACTGTATGTGTTGCACGTATGGCACTTATGGCACTATTAGTGCCATAAGTGTCAAAAGGACCATTTTAAACACTTCCCCCTAGGGTTTAGATATTCCATTTAGGGTTTATATTATCCATTTTAGGGTTTAGATGTTCTATTTAGGGTTTAGATTATCCATTTAGCCTTTAGATGATGTTGTTGTTCTTGTATTTGTATTGCTCGTATGAGCACTTATGACACTATTAGTGCCATAAGTGCCAGAAGGACCATTTACTTGGTTATTTTTTTTTTATTTCCTTGGCACTTATGTCACTAATAGGTCATAAGTGCCAACAAGACCATTTTACTTAGTTTTATTTTGGATTTTCGTTGGCACTTATGGCACTAATAGTGCCAACGAAAATTCAAAATAAAACAAAGTAAAATCTTGGCACTTATAGCACTAATAGTGTCATAAGTGCTTAACCCGACCCGGCACGCGACCCGCGTGCCTGATCCTACCCGATCCGCCTCATTAAGGGTAATTTCGTCCGAAATCATAAAATATGGCCAAAATTTAATTTTTTTTAAAATCCGACCAGAAATTGAGTTTTATGTTCCATTTGGGCTACTTCAAAATTTTACTCTTTTTTTTTATCTCGTTATTAAGCACATTCTAAAAACAATATCCCGTGGTCTCGAGCACAATATTCCTCACTCTGATAGAATGGAACAATGTTGACTTGAACTTTGTTAAATTAAGATTCCTCTCAACTTATAAGACTCCCAACTAATTAGGGCTGAGAAGTTCAAAATCAGGTGTATTTCCCCTCGTACATTTATATTAATTCGCCCCAAGTCCAATTTTTGTCGACATAGTATCTCTAAAAAATTAAAAACATATCCTCTGCAGCTAAATGATTTAATTCTAATAATTTGTTTCTAAGATTTTCATATTTTAATGACAAGACTAAATATTGAGCTTGCCGTTCACTATATTTAAGAATGTGCTGTCAACTGGAAAATTGGCACTTATTCACTTCATCGTCCAACCAAGTTGTTGATGGCTTCATCAAGCCATTAGAATATATGCTCCATTTGAGGGGGACAGTTTGAAAGTTTATACTCCCTCCATCCCATTACAAATGTTCCACTTTTCATAATTATCTACTAATTACACATTTCTTAATCTCCGTGTCCAAAAGTAATGAGACATTTATAATGGGACAAAGGAAGTAATATTTAGATTTTAACATTTATAAAATATTTAGATTTACAGCATAATTTAGCCACTTAAAAAAGGTATAGTGTTTGTTGGATAGCAAGCATGTGTAGGTAGTTGTAAATATAGTGAGTTTTGCATTCTACACATATTAACAGAAGATCTGTTTTTGGATGAGATAAATAAAAGAGAGTTATTCTTCGGTCATGGAGGGAGATTGTCTTTGGGTTGGGCTGACACTTCCACCTCGACTTATCTTGAGTGCATCGAGTGCCTTCTGTATCTCCATTGTCATGGCACTGTCCACACTCCCTGATGATATTTTCTTGTGTGACTTCTGCAAATGAAGTTTCAAAGAGCTGCTGCTCAGTCCAGCGTTCTTTCCACAGATCGGACACACCTTTATCATCGGTCTCCGATGTTGCCATTCCATTGAAACTTTCCCGTGCAACTTTTGGTCCAAGTCCAACAGAATCCTCGCGAACCCATCATTAGGCTGGGCTCTGCGGTGCGCTCGTTTCAGCGCATTCCACGCTTGCAATAGGGTAAAGTTTCTGCATTAGATGAAACTTCACAATTGAATGCATGTGACACTTATGATGTTCCTTTTCATAGGCGAACGGCAAAAAAATTGCTGAATTGAACTATCTTCATTGATTTCATGCCTCGCTTGGAAGTACTATCGAGGGAGAGAAAAGACGATGCAATATTAGACATAAGTTTTCTGAATCCAACAGGAGTTGCGAACTTACTTTCTGAGCATCAAATAAGCGAGAATCAGTGTTGCACTCCTGCTCTTCCCTTCAAAGCAATGAACCAACACTTTACCACCTATTTGCTCAACATGATTGATGAAATCGTGAGCTTCTTGGAAAATATCACTGATGTTAGCATCTTCGTTATCACATATCTGGTCACAGAGATGAGTCATGGTCAAGAAACATGCCTAAATGAGACAACACCACAAATGGTATGTAAAGGATTTCTTTATTAAAAAGGATAAAGTAATGTAATCAATAATCTCAGATTTTACTTAACTATACTTCTCAAAATGTTCTGGTTGACGAGGGCATTATTGTACACTATTTGATAATTTTCTTAGTGGAAGAGCAAAAATCTTGGAGCATATAGTATGAAAAAGGCAAAATAAAAGCTGTGGGAATTACTTACCGAAAAGTTTTTGTATTCAAATAAATCTGGAAACTGAGAATCTGCCTGTCCAATTTCATTCGAGCAAAGACATAAAATATGTGTAATCCCCAGAAGCTGCAGAGTGTACACAGATCTAGCAGCAAGTGCCCCGCCAATAAACAGACTGCCTGATATTGGTGATGGCTTTTCCGTGTTTGCTGCTTCAGATATCAATCCTGTCCTCTCAAGAATGTGCTCAAGCCTGACCTGATAATAACAAATCCTGATTAATTCCCAAGGTAAGACAAAGAACATTATAAATATCAAATCTGCACTAGCTCTTCAAATCACACCTTTAGCTCATAGGCGTCAACCATATAATTGCTATCACTGCCAAAGAAGCCAGTAGTGAAATTATTCTCCTGGCACAGTTTAATTGCATCATTTTTAAGCATGTCAGTCCACTGTTCTAATTCTTTGTTTAGTTCTTGATCCACCTGAAAGAATAGCAAAGAACCAATAATGTAAGAGATGCAAGAAGAGTTACTTTGTTCACTAAATCTGCAAAAAAGTAAACCTAATTTAGAGTATGGAGCTCCTAAAAATTCTATCAAGAATTTTGGATATAGAACATGACAAATGCATCATGGCAATGAATCATCCAACACATTGCCACTTCTAGTTAATACCAGAAAACACATCGATGAAACACAAAAAACACACTGTAGTCCATATAGGATATCTATGAGTCAAATTTAAGAATATGTCATGAAAAGAAACAAATCAGCTTATAGATGAATGTGAAAATAAAAACATTTGAGAGAACATAAATAGCTTACATGAAGTCTTCAGCCACAAAAGATTAAAAGATCACAATAGCTCATTTGATATGCATAAACTTAGTAACCTACAATTTAATGTAAAAAATAAAAAATAAATAAAAAGAAGCCAGCCTCTCTCAAGATCAGTTGTTACTATCAATCTAACAAGAGTACCCAAGCAAGTCTATTTATGTGACATAATATGTACTCATTTAGATATCATTTTAGTATTTATTATACATATTGCACACCTTTGCAAATTTGTGGAAATCACGAAGCTTTGACGTCAATCGCAAGCTACGTAAGGGTTCTCCACTCCCTTTGCCTAACTTCCCATGCCAATTGTCGCGTGACATTGGAGAACAACTATCTAAACTTTCTCTAAATCCACCAGATGGCTGTCTTGGCACTACCCTCTGTGATTCTGAATCATTCAAGTCTGAAGTATTATCACCAGAGGCTCGATCCCTGCTAGGTGAAGGTAGAAAGTGGGCCTGTGACGGTGATTCAGGAACCACCAGATCCTCTTTGTCAAGATCGCCACAAGTAGATTTATTTACAATATTGAGAAAAGTTCGCAACAGGCCATCTAGTTTCTGGTGAAGAGTAAGAAGGAAAATGTGAAAACCCTGCAAGTCCCTGAGTGCTGCTCGAAATCCACTTCTGAATGATTGTACAACTGAGGTCATTTCATATTCCCGTATATCAGTCGTTGCATCAGTATTTTCTGGCGAAGTTCCCAATTTTCCACTGGTTATTTCATTCAACAGTTGTGATGCATACTCAGAACTGTTTATGAGGAGCTCAACTAGCTTAGGGTAATTTGCTTGGTCATTTGCACGTTTTCCAGCTGGTGGTCTTCGGGGCACCCCAGAGTCTATTGCTAAAATATGAATATCAGTACAACCTGACTCATTCAAAGAAAGACTCCTTACACTCATATTGCTAGATTTTGGAGATTCTAGAATCTCAGAAACATCAGAACCCTGGGATACCAATCCTGGTTGAGGAGGGCTTAGTCTACTGTCTATAGAAGTTGCTCTTCTTTCTTTTTGAAGCGCCTGAATAACTTTCGGTCTATATCTATTGATTGCTGAATCAAAAGCCAATTCCAGGGCATCCATATTTGCGCTGGCAATTTTTTCAGCCAAGAGTAAATTTGCTGTGTTTCCACGCCACCTGAGATGGCGACAAGGAAGGCGATCTTCATTTCTTATAACAAGATCTAACATCAAAATCCTGCCAAGTGCTGCTGCAGTCTTTTCTGCCACTTCTCGTGACTCAAAAGCACTTGAGCTTTCCAATAAAGGAGATCCGTGTACATAACTGCAATTTTCATTACAAAATGGTATATGCTAAGAAAAAGTTTATCATGCTTTCTCATTTGTACATCAGCTGCTAAATAAAGTTGAATTACCAGAGATATACGAGATTTATCTAACTCACACGTAATATCTTATAAGAAATACTTTTCAAATAAGATTTTGATTTCTAATTGATCGTGCTCACTGGAAATCTTTGACTGCAGAATGACAAGACATTTATATAAAAAAAATCGTATATCACCCAGCAGGAATCAGGTAAGATAAACTCTCAACCAGAGTGGAGGTCCAACAACAGTTGCATTAAATGCAGAAACCCCATGCCCTCTGAAATAGGATCACCAATATGGCATGTTTAATAAGCAGAAAAGCATGTAGATTACTAGATGCATAATAGCACTTGATATTTCTATACGTACTTCATCACTAGAAGGCAGCGACTAAGCTCAAGAGCTTCCAGAAGTTCTGAACAAGTCATTTCACCAATTTCATCCCCTTCTGCAATGGCAGCATCTTTTGCTTTTTCTGCAGCCTCCTTTATTTGCTGCCATTCAGAACTGGCATTATGAACAACCCTAGCCTGCATTTGTACAATGACTGACAAGTATAAATTTTTGTTTCGCACGTAGGATCAAGTAGTGTTAGAAGTAAGGAGGTACAACTTGTGGAGTTTTGACACCTAGCCACTTAGCAAATTCATAGCCAAGCCTCTCTGACTGGGTAGCCATCCTTGATGATGAGAACTTTATGACAGCGGCAGCTTCCTTAGGAGAAGACTCATCATTTTGTGGTTGGTTAAATAGAGCGAAAAAAACAACACCCCCAGAATTAACAGTGACCTGCCCCAGTGAAATAACAGAATAATCAGTAGAAAGGCAATTAAAACGCTATAATGGTTAATTAGTTATACAAAAATATAACACATTGAAACATACAAAGCTATAATTTACATAAGGTAATAGATCTCCTAGCAGTAAATTTATAAGATTGGACAGTGTTTGTTCCTATATTTTAAATTAATGCATAGAGAATGAAAAAAGAAAGTATCAAAATGGGATAACTAACAATGGGTATTGGTAATCTCATAGACTGTAAATAATCAAGGACAAGAAATGCTACATATTATATAACTAATATACGGATTGTGCAGATTTCCTAGCATGAATTTTTCACGAAAAAGTATGGAGTATAAACTGAACACTGAGCCAACAGCAAGATATAATTAGGCAATGACTTCCTGAGCTTCAACTACACCAAAAGCATTTACAGAAACATAAGAAACAATAACCACCGAGAAGAACCATCAGCTTATGTTTTTCCTGACAAACCTCCAGTGGTTTAGTCATCTCATCCTCAGACTGCTCTGTGCTGCTGCTATGCTCTGTATGGTGAAGCGAGGAAAGTGTGTTCCAAGAGAAGGAGCTTGATTCAATGTCTATCATGTCAGATTTACCAAGTCTGTCCCACAGGCTGATTTCTGTAGCTTGCTCAGGTGGGGATGTTTTTATATCGATGTTATATTTTTCCAAACTGAAAGAAAACCATTCACAATAATTAAAAATAAAAAATAAAGGCAATTATTATTCCCATGCATAAAAGGAATTAACAACGTACTTTATTATTGGAAACATTCAAAGAGTAGAAACTAGAAAATCTCGGTGTGCTGCATTTGATGCTCTCAGTTTATGTATAAAATGAAAGTGAATATTCTGGAATTAAGGAGTTAATATAGATCTAAATTAGTAGGAATTAGTGTCCTAATTTCTAGTGATTATATTTCCTCTAAATAAGAAAACATGTAGTGTACTTAAACTTAGCCCTGTAACTTTCTCAAAACTACATGGTATTAGTGCACTTGGGTTTATATTCCCTGGGGCTTCTGTTTTTCCTGCGTTCTACAGTATCATTTTCCCCCACTTGTAAATCCCGTTACATCCAGTCCACCAAACAATCAGCGGCTGCCACCTTTTCCCCTGCTAGTTTGGATGATGCTACACTACCTAACTTGGAATTTATAGTGGTGAGGCTTAACGGTGAGAACTTTTGGAACGGGTTCAATCTGTCAAACTGGCTGTGGATGGCAGAAAAAAGTTAGGTTTCTTGACTGGAGAGGAGCCAAAACCTGCAACAACTGACCCCATATTTAGGCGCTGACATCTGCAAATTCTATGATAACGGGATGGCTGCTAAATTCCATGGAAGAAAAGATCTGTCATCCATTCATGTGCATAGACGCAAAAGAAATTCGGGATGCTGTTAGAGAGACCTACTCCAATCTAGGAAACTCTTCACAAGTTTTTTAGTTGAAAAAGAAATTGTCCTCTGGAAACAAGGTAACAGAGATATCACAAGTTATTTCAGTGAAATGCTCTCCTTCTGACAAGAATTGGATTTGCACTATGATGACAAATGGGAGAACCCCAACGAACGAGAGAAAGGTGATAGCATCTTCATGTTCCTTGTTGGAGTCAATCACAATTTTGATGAAATTAAGGGCCCAATTCTTGGCTGCCATCCATTAGGGAGGTGTTTTCTAAACTACACAAAGAGGAAGTCCGGAAGCGTGTCACGAGTGAAAATGATGGCAGCTGCACATAAAAGCACAATGCTAACAACATGAACGAAAAATCTATCGTTAATGCAAGATTGCATGCATACGCTTCATAAAATAATCAAATTTTATCTAAACTAGCAAATAATCATACAGCTAGTTCACAGTATTCTTTTAGTAGGGACACTTTCTAACAAATGATTGCACCTGAACAAACTATTTTCCAGCACTCTTATATCCATCAACAAAATCAAACATAGCAGCATTATGAATGAGGGTTAAGAGCATCAAGATATTGGCCAACCTTATGGGCATACTCTCAGTGTGATGAGGCCGGTGAGGAAACCCTGAGGCCCGATACTTGCTGCTGCGCTTGCGAACAAGCTCAAGCCATTGTGCAAACCGATAAGCAGGACCTGCTGTAATATCCCCTAACATATACAGTACCTACATATCCAAACATCCAAATCCCGTAATGGATTTTTTCACATAATAAAATGGTACTGAAGGAAAAGAGCAATAAAAAGAAGAGAACTACTCAGTAAGCAAGCAAGCGAGAGAGATAGAGATTTACCCTTGAAGTGACAGTCAGGGGCAACGGGGTTTCTGGCTCGGTGCTTGCCAGATCAATCTCTCTGTCTTCCTCCTCTTTCTGCATATACATATATATATCAATGTGAATGGAGGCCCACGTATACCAAATCATCCGCTGAAACAAAATCCCGTTCCATACAAATGCCTAAAATTTGTGGATGTCTAAACGAAATGGAGCAAAAGATTTCCAGATCTAAGTAGTGACTAACATATATAGATTATGTGCGTATGTAAAATGTAGTCGTTTATGGCAAATGCATATAGATAAATCAATGTCGCAAGCTTTTCGGGTACTGGGTGTAATGATTTGAATAGTGAAAAGTGATGTGGAGAAAAGGCAGAGAGAGAGAGAGAGAGAGTACATGAAAAGTGAAGCGGGGTTCTTCCTTTTGATCATCAGCGGCCATTCTATCTCTCTCTTTTGCGGGTGGGAAATTGGAAGGAGAAGCGATGAGAAAATTGGGTTTTCAAAATTAGTGGATCTAGCGGCTATTTTTGGGTAGTCGGCATTGACGCTCAAGATTCACACATTCAACCACATTTCAGCATGCGCCACCCCAGGCGGTTACTCATACTTCACGCTTCGCCCCGCCCAAAACGTTTATTTATTAATTTATTATCACCACACTTTAGAAAAAGAAGAGAGTAAAATAAAGAAAGAAAAATTGACGATATAAAATCTTGTATTAATGATCGAAAAATACACGAAATTTCACATACATGATCTTAAAAAATGCTCCACAATAAATAATATTTTGATTTAATTAAAATGTACACATGCATTCACCATTATATAAATCCTAGGTAATGTGTCTCCCGAAATTTGAAGACATGAACGCATCGGCGATCATGTAAAACGACATCGTTTTGTCAAGTGTTTTTTCTTTTACAAAAAAAAAAGTTGTTGTTTCGTGTCGCACTAAAGTTCCGGCAAGGGCTAGTTCCGATGAGAAGCAAATGAACATCAAATGAAATTTCGATCGAGAAGCAAATGAACCTTCGTCGCTGCACTGAAGTTCCGATAGATCCCCAAGTCTACCTACCCGCACTCCCCTCTTCAGTCTCCATATCCGGCGAGGACAACAAATGGGTCGCCGCCCAGACTCGTGCTTCAATTTCTCCCCTCTAGATTATGACCGCTACTTCCGCTAGATCGCCTCGCCGGATCTCATAAATTAGGGCCGCCTTGCTTCACATGGGGGAAGAGGAAGGGCGGCAGAGATCGATGAAGGAGATGAGGGTTTGCTGCCCATGAACCTAGGGGGTTTGCTGGGGAATGAGGGCAGAGGGCGGCAGAGCCGTGGAGAGAGGTCAAGGCAGCGGCGACGCTGATATGTAGACAAAGAGAAATATAGGGTCTTTGGAAGAGGGCGGTAGGGAGGGTTTTCTGATTGGGTAATGAAACAAAAATGACATCGTTTTTGCTCCGTGTTCAATTTTAATACCGTTTTTTGACGTGGCGTGCCAGCACACGCTTCGATCCTACGTGTCATTGACGTGGCTTGCCGACACAAATTTTAGGCCGGCGAGCAAAATGTTGCATTATACTCACCAGATTCTGCCCCTCCTGCCTCTGCGAGCGCCTCTCCTCCTCCAGCACTCATTCCTCTTCCCGCCGCCACCGCTTGCATTTCTCTCATTCGATTCCGGCGACTGTACGATGCCGGTCAACTCTCGCCCTCTCTCTGAAACTAAAACTCGTGCACCTATACCAAGCACGACACACAGCTCGCGTCGCCGACTCCCCCTTTCGCGACCTCCGGCGACGACACAGCCGCAAGCCGTGCCTCTGCCCTTCGATCTCCATTCTTCCTCACTGAAAACCCTTCTCTCTCTGGCTTCAATTCCGAACGGCAAAAGGGCCGCAGCCAATCGGAGCCCTAGAAAAATGCCTCTGCCCTCACATTCTCCACTGCGCCGTCTCCACCTTCGCGTCGCCTTCTCCACCGTGCTGCCTCCACCTTCCCTCCGCGCTGCGGAGGATTTTAATAACTAGATATATGTCTTTTCTTATATCTATGTGTTTTCTTAGACCTGCTGCCTCTTTGGAGAAGACGAGACGAGCGCCGCCGCCAGACAACGGCGGCCATTTGCCGCTAGACACTCTCGTCTCTCTCTCTTTCTCTATACCGCTGGAGAACAAAATTATGACGTGTCCGCCGGAAGACACGTCATTGCCACATGGTTTTGTAGGAAAACAAATCGGTGCTATATTGAACACAGAGCAAAGTTAGTCATATAAATTGGGCAAATTGAAATTCGTGCTAAACTTGAAATTCGACTAAAAGTCATGATATTATATGTATTTAACTCTTATTAATAGTACCTTTTATGTGGAACCATTTCTCCACTCACAATAAGCTTAACCATTTTTATTAAAACCCGTGTCGTCTATCTTTAAGATTATTTTTTATGGACGGAGGAAGTATTATTTTTTGGTGAATCGTGATTGAGTGGGTAACGTTTTAATCGGTGAATTGTGGTTAGATTATGAGTTTTACCTAGTGTTGATCGTGGAAATTGAGAGAATAGAGCCGAATTGCTAAGAGAAAGTAAGTTTGTTGTTGTATTAATAGAGAACACGTTAAGATACATAATGTGAGTGCATGGGTATTTATAGAGTACATTTGGACGGTAGAATAGTAATTTCATCCTAGAAGTCATGCTCCCCGCGTGGTCAGGGGCACGATGGTAATTTCGTATGCCTTTGCTCATTCCTCTGTTCAAAGACAGAGAAACGTACATATCGCGGAGCCTTGGATTCCTCTACGAACGAGCGATTCCTCTGCTCTGGCGCTTCCCGGGTGAAGTGGTCACTTTTACCGTTGACTATCTTGTAGGTAAATCATCCATCTGACTTCAGTGATTCCTCTGACCGAGCTCGTTCCTCTGACGGAGCCCATTCATCTGACTGATCTCGTTCCTCTGACCCGAGCGATGCCTCTGTCCAAGTCCATTCCTCTGCTCGGCATATATTACTCCTCATCATTTTTTATGATGTTTTCTAAGTGGCTCCAAATTATAAATTGGATCAAAGATTTTGATTTTGTTAAGTGCATACTAGTAAATTGGATCAAAGATTTTGATTTTGTTAAGTGCATACTAGTAGGCATGCTTATGACTGTTTATGTACTGAACCTTTTGCCTTAGTTTTATGAGAAGAATATTGTCACATTTTTTTTCCCAATATGGTTAACGCAAACAGTTTATTTACACTACATTGTACACACTATAAAAGATCAATGATCATAGAAAATTTAATGATGTGCGTGTGTTAGCTTAACGATAAAAGGTTAATGCCCAAGAATGGATATGTGAGGTTTAAAAATATTTTTGATTTTTGTATATGTTTACATAAACAAAATTACGTCATTTTAGGGGAGGTGTATTCGTTCAGGATTTTAATAGATTTCCACAGACTTTTAAAATCTGGGTGTATTCGTTCAAAACTTTTAAAAGTCTGAAAATCTAGAGGTATTCGTTCAAGACTTTTAAAATTCTATAAAAATGCAAAGGTATTCGTTTCATACTTTTAAAAATCTATGAAAATCTAAAGGTATTTAAAAATCTGTGAATTTTAAAATTGGACTGATTTTCATTGATTTCATTCAAAAAATACACATGAACAAATCCGACCTCAGACCACGAGATTTCGAAAATCTTCATATTTCAGTGCCGGCTGGGTTCCAGCGGTCGCTGGGACGAGAAGGTAATGATCTTGATGCTTTTGTGAGCTGAGGGATAGACTATTCGATGTTGGTGATTTGGTGTTCACTTTGAAACTTAAACTTCATTGATCCTTGCAGGTGGTCCATTTTCATTATATTCGTTACTCTATAGGCATGCTAAAGTGGGGCTGATTCCATCCAATAGAGGTTCGGGCAAGATCTTGAATCATGAAGAAGACACATGGATGCAGACGCTCATTTACATCATCCAAGGCCAACAGTCGCTGGAACCCACCGATCGCTGGGATCTGTCCCAGCGCTCAATTAATTCCAATGAGCGCCGGGATGGTAGATTTCAAATCCGTAAAAATCACGTCAATTTCTTGTTAAAATCCCTATAAATTCCGTTCAAAATCTATTTAGAATTTCAAAATACATGAAGAATCTGTGTAAAATCCGTAGATTTTTAAAATCTCTGAATTTTAAAAATCTATTAAAATCTTGAACGAATACACCCCCTTTAATTGAAATGATCATCTCACGCAAATTATGCCACTGGCATGCCAAACTCAATTATGGCGGATTTTCAAATGGGCAAATGGTTTTTAATACCCACTTTTATAATACATCTATCAAATCTACCCACCTATATAAAACATCTATGAAAAATACCCACTTCATAGTGAACTACCATTTCTACCCTTATACTTAATTTCTCTTTATCCCCCATCTTTTGCCTAATTAAGCTTGACTAGTATATCGGCTGGAAACTTTCCTCGTGCCCGATAGGTTACTTCGGTAAACTGGGTCTGGATTGTGAGACAACGCCACGTACTGTCAAGCAAAAATGATAAAAATTGGTAATTGTTCAAATTGATCCCGCGCTTCACAAAAATGGTATCAGAGCGGGTTTTTATAGAGGAATTATATTATTTTTAATTTATTTTATGATTAACCCATATGGGAGGAGACTCCATTAGAAAATATGGATCCGGACGAATGTCCGAGATGTATTGTGTACAGGAAATCTCTTCAAGATTTGGAGAGAGAAACGACTCGTCTTATAGACGATCTCAACTGGAATAATCGAGCCCTCGTGACGAATATTCGGCGAGGAGAAGATGCAGAAATTATTCGTGATATCATCACGGGTATCCAATCATACCATGAGACTCTCATGGGAATCGTCGGGATAAGAACGGCGATTGAACGAACCAGAGACGAGGCCCATCAGTCCCACGATTGATGGAACCAAAAGACAAGGCGGGAGTAGCTTTTCCAGGCTACCAAAAGATCGAGCCAAGTTCTTCCGACAACGTCAACTTGCGGGAGATCCAAAAGACGGTGGAATATTATGGCGTCAAGCTATACGATCTACCGATGGAACTGAGCAGAATATCACTCAAACAAGAGGAAATATTAACCCTCTTGTGTGATATCCAGAAAAGAATGAAGGAGATCGAAAGGCGAAAACCATGTTCCGGGAAAATCCGGAAGCAATGGTCCAACGACCCGACGAATCCCCCTATATTTGATGCAGCACCCAAGGAGTTGCAGCCAAAGGATATAATCCGAATCATGAAAGGCAAATATCATGAATAGCCTTGACAGAATCGGATTAGAAGATCTACAGGAGTTAGCAGAATCTTTTGCTAACCTCAATATGGTTGATCTAAAGATGAACCAAGGAGATGAGGTGCCCAAAAACGAGCCTCAAGAAGAAAGTTCGTCAAAAAGGGGTGGAGCTTCAGACGATGCAAGCCACTACCAACGAACCAAAAGACGCAGGCCACAGATGCGGGATACTCCTGTAGGGAAGGCCACACTTGAACCAATCCATCCATATGGATTGATTCTCAACCTCGACGAAGCCAGTTTCAAAGATTGGGAGGATCTCATCGATGAATGGGCTTCAGCTTTGAATATCGTAGTCACCACAATTGAGTACGATAAAAAGGAGTTTGCCAAAATCTTCGAAGCAAGTCTGGCAGGAATGGCAAAACAGTACTGGGATAAAATTGAAATCTCAGCAAGGGAAGAACTGTTTAATAGCACAAAACCTTATGAAATCATTAAGGAGGCTACTAAACAGATCAAAATCCATTTCTTGGGAATGGGTTTTTTCGAAGGATCTGCAGAAGAAAAGCGCAAGAAGTATCATCAGGCACTCTACAATCTTCGATTAATGGTGCTAGAGCCAAAAGCTCTTGATGAATTTTTACGCCTTTATACCCTATATGTTCATATGGGGGTAGTTGATGATACAACCGCCAAGGACCTCTTTTTCACAAAGTTTCCAAGTCCATGGAGGGAGATGCTCATCAACGAATACGTATCACCGGGAGAATATCCCCTTGATAGTGCCTCAAGAAGGATGTCTTATGTCCACAAGAAGCTGTCCGAATGGTGCCAGAAGGCAGCAGACTTAAGGAATCTCAAGAAATTGAGAAGACTCAACAAGAAGTCCCCATTGATGTGCGACAACATTGATCTTCCAACAGAGATTGGTGCTGAGTTGCTGTATCAAAGGAGGAGCCGAAAGAAACATAGGTATCAACCCTATGAAAGAAAGACCAGAAGGAGTTCTTGGAAGCCAAGAACTATGTGGACCAGACAAAAGGCACGCTCCTACAAGTCAGGCCAACGGAGCGGACCATCCAGAAACCGATTCTCAAATCAAAAGAGAATCCCGGCGAGAAAAACTTTCAGGCGCACTCAAGCCAAAGCAAATGAAAGTTTCAAGGATTGCAACTGCTGGACGTGCGGTGCAAAGGGGCATATTTCAACTAATTGCCCAGACAACGAGAAAAGGGAGATGAGAAGATTCGAATCCACCCCGGATATCGAAGACGCAATCTTCTACCAGAAATTGATACCCGTGTATCAATTCGAAGATATATCCTCTGATGAGAGTATATATGAACAAGAAGAGATCTTTAGTTCTGATGATTCGGAGAGGACCGATGGATCAACCGGAGCCGAGTCAGACTAAAGAAGAACACGAGATCCACCACACCCAAAAGGAGGATCAGAGTGGATTTACAAGCCATTTCCTGATACCACAGAAAGAAGTGGTGAAGCAGCTTGTGAAAAAACTCAAGAAGGAAACCGAAGAGGTTCAAACCTACCAAGGGTTTTCTAACGGGAGATTGAATCGAGTTTTAAATAGCTTGATTCCAACCAAGAGGAAGCATCATGTCTATTTTGGCGTTACAAGTCAAGAAACGGCGCTTCCAATTGAGATCACAAGCAACCAGGTGGAAATCCAGCTGGTTCCAGCCGAAGATATTAGGAAGGATCTCAGGAAAATGAAGCCAGAAGTCGCAAGTACGATGAAATGGATTCATATTGGAGCAATTCAATTGGTGCTAAAATCTTCCCTTCTCCCAGGGACAGACCAGCCAATTGATGTCGCATTATGCGATAAAAGGGTCAGAGAAGCCAGAGAATCAGTTATTGGAGCTTTTTCGGGCAATCTCTATGCCAAGAAGATTATAACCGAGTTTTATCCACAGATCGCTTATAATCTACAAGATTCATCTTTCAGCCGAGCCCTGACTCTCTATCAGGACTACAAAAAGAAGGAGTACATGACAGATGGAAACAGGCCATACTCATTGACTTATCAAGTCTCGTATGCCCTATCAAATTCCCATCATACGGAGTTATTTCTGGGAAAAGAATTTATTGAAATTCCAGAAATATTCAAAGAAGTTGCTAAGGCAGCCCCTTCAAACCGAGTTGAAATTCCCCAGAACAGGGAAATCGACATCGACGTTGGAGACAAACCAGTGCTGAGCCATACCCAGAGTCTCAGACTGGGAGCACCAAGGCTATCATTCCAAGGAAATAGGCTTACTTCAGGGCCTATATCAAGAAGTTTCTCTCATTCTTATGAAAGAAGGGCGATCCAGGAAACACCAGTTCCAGACATGAGGGTCAAATTCAAATGCCCCGAAGGATGGAGACAGGTTTCCACAAGAATTGATACAACAAGCATGGAAAACAAGTTTCCCTGCAGTATGTTGTATTATCTGACAAATCCAGGCGAAAACCGATACATCGGAACTCTGGAGGTTGGAGGTTTTGAAATCCAAACCGAAGGCCAAGCCGGACCAGAAACGGACGTCCTGATCCTAGGGCGAGATTTCCTTGACAAATATAAGCCATGGTCATGGAAATCAGGAGGAATGGAGATCACCATTGGAAGACAAAGAGTGATGATCCAATGACAAGTCCATTCTCGATATACATCTCTGTTGGGATGTTATACGAGAAATATAAAGCAGAATATTTTGCTGCTTATGTGGATTCAGGAGCAGGAATCTGTACAGCAAAACGAGGAGTCTTTCCAATAGAAGTGGAAGAAGATCTACCTCGAATTGCAGGAAGGGATTTCTCCAAGAAAATTTTACTCTTATCAAAGGGAGTAAAACAGACGGAAATATTGATCGGTGGAGCAGGACAGACACCTTGGTACAAGGTCAAAACTCCACCAATTTATTTCCATGATACCGGAGCAGATATATTATTCGGAAATAATTTTCTGCAAAGTTTCAAGAGGTATATACAAGACAATGAGGCCAGGAGGCTAGTGTTCACAACCAATTGTGACCACAAGATCATTGTGCAAAGGCTCCAAGGAGCTTTTCATCGTTCGATGCCAATCAAGTTCCGCAGCAAGCGTGGTGATGATGGCAGACTCCGGAGACCCCAAATGAAGGATCAAAGGAGATTCGGAGAAGTTTTGCTTAAATGCAGAACTGAGGGATTCCCAGATCTCTCCGAGGAAGAAATTCAAATCCTCAAAGTATCCCTGATATCACACAAAGATATCAAGGAAGAAGAACAGGTGTCCATTGCTGACGTCAAAAGGAGAATCCAAAAGTGTTATCACGAGGATCCTTTGGCATGGTGGAACAAGAACCAGCTCAGAGCAACCTTGAAGGTCAAAACTGGAAAGGAGTATGAGTTCGTAAGATACAAGCCTATCCTGATGAACCCTCAAGATCAACAGGATATGATGAGTATAATCAAGGAGCATCTTGATTTAAAACTTATCGAAGATGGAAGATCACCCTATAGCAGTCCGGGATTTCTGGTGAGGAATCATGGGGAGATCAAGCGAGGAAAACCAAGACTGGTCATTAATTACAAAGGAATTAATGATATCCTTGAGTTTGACGGATATTTCATCCCAAGCAGAGAACACCTTATAGACTGCATCAGAAATGCAAGGGTATTCTCAAAATTCGATTGCAAGTCAGGGTTTTACCAGATTCGCATGGAGGAAGGGAGTAAGAAGTTCACAGCCTTCTCGACTCCACAAGGACATTATGTCTGGAATGTCATGCCAATGGGGTTAGCCAACGCGCCTCAGATATTCCAAAGGAAGATGGATAATCTCTTCAAAGATTATTCTTCGTTTATGTTTGTTTATATTGATGACATCCTTATTGCATCAAAAAACATTCATGAACATGTCAGACATCTGGAGATCTTTGCCGATGTTTGCCAACAAGAAGGACTAGTGCTGTCAGAAAAGAAGGCAGTCATAGCCACCCAGAAGATGGAGTTTCTGGGAATCGAGATCGATGAATCTGGAATCATTCTACAAGATCACATTGTGGAAAAGGTCCAGAATTTTCCAGAAGATCTCAGGGAAAAGAAGCAGCTCCAAAGCTTTCTCGGAGTTGTTAACTTTGCAGGAATGTTCATCAAAAATCTTGCGGAGTACAGGAAAATCTTTAGTCCATTACTAAAGAAAGATGTTCCATTTATATGGAAGGAGGAACATAGAGAGGGTATGAAGAAGTTGAAAGAGATTTGCAAAAATCTCCCAAAGCTTTCAATACCACAAGACGAGGATGATTTGGTCCTCTACACGGATGCTAGTGATTTCTGGTGGGCAGCAGTGCTTACAAAGATCACCCCATATGGAGAAGAACCTTGCAGATACTGTAGCGGTCTTTTCTCCGACGACGAGGCTGTGCGATGGCACATCAACGAGAAAGAATTCTTTGCAGTGCGGAAGGCGTTTAAAAAATGGCCGCTTTTCTTACTTGCTAAAAAATTCGTTTTGAAAGTTGATAACACTAACGTTAAAGCTTTCTTAACAAAAAAGTTTGAATCTAAACCTGAAAAGGCTAGATTAATTAGATGGCAAGCAGAATGCCAATATTATGATTATGATATTGTCGTTTTGAAATCTGATCAGAATGTTCTTGCAGATTTCCTTACAAGGGATGGAGCTCCCTGAAGCGGAGGCCATCGAGGCAATACAGGGGCAGCTCTTTGAAAGCTTAGAGCTGCTACAACAAGCATGGCAGAAGTGTGTACTACACATTAAACAAGCAGGAAAGATGCAAGCAGCTGATGAAGCTGAAGTATCTAGCCAAATTGATAGGTGTTTCATGAAGATGTTCAATCTTCAGGAGGCAACTGAAAAACCGCTCTTGCGCGCAGTCCGTGAAAATCGGGCTAAAGCAATGCTTTCCGTACAGGGCGGATTACCTGTAGCAGGGGATTCAAGTACCCCTAGCCCAAGTCCTGAGAGAATGGCTTCACAGCCGGACGCTCGAGGAAAAGATGCTGTTAAGGGGTCACTCCCTGAATCAACATGTCAACCCTCCACCTCTGGGGTAAAAGAGGGAGAGATCAGCCTTAGGCCCATGACAGGCCAAGTTAAGGTTGATACTAATCTTATTTTTTCTTCTCCTTCTTGGCAAAATTATCAAGACAGGTGGGAGAAACTCCTTACGAGAAGGGGCATTAATCCGGGAAATTGCCGGGTTGATGTTGCAGGAAAATATCCAAGGGTTTGGTTCACGCCAGGAGCCAATCCAAACGATGTTAAAGAATGGTATGAATTTGGGGCATTAGCTTCAGTTTATACCACTTCCCCGGCATTCACCGAAATCAAGGGTCTACCCAAATGGATCCAGAAAACGGTGTTCGACGCATGGGAGAACAACGAGTCCCTCAAAAGGGGAGACGTTCTGGAATTGTACTTTTTCAGTGCAGCTCCAGAGCCAGTTGGCAAAGGAGTCTACGAAGCCTTCCATTTCATCAAGCTTCGGAGACCAGATACAGGAGCCTTGAACCGGATCAAAGTTCCTGAGTTTAATGCCGCAATCGTCTCAACATTTACGGAGGATCAAATCTCCACGAGACGAGCATGGGGTCTTTGGGTCTGTCTTACAGAGATGGACAAAATGAAGTCCAGATTCAAGTTCTTTCAGAGCTCAGATCTGGGAACGTTCCTGGTCAATACAATGACAGGAACCACAACCCAGTTTGCTGAAAATTCTTTCGAGAATAAGAGGCAAACTATTTGGGGAAACAAGATCGCGGGGAGCAAAGAGACTCGTCGCAAATTCTGCAATATGGCTCATGTTAGCCATTGGATCGAGAGAATCTGTGACCAATGTTCGTCGCAGAAGGAGCCAGAATTCGGCAAAGGTTTCCTCCCGAAACCTGATAGAAGAAGGTTCCGGTCTGATGAACATGACGAACGTCAGACACCAAAGGGAAGAACACCTCGGGCACCAAAAAAGTAAGGTGGCCGACAAAGCAGAGTGAATCATGTGATTCACAGCAAGGATCGCACCCACAAAAGAAACGACAAAAGTGGGTGGAAGAACAGGAGGACCACTCACCAAAAGCTTCAGGACAAAAATGAGTGGAAGGAAAAGTAGCCGGCCCCTACTAGCATTATCACAAGACGATAAGGCGAGGGTCCAGCACCATGTGATGCCACTAACAAGTGTCGGCAATCAAGGCCGACAAAAGAAGGTGGATGTCATATTCAAGCAAGCTGGCCACGAAGAAGGAATCCGAGGCCAACAACCAAGCAATAATAGAGGGGTTCAAACCTCTATATAAACACAAGTGCTGGAGAGAAGAAATTATCGGAAAATTCACAACATTTTCACACACCACTTCCTCTCTCTAGAAATTATCTTTGTAATTTTTTTTAATTTTGTTTTCAAAGTTTTTCGTTTTAGTTTTAGTTCCTTTTTATTTTTATGTACACAAGTATTAGCTACTATGAGTAGCTAAAACAAGTTAGTCTCCTCCCTTGGGGAGTATTTTATGAAATAAATTAAATTTTATATAATTCCTCTATAAACGCTAGTTTTTGTCCAACTATTCCGGTTTAGTAAAAATATTTTCTTTTCATTTTTCAACAAAAATATTTGGAGTCGAGACACAGTGAAGGAGGGAAACTGATTCCTGAAGGTGACCATTCGGCGAAAGCCGGAACACAGTGAAGGGAGAAGGTTGCAACCATCACTTGCGAGTGTGTGGTTGGACGAAGGCCGAGGAGGCAAGAAGTCCGTAAAACGCGATAAAAGCTCCGGAAGGTGACCAGTCGACAAAAGGTATAATGTTGATTTATGATTTGAATTATTTAGAAGTTGTACGGAAGCATGTTGGGCCTGATTATGTCTTAATTGAATATTGATAATTTGAACATAAAATGGTTTAATGATGGATTTGTTGAGGATTGGTTGAGGGGTAGTTTTGGCATTAATAATGAGTTGGGTATGGTTGATATGTGTTTTGTGAAAGTGGGTATTTTTGATAGATAAGTTATGAAGGTGGGTATTTTAAATTTTGACCCTTTTCAAATTGTGGAAAAGTTAATATTTAAATTTATATATTTATTCACAACTTCCGATATTCGTATGTACAATTAAAATACAATCAAAATTTATGCATTTAGATGTCAATAACTCTTAAAAAGTTATCTTCATCCACGAAATATCTTTCTAAAAGAAGTGTACACGAGTTTTAAAAAAAAATTGATGAGTGAATAACGAATCCTATAAATTAGAAAAAGTAATGATAATTAACGATGATTAGTATTTTAAAGAAATGATGGGTCCATTGTAGCAATGTGCATAAATATGTGATAATTATAAATTTGATAGTTACAGGAATTATTTCTAAAAATAAATTAAGAGGATGTTCGGCTAAGCCAAGAGCTTATAAAATAATTCAAGAGCTTATAAGTTGTCAAAGTGTTTGAATAATTTAACTTATAACTTATAAGCTAGACAGAGAATTTTAGTTAGAGAGAGAAAATCGAAAAGAGATGAAATTAAAATGATATACTTCATCTGTCCACGAAAGAACTTCCTATTTTTTCTTTTTGGAATATCCACAATAAAACTTCCTACTGATTTTGAACTATACCCCACCACTCTCAATACTAAGCCTCCAACGGTTGCTTTTTCCAATTTCTAAAACAAAAACTACCATTGGAGATTTTGGAAACCAGTTTCTAAATTTTCTATGAGAAACTGGTTGGCAACCAGAAACTAGTTTCGACTGACACAAGAGGCCCTACTTTTATCTTGATTTATGCGAAAATGGAGGGGCCCATATGTATAGTTCAACTTTTTTGCATGTAGTCGTTTTTTTCTATTCACTTGTTTTCCTTTTTCTGTTTTCACTTATTTTTTTTTATTTTTTTTTTAATTCCCCTATTTCTATATCATTTTGAATGGAAACAAATATTGATTTGTTGAGAAACCGCTATTTTTGACCACTTTATAATAGATAAATTTTTATAACAAATTAATTCTTAAAATTTTCTATATGTACTAATTCATTCTTTCATTTTCATACAACTCTCTAAGACTTCATTTTTTTCTTTTCTTGTTCACTTCATTTTCATACAAATATTCATTTTTTTTCTTTTCTTGTTCACTTCATTTTTTCTTTTATTATATAATTTTAATTTTTCTATGGAATTATAAAGTTATTTTATTATATTAGATAATTTAAATATAAAATTTAATTTAAATATATAATAATGTACAAATTATAATTGAAATAAAATTAATGTATATATAGATATATAAAAATGGGGTATGTATTATAGTGGAGCCCTTAAAATGTAAGAAACTGGTTTATTGTTGGAGATGTAAATTAAAACAAATTTTCACCATTTTCAATACAGCCCAACAACTTTTTCTCCAATTCCAATACACTCTATAACTTTTTTTCTTAAAACTCGTGTCACTCCATCCTAGGAAATTCTTTCGTGGACGGAGGGAGAGTGAAAAAAAAAATCATAGTTGAGCTATTTTTGTAAAATGAGCATTGTTTATAGAATAATGAGAAAATAAGTTGAGGTAGATGAACTTATTTTTTGGGGAGCTTATAAGCTCTTAGAGCTTATTTTTACAACTTCTAAGCTCTTTAGGAGCTTATTTTGCCAAACACTTTGAAAGAGCTTATAAATAGTTTTAAAGAGCTTATAAGCTTAGGCAAACATCCTCTAAGAAGATGTTTTGTAAACGAATGAAAATAAAAAATTAAGAAGATATTTCATAAACAAAAGAATTAACATTATATCTATGTCGATGGGCTACTTATTTGTTTCCTAGCTAGTTAGGATTCAAACAATAGTCTTCTTACTCCAAGGAAATTCAGCGTGTCTCGGTAATTGGTGGACTAAGAATGGTAGTTCCACTTTGTGTGAGAGTAAATATTTCAATAGAAATAATCAATTTTCTAAAAGATGACGTTCGACTTCACCGCCATATCAATTGACAACGAATAATAGATGGTGGTGGAGGTGATCCATCCCCATCTCCACAAGAAATTCAAGAGACATGCAGACCTGGAAACTTCATAATTCCATTTTTCAATTTTGATATCCTCTGATAAAGAATAGTCAGGCTTTAAGAAATAATTATTCGTGCAAAGAATGCACCAAGTCAGCTCCTTCAATTTGGAAATCAATCAAATTCAAATACAACGCTTTCAACCTGTTTCTCCATCTCAACCAGTGTACTTCTATATGATACAAATGGCTTTACAACTTCTCAACTTAAAAACCTTTGGTTTTGATTCCTAAGGCCAACAGAAACTATCAATATATGTATAGGAAAATCTGTAGATACACAAAAATTTCAAAAAGAAAAAAGAAAATAAAAAAATAAAAACAATTGTGTTTTGGGAGAACATACACAAATATTAGCATACCGACTAGGCGTCTGATTCGGGAGTATGTTTGCCATTAGCTAATGAAGGCTGTCCAATTTCCTTCCTAGATGCTTCCCACAGTTGCTGTTCAATTCCCAACTTCCTCAGCTCTATTAGACCTCTTTCAACTGTGGTTCAACAAATATTACAACAAATATTACATCCGTAAACACATTACATTGATAATGTGCATGCTACAAAATAGTCATATGACCTTGCAAAATTGATTTCCAACTGTTTTACTTGATCAAACTTCATAAAGGAAGAAAAAATATGCATAGCAGTCACATAAATAAGCTTTTCATAAAATGAGTATTTCCTTTTGCAATAGAGCTTTAGAGAACATACTATATAATTATATATATATATTCTATATGGGTGTGTTTGCTTTGAGGTATGAGGGAGGGATAAACTACATTTACCATCTTATACTTCGTTTGCTTTGATGTATAAAAAAATTCGGGCAGGTTGTATAATTTTTCGAGCAGTCCCTTATCCCTAGGGAAAAAGATAATTTTATACCTAAGAGAGGGTGGTATAATTTTATACCACCTAATAAGGAGTGGATAAATATATTATCCTTCACACCAAATAAGATATAACAAATGTGGTCCCCACTTTAAGTGATAAGTTTATACCTCATTATATTATCCCTTCATTTAGAGGGATAAAAAGCAAACGCACCCTATATATATATAAAAGGGATCCAGTGAGAAATGAGAATGAATTTGAAAAATAACGAATAAGCCAATATAAATCTACAAATAAATCGCTTGCAAGGCATGAATAGTCGTTCAAACCTGAGTTCGAATCGTGAAAGGAGAGAAAATTTCACCATACTAACTGAATATTCGTGCATTACAAGTAGCTTATTCGTAGATTTATATTGACTTATTCATTATTCTCATTCTCACTATAACTTAACCATATATATATATATATATGCATATATATATAATTACTTAAACATTACATATGTACAATTTTGAATATTTTGCATTGCAAAGTTAAAAGACAATGGATTAGTTAATGCTTAAGAATAAGGGTTTACTATCACTTTTTAGCATAACGTGTATCACGTTTTTATGTTTGTGTCCTAATGTAAGGGTCCTTAATACTGGGGTCCTAACGTTTTAAATGGGTTCATATTAATGTCCTGACAATTGAATTTGGGCACATATTGCCTACAGGGCAATCGGAAATCCACGTGAGCAATAACATGGAAGATGGAATTACAAACTTAACAATTAAAAAAGGGTAAATACCACTTAATGGCCCAATGTATGCTCGTTTTTTGTATGTGTCCTATTTTGATTTTATTTTATTTTCTAAAATATTTAATTAACTTTATGAAATAAACTTAATTAGTTTTTTAATTACACATAATTAATTATATACAAGTAATTATTAAAAGAACTCCATTCTTATTAAAAAAAAACCACCACCACCTGCTGGCAACTGCCTGAATTAGTAAATTTGGGGTACCACCTAAGCAAATCATGCCAACTAGGCAAAAGGGCCCGAATTTGGAGTGACACATAAGCAAATGGGCCCGAATTCTGGTCATCAGGACATCATCGTGAAAAAATTGCAAAGGTTAGGCCCCAATATTAAGGACCCTTACGTAAGGACACAAATATTAAAACAAGCATTTAGGACATGGATATAAGAACGTGCATACATTAGGCTAAAAAGTGATATTAACCCCAATAATAATTATAATGGTGAAACATGAGTTTCCTACGGGGATAAGACAACTTGAAACTATGGTTTCTTCACTGGTTTTTTCAATCTTTTACAAAATAGACTACATGCTATGGAAAGCCACTAAATTTTCAAAACACTTGTGCACACATACTCAGCAAAAACAATTGACCAAAACATTAGGGGACGTTTACTTTGAATGACCAAAACAATATGGGCTATTCTACCATATACTTTGATGGATTTAATTTTAAACTTGTTTGATCATCTAATACCTACATATACTCTATCTATCTATCTATCACACAGAAAATGCCCCCTAGGACTATAATATTAACGAATTGACCAGTGGTATCCAACATTCTGAAATTAACATCTTTGCTAATGCTTAATGGGCTCAGGAATTCTACATCAAATTACTAACTTTACCAAAGAATCTTACCCCCATGAAGAACATGCGAGTAATATTGAACTATTCAACCTTTTTCTCACCTTTTTCAGTGACACTTCACCAGCTTAATGTTAATCAACACTTTAGTTGTATTTTATTATGATATCTAATGATAAAGATAACTACTTACGTGTAAAGAAATAGAATCAAGATGAGATATATCTGCATAACAGAGGATAATTTTATTTTGGGTGAGAGACAATTTTTAATTGATTAACAACACGAAGACTGACATGGAAGCTGCCTGACACGGTCCTATATATAATCTATTTTAGCACTTCACGACATATTACTGCATAAATATAGATCCCAAAATGGTTAATTACACTAACACGCATGGAACAAAAATTATAAAATCTTAAACTATGATTACCGTCAACAGCATCATGTGAAGTTGGGCTTTTCCCACTCCGGCTTATCCATAATTGAAGTCTCTCTTCCGCAATATCCTCCTCAACATCATGCACTTTTGCCCTTCTCCAAAAATATGTAAGCCAAGCCTATAAACAGACATCAACATCAGATGAGGCACACAAACTGATACCGTTAATCATTTGATTTTTTATTCTTAGTTATCTTTTATTTCCTTAATGTATGTAATTATTTAGGTTAGAAACTACTTTCTTAAAAGACCTGGGAAAGGATATGGTACAGCTAATTTGCTAATGTCTTGTAAAATTTATATTCTCTAAACCCACTAATTGTGAAACTATTTAAAACAGCCAAGGGACAGTAGAAAAAGTGGGAAAAATTGTACGTCAAAGAATGATTAATAATGATCTACAGGTGTGTGGTGTAGCATAAAAGGGCAACTTCGATTCTAGGTATTTAATGATTTTTTTTTATGAAACGACCTGGAAAAGGATATGGTTTAGTCACGTTCAAACAAGACTACAAGAGCAGAACAAGTTACAATTTTCTTCCACGATCTTCAACTTGACCCTCATATTCATTCCTCAACTTACAGATGGTTCCAGTTCATTCAAGCAGTAACAGTAACAAACAAAATAAGACTTAAAAAAGTAAATAGACCTCTTTGAAAAGAACATCTTCGCATTCCTCTTGACTCAATTCTGCAGACAAATATGTAAACTTTTAAATTTTGGGTAAATAATAATTTAAGTCGAAAGGCAAATAAATCTTTCAGATAAAATCTACAACATATGCTTCAGGCGAAGGGAAAAGAAGAAAGAGTATCACTTCGTGTCAACTTGACTTTGCATCAAGTATATCTATACCGCAGCTGAAAAGAGACTAACTCTTAGTGCCAGTAACAATTAGCTGGAATCATTTATAGACCGTACATGTCCAATCACTCCTCACTCAGAAACAAAAGGCAGCCATTGGTATCAACAAACTATTGCCCAAGAATAAAATAAGTTCACGGAAGTATGACAGTACTATAATCTTAGCAAGGTGGATACAATAAGCAAGTTTCTCACCGAATGCTTCCATGTACTTGGGATCACCAGATGATTTAGGATCTGTAATGTGGCAGAGAAAAGACTGTGTTACAAGAAAACTATAATGATTTAATATATGTAACTTTCTGCAGACTACATGCAAGGTAGTTATGGGCTAGTGCATAGTTATTAATAGCGCTGGTAGCGCGCGCGATCGCGCGTCACGGTGCGTCGCGCACCTCCATCGCGCCGCACCGCTATAACATGGCTGCTTCATGATAGCGCGCGCTATTCGCGCATCGCGCCGGTAGCGCGCGATTGAACTGATGCCGTGAAATCTCTCAATTGCATGCATGGGCTTGACTAATATTGCATGGGCTTTTCTTAATTAGGTTTAATTAGGGTTATTACTTATTAGGGTGCTGAATTTTGATCGTCAAAGAGGCATGAAGAGACTATACTAACGCCTCCAACACTCCAACTTCATGAAGAGACTCTCCAATAAGGCAATAAGAAATATTTAATTAGGGTTTTAAGTTTTATTTTATATACAGTCTTTAGAATTTCCAACGCAGAAGATTTCTTTTATTTCTCTCACTCTAATAGTCTTCCTCTCACGGTTCATCAACCTTCTTCCTCTCCTCTTGTCTCCTCTTATGACTTTATTTTTTATTAACTAGACATATTATGCATGGTTTTACTATGATTATGATATATATTACTCCCTCTGTCCGCCAAGATTATGGAAATTTGCTTGGGCACGGGATTTAATAAAATTGGTGATGATTTTGATGTGGTGGAGAAAGGGTCCCACCACTTTATGAGATGAGTGGTTGAGATTGAATTTTGAGTGGTTTTTTTGTAAATAAAGAGTGTTAGTAAGGATAAAATATTAAAGAGGATGGTGGGACCATTGCCATAAAAGGAAAGTGACATAATCTTGGCGGACGCCCGATATAGTAATTGTGACATAATCTTGGTGGACGGAGGGAGTATGTTTTTATCTATTTCTGCGCGATATATTCAAATAGAGCGCGATTCGCGATGCGCGATCACCCTAGGACAGGTTTGCGCGATGCGCGATTAATAACTACGGGCTAGTGAGGAAGACTCAAATTCTGAAGCATACCTGAAAGAGATTGGCGAACTAAGGTTGATCGTCTTTTCTGCGCCATTGTCAGCACAACAGCATCCTCAACCTTCAAATAAGATGAATGGCCGAGAAATGAAGCAACCCACAGAGTGAGATCCTCACCATAAATTGGCAAAATTCGCTAAGCTTAGGTTGGAAAACACAGCATTTGAGAGACAATATATACAAAACATAAAAAGAACAGTACAATAGAGATAAATAACCAAATTCTTGAAAATAAAAGCTCAAAGAGAACCTTTAAGGAGGCTAATTCCCTTAAACCCATCTCAACAGAAAGCATGCTCTCTATATTTCCTTCCCCAGTTAGATCATTCAAATCACGAGCGAGTTTGCTTCGATCTGAATCATCTCCACCTGCTCCAATGTCAACAAATAACAGCTTGCTTAGTTGCAGATGACAAGAGCACATGAAACTCTAAAATAACAATTGTAACATAATCAGTATTATCATGAGAGGTCCAACCATCCCAGGAATCCTCTCTGGCCTTCTGTCCAGCTGATATGACAACCTCAAAGGGCAGAGGAGCTAAAGATAACCAGTGCTCATACTTGGAAACAGCTATATCTGCACATATACCTGTAAGGGAAAGAAGTATAGAAAGAAACCTAAAGATCAATTAGCTCTAATAAAATGAAAATTATGAAACCAATAAAACAAGAAAATGCTTTCCGGATGTAATTTTGACCTATAAAAGATATTTAGTTAATATAACAACATAAAAGAGAAATTTGTATCATTTTCTAGTGCCTAGACCGGGTCTGTATAATGGAACATGCAATGCCTAGCTTGTAGCATTATAATTTTTCATCCCTCCCCTGTACCCCCGGAACAGAGATTAATTCACCAATATTACCATAACTTGAAGCTAAACCCCAATAACGAGCAAGCCAACATCTCTTCAGAACAACTTCTTCCTGAAGGAACAGCCAAAAGCAATAATGTAAATTAGGACTCAGAAAGACAGATTCTAAGATTGTTATTAATTCTACAATTAATTGAAAGGACAACCATCTCCTCATGTGTCAAAATCATCCTCTGTGTCATTGTTTTGAGAGCTTTTGCTTCAGATTCAGCTTCATGAAGCTGTTCTACAGCAGTTGTGGTCTCCTCTTTTACGTTCTGATTAAGTATTGATATTGAACATTATCAGAATGCAAACTGATGACAATTAGAAGGCCAAAGACAGGATGCAATTTAGAAAAACATAAGTACCTCAAGTTCAGCACGGAGGGCTGCAAGCTCTCCATCTCTTCCATCTTTAGTCTGCTTTGCTGCTTTTAAAGCAGCCTGCAGTGAAATCATAATGAGAAAGGCGTTTAGTGTACTATATTGCCATAAATATATAAACAAATATTTGTATATACACGTAGAGAACTACCTCTCTTTGCCGAAGAGCTGCTTCCTTCCTGGAAGTGATTAACTCATCAGGAACAATGTTAAATAGCTTGAAATACAGCTGCATAATAAAAACTCACCGGCTCAATAATTTAGCTTCCAAGGATACACCTTCCCCCAGGGAAGCTACCTGTAATTTTTTGTTCAGAAAGTCAAGAAGAATACTGAAAAGCATGGATTTAAGACAAAGACTAGCATAAGAACCTGATATAAGGAACTTAAATAAAACAGATAAAGCACATTCATAACCATGTAAGCACTTCGACTGTAGCTGGGTGAAATAATGATGCCTCTCCAGAAATGGGCACGCACATATTCATAGAACAAAAGGAGTACATTACAAAAATGACCAAAAATAAAGAGTTGAACAAAACGAATAGGGTTTACTTTATCCATATAAAGGCGGCAAGGCTAGTTTGATAGTTCCAGTATTTAGATTCCAGACTTGATGAAATGAGAACAAGGCATTGAAGGAGGACAAGGAGCAAGGTTATTTTTTTCATTTCTATGCTTTGATATCATACACCAAAGCTGAGTTTAAATGTGTCTTGGGAAAAGAGAATAAGAGTGTGACACTAACCTGTTTCTCTAACTCTCTGGCTCTAGCTTCTGCTTCTTCACGTTTTTCATCCGCGTGACGAAGCTGTGGGAAGAATTAGCCATAATGCCAGATAAGAGAATTTGTTAGTAGATTTCCCATTGATGCCTCTCTTTTGCTATTTGTATTTTCTTTTGCTTTTCTTCTTTCCATTTACTTCTGTACATAGGAGGAGCCAGCAAGAAAAAACTCACCTTATCTAAGATTACTTCATTCTCCTCTTGCAACATATCAAGCTGCAAATTGAATTCAAGTAAGTTAACCCATCTCCAGCTTAAATACAGTGCAAAGACTGAACAGAAAGCTGAAAGGTATGCAGAACATAGATTTGGGTTTACTTTAAAACAAAGCAGCAATCTTAGTATTAGAGGAGTAGACTAAAATAATAGAAGGCACATTTCATTTCAAAACAACAATCTTAGTACTCCCTCCGTCCCACCTCACTTGGCCTAATTCTTTTCGGCACGGTTATTAAGGAGAGTAAGAATATTGTGTAAAGTAAAGTAAAGTAAAGTACTCCCTCTGTCCACGAAATGAGTACCCATTTGTGGACGGCACGGGTTTTAAGAAATTTATTGAGTGTAGTGTGAATAGAATAAGGGTCCCACCTTTTTAGTATATTAATTAAAGAGTTTTGTGGGGTACACTTGCCAAAAAAGGAAATGGATACTCATTTCGTGGACGGACAAAGAAGGAAATATGGGTACTCATTTTGTGGACGGAGGGAGTATAAAGTATGTGGGGCCATATTTATTGTAGTGCAAATTTATTACTAAAAAAAGAAACAGGCTAAGTCGGGTGGGACAGTCCGAAAAGGAAACTAGGACAAGTGAAGTGGGACGGAAGGAGTATTACAGAAGTAGGCAGATATAATAAAAGGCATACTTCATCACGAAGTGCAGAAGCCTCTAGCTGATTGTCAGAACCTTTCAGGTCACGACCTATATCAGGTACAAATCTGCATTGTTAACCACCAAAGAAGGATCAACTAACTATCAGCCATTCCATAGGAACACTACCCCCAAAAAATCGTGTCAAGAGAAAAAAGTAACCAGCAACAACATAATGCTGAGAAAACATGGATAGAAAAAGAAAAAATGATTCGAAATATATAGCATCAGGGGAAAGAACTATCAGTCCTGGCAATGAATCAATGATGAGGCATTCAGGCTCCAGCTCGCTCTCTCATGGCAATTCAGTTAGTTGAAGGAATTACATATAAGAATTCAGGGTGAGCAGGCAACAGTTAAAGGATATGAAATAGAGTACAGGGACTACCTTAGCTATGTTTTGAAACATAAACACATGTAACAGTGAATGATATCTAAAGGACCAGTACCAGCCCAACTCCAATTAAGTAGAACCAGAGCAAGGCTCAAATGCAACAATTGGACCGAAGGAGTAATAAAACAAAAAATATTATGTTATAATTGCACAATAGAAAATTGCTTCGACTGCTTTGACGTTCCACCCCATTTAGAACCATACAGATACCAAAAGATTCAAAATAAAAATGAAACAGTCAAAAACCATACCTGACAAGATGTTCCACTCCAAACTCATATTACATGAAGTTTCATTATTTCTCATTCTAATATGTAAGTACATACATGCATCACCATTATTATCTGGTTTGGCATTATAAGGGGATGTCAATGTTTAAAAAATTGGAAAAATATTCTTGTAAGCCGTAATAGAAGTTATAATTATGGACAAGTGAGAAATGCAACAAAAAGGGGGCAAAACAAATATAAATGTAATAATCATTAAACCCCCAACTTTATGGTGCCCAAAGTCATTGTATTGCATCAGTAGCATAAGGTATCAGGTTACATTATTACATTTAGTAACAACTTAAAAAGTCTGATGAAATAAAGAAATCTGGTAAATTTATATCTTACCTCTTTTCTCTTAACCTGCTACTAGGGGGTTCAATTGGAGGTATGGTAACTGGAGTTTTCAATGAGGATCTACTTGGTGGTGCCACTGTATTTGTTCCTGTACGGACAGACATTGAAGGTCTTCCAGCTGATGTCGAACGAACAGGAGGATTGATGTCCATAAAATTCCGACCTAACTACAGACAAGACCATCCAATATTCAATATATCCATGTGTGAGAACAAAATAGTACCCCTTAACCACTGTCAAACCCCATCACCCTTTCATTAACTGAACATGCTGATCTAAATGTACAAAAATTACAAGTAAAATTATAGCAATTCATCCTCCAAAAATCTCACAAAATTGCAGATTGTATTTGAGAAATATAACCACAATATTAGATAAATAAATAAATAACTGTTGCTCAAGTACGAAAAGTGCTGACTGAAATCCACCCTGACTGGTGGACCAAAACTGCAACAAGATTCATATCGGCCCCAGGTCAAAAAGTTCCACTAGTCAAAAGCTATTACTTGAGTGGTATATAATTGATGAGCTGCATGTTGCCAGCATGTCGTTAGTCAATCCAGTTCCATGATGTGCAAAAGTAGTTATTCCTTGTCTCACCATTTTCCACCAAAAGAAACAGAGGACGAAACCAAAAAAAAAAAAGGAAAATGTGGGGATGGAAGAAAGTTCTGATTCAATAAAGGAATAATGCATTAATATGTTATTATACTTTCATATTTTTTATAATTAAGTCCAAAAACGTTGGTTTGGTTATTTGCATTATAGAGGGATTGAGTTCTCAAACATCATTTAGTTCAATTGAGTCCCCAAACTTTGACTATATTATTATATCCCCAAATGATTACCCACAATTTGACCCAATTATATTATACCACCATTAAAAAATTTAAGAACATGTTTAAACAAACAATATTTTAAGGACCGAACTACAACACAATCAAAATTTGAGAATTAAATTGAAGCAAATTTTCAAGGACCCAATTACAAAAGGCATGAAGGTTCAAGGACCTACTTATGTGTTATTCCCTGTATGACTTTTGAATGACATTCTTTTAGGATCCAGCAAACTTAGGAAAATGATAGTGAAATATAGGAAATATATAGGTTCAATGAACACGAATGAACTATAACCAAGCTAAGGACAGTCTAAAACACATGTTCTAGCACTTTTTTGTCTCCAAAATATGAAAATATGTCATATTTGATGAATAAATTTATCAGTTTCCGTGACAAGTATTACTCGGAATAGCTTGGCTGCCTTCATTAAGTTTATATCCGCCATTCCAAGAGAATCAATTAACTAAAAACACGCTAAATCTAGTTTCGTGAGTTAGCCGTATAATCACCCTAATCTAAATCTACTATTTCTTCTCAGAATTACAGATATGGCTCCCGTAAACATTAGAAAAGGCAGGTCTTATTTTATCAAGCCAGTGTCAATCAACAACAAACTCAACTAATCCCTACGCGAATGTGTAATGTATAGCAGAAATCAAATGACTCCAAATTGCTTCAAATCGATACAGCATAACACAATTTAAGCTCGGCCGAAAAAGCATGTTGTCTCACATTAAAACAAAGGAAACAATTTCTAATTTAGATCGGGATGGACATAAAGTATTAACAAATCCACCAAGTGTTAAAATAGGATCAAGCCGAAATCAACTCAAATGACTTAACAATGTCAAAGAGAGATTAATTCTCACCGCAGGCGACGGAGATCTATTAGGCTTGGTAAGCGAAATTCCGGAGAACCCACCGCCGTTATTCCCACTGTCACTCCTATTAACACTAGTGTTATTCGAAGCAGACATCGGTGCCGGGGGAGCAGCAAAGCGGAAGCCGAGATCATCGTCTTCGTCCTCGTCGTCATCGTTGGGAGTCTTGGACGCCATGACGAGCGCCAGCCGCTGCGCCGCCGCCTTGGCGGCGACGTTCTGAGTCCGCTTAATGGTGGACATCCCGCCGGCGGAAGGGGGGAGCCTGGACCGGGGGTGAGCCGGTGATCCGGCAGGCGAGGACGAACCGGTGCTGCTGGATCCGCCGCTCCACTGGCGGGCGTAGACCGGACTCTCGGTCCTCTTCCGATTCATTACAAAATTGGATTGTATGTATATTTATATGTATATGGGTGTATGTATAGGTGCGTGTTTTGTGGGGGCAGCTAGATATCAGGGATGTAGAATTTCTGTTGACGCTGGCAAAGGCGAGGAGAAATCGGAAGGAGATTTGGAGAAATTGGGTGGAAATTTGATGTGCCCACTTCAATTGATCGTCAAATATCAAAATTTATACGCATTAAAATGTACCGTCTTGTTTCATTAGTTACGGGAAGAACTCGCAGACTGATTTATGATTTATTATATTACTATATGAAACCAAAGCAACAAAGTCGTTGTAGTATAGTGGTAAGTATTCCCGCCTGTCACGCGGGTGACCCGGGTTCGATCCCCGGCAACGGCGAGTTTTAACTTTTTTGTCTGTCTTTTCTTAAACGGCTATTTTTGCCCTTTTTCCCCTTTTTTTTGTTCTTTTAATTGTTACTTACATGTGAGTACTAATCAGTGTTTTCTTTCTAAATCTCTTCTCATGCGACTATTTTTCTCTTTTTTTCAAGTTTTTGTTAAGCCTGACTCCCTCCGTCCCAACTAAATTGATCTATATTCTTTTTGAGTTGTTTCAGCTAATTTGATTTTTTTTTTATATAACATTTTTTTTCTTTATTCGTTTTTTCACTTTTTCATCTATCATATTTAACACACTAAACACTAACTTTAACTCCTTAAAATCAGTGCCGAAAAGAAATTGATCAAGCTAGTTAGGACGAAAGGGAGTATTTTTTAAGTCTTTTATCAAACGATTATTTTTTCCTTCTTTCGTGTTTTGGTTCTTTTTAATTGTTATAGTACTTTCATTAGTATTAGAGTCAAACCCGTCGAATTAATCATTTTATGTCATCATTTATAATTATTTTATGTTATTTTTATTACTATAGCATATGAAATAGTTTATATATAAATTATTTCTTTAATTAATTTGATATGATCAAATTAGATTAGTAATACAATATTTGAAATAATATTAATCTTAATCACTTTCGCCAATTAAATGTAGGTTGTGATAATAGAAATATATTTTTATATAAATATTCATTTGATGAAGTTTATAAAAAGTTGATGTGTGATTGAAGATTTTAGAAGGAAAAAATATGTAAATTTAAAGTATGATATGATATACGATTGATGTGTCGCATCTGCTGTTAATCGTATATCGATAATATTTACTCTCTCTGTCCCTCAAACATTTTCCTTTTTTTTTCTTTCTATTTTGGTTTGTCCCCAAAACATCTTCCTAACCTATTTTTGAAAACAATTTCACTAATTATTATTCTTACAATTTCACTTTTTGTGGGACTCGTTCTTCACTTTCACTAACTATCACTCTTATAATTTCACTTTTTGTGGGAATCATTCTCAACTTATCAAATACATAACTAACTTTTATTAAAACTCGTGTCATCCTCTCTTAGGAAGATGTTTGGGGACGGATGGAGTATTAAGTTTGTTCAAATTCTTTAAATTTGACGAATGAGAAATAATTTAACTAAACATATGTCATCTGGGTATCATCTCATATGGACCTAATAAGACCATATAATCATATGAAGCTCTAAAGACCACATATGACATTTGAACGTCAAAATTTTGAAAACCATATTCTTTGGAATTTGAAATACCATATCTGAATTTTGAGCATCATCTTGTATGTAGCTTGAAGATTATAACTTACTTGTGAGTATCATTTTATCTAGAATTTGTGAAACTATAATTAAGTTATGAGAATAATCTCGTTTCAAACTTTAAACAACATCGTCAAATATAGTTAATTATTTAAGTAAATACATCTATATATAAACGTATTATATATATACATATTAATTTGTGAGTATGATGTGATAAACTTAAACTAATATTATATAATAAAATAAAATACAAATATAAATCTTTTTTAGATGTGGAAATTGATTAAAAATTTAGAAAAAAAAAATAAGAATGAATGAAAATTGAAGAAAATTAAAAAAAAATGATTATACGACGCCACGTATGGTAGGATTTATTTTGCTATTATATATATATATATATATAGATTGGGCATAGGCATGTATTTTATTTATTTATAACATTTAGTTGAAGAATATATTTTCTAAAAAAGGAATTGACATTTGAATTGATTGTTTTTCGTGGATTAATTTATTGGTATACTTTATTTAAGTTTTAGTCACACTTGAACAATCTCAATTAAGTGGGTATAAGGATTCCTATTGCTGGATGCCACTCATTTTATTAAGTTAAATTTTCGGGCGAAAAAAGGTGGATTGTGAGGCATGATGTGTACTTTTTGGTCATTTAGTTTATATCCATAAGAAAGTTGGTATGAGGTTGGGAGGGATTTCACGCGTTTGAAAACAGACGAATGGACCCTAAAGTGCTAATGTGTTTAATTTGGCTGGGTTCTCATAATCAAATGGATATGTAGGATTTATAATTAAATGGATATGTTGGATTTATCTAATAGTTTTATCAATTATTTAATAGTACAAACTTTATCTAATAGTTTTATACGATTATTTAATATTATAGAATTTATCTATAAATTTATATGATTATGTAATAATTTTAACTAAAAAAAACGGTGCAGATCGACCCCTCTGACTTAACACCGTTACGGCCGTTAGTCAAGGGGGCGATCTGCACCGTTTTTTCGGAGTTCAGGGGCTAATCTGCACATTTTAACTTTTTAATTAATTCAACTCTCTCGCTCAAAATTTGATCGTCGTTGTCGCTGATTCAAGCTCCGACGAGGCCGGCGGAGGGCGCCGCCCCTTTCTTTCTCTCTTGGGCGCCGCCGCCTGGCTTTTCTCGATGAGGAGTCGCCTAGCTTTTCTCGATAAGGAGTCGCCTCTTTCTCTCAAATCCGGTGAAATCCGGTGATAAATGCCGATGATGCCCGTCACCATCTACACTATCGGCGTGCTGTTGAAGAAGGACGCCTTCAAATCAGAGACCATGGCCAACATGATCTCGATCTCGATTGGGGTCACGATCACCGCCTACGGCGAGGCGAAGTTCGATTCGTTGGGGTGATTCTGCAATTGGGGGCGGTGACGTTCGAGGGAGAATTCGAGTTTCCATTTCGATTATGTTATTTTCGGGAGCAATGACACCGATTTGAAATTCCCGATTTGGGGCTTGGGAACTTGATTTTGTGATTTTCCTCATCTGAAGGCGATTGACGCCGGAAAAATTGGTCGGAGAAGATGAGATGTGATTTTTTTTAATGAACGGTGTGCAGATTAGCCCCCGAACTCCAGAAAGGGAAAATGTGCAGATTAGCCCCTGAACTCCAAAAAAACGGTGCAGATCGCCCCCTCTGACTAACGGCCCATAACGGTGTTAAGTCAGAGGGGGCGATCTGCACCATTTTTTAGAGTTCGGGGGCCAATTTGCACACACAGTTAGTAAGGGGACTGAAACGCTCTAAGGGCCTCCACTTGAGGGGCCTATCTGCACCTTAACCCTATATAAAACTATCCACTTTCATATTGTAAAGATAAAAATTGTCCACTAAGATAAAAATAATAAAAACTGTCCACTTTTTGATTGAAAAGACATAAATACCCTCCTTTAAAATCCTCACTTAATTCTTCTTAATCAAAATCAGATTTATCTGCTCTGTCTTCTCTCTCGCTACCTCTCTATGGTCTCTCTCTCTCCCTTTCTCTCTCGCGCGCATTACAAGAAAATTGACTCAATTGATCTTGTGTTTCTTTTGATTTAATTAGATAGATGTTAGTCTGACGAGGTTTTCTTTTAACTCAATTAGATAGATGCTACTACTCAACATATTTGATTTGCCATTGTTTTCTTTTTATTTGCGCCTATTGATTCAACAGATTTGTTTTCTTTTAGTTTAATGAGATAGATTTGCGCATGGTTATGATTGGTTGTGGTGAAGAATTGATTTGTGAGGAATTGGTTGTGAGAAATTGATATGGATTGTGAAGAATTGATTTGTGAGAAATTGATATCCTCAACACGAGGAATTGTGAGGAATTGATTTTTTGATGTTGGATTGAGAGTTGAAGTTGTTGAAGACGCCGATGAGGTGGTGGCGCCGCCGTCACGATGTGATGGAGGTTGAGCGGGGAAAATGAGTTTTTTAGGTTTATAAAGTCTATAATTATGATGTTATTGAATTCACAGTCAGATTTATGAATTTACAACTTAATGTTCTTGAATTCACAATCAGATTTTGAATTCACAACTTAATATTTTTAAATTGACAACTAGATCTATGAATTCACAACCAGCTCGATGAATTCACAACTTAGTGTTTTTGAATTCACAATCAACTCGATGAATTCACAACCAGATTTATGAATTCACAACCAAAATAAATTCTAGTTTTAGGTGTGAATTCGAATTTTAAAAACTCAAATTCACAACTACTTGAATTCACAACCAAAATAAATTCTGGTTGTGAATTCACAACCAAAAAATTCTGACTGTAAATTAAATTTTGGTTGTGAATTTGACTAGTTGTGAATTTATAATTAAAAAATTCTGGTTGTGAATTAAATTTTGGTTGTGAATTTAACTGGTTGTGAATTCACAACCAAAAAATTCTGGTTGTGAATTAAATTAAAATTGTGAATTCGACTAGTTGTGAATTCAGTCTAATTCACAACCAAATTTTGGTTGTGAAATGCGGGATTTTTTAAAGGGGTAGTGTTTAAAGGTAAAATGAAGTGAACATTTTTTAAATTTTTAATGTGAAGGGCATTTTGGTAACAGTGGATATTTTTTAAGTTTTTTATTTTAGTGGACATTTTTTATCTTTACAATATGAAAGTGGACATTTTACAAATCCACTCTAATTTTAAAATGTAAAAATTGATTATAAATGTATAAATAAATAAGAATGAATGAGAATTGAGGAAAATTAGAATGAAGTGATTATACGATGCCACGTAGGATATGATTTATTTTGCTATAATATAAAAATTGATTAGATGTCCCACTCCATCCATGAAAAGATGTCCTAAGGGAGAGTGACACGAGTTTTAAGAAAACTTGTGTTATTTATCAATAAATCTATGCTGCCACATTGTGGCCACCCACAAACTAGTATAATAAGGAAAATATTTATTTATTTGATTTATTTTTTTAAATAACAATATGATTTAGTTATTTTATTATATTCTCTACATTATACTTATTTTTTAATTTTTTTTGTTGCATTTTTTATTTTTAATTTATATTTTAATAAAAATAAAAAAATTACCAAAAAATTGCAAAAAAAAAAACAACTACTACAATGTAGAGAATATGATAAAATAAAAAAAATCTTATTTTTATTTTAAAAAAATAAATTAAATAAATTAAATTATTTTCTATTTAGGTAAATTGTGGGTGGCCACAATGTGGCTGTTTAGCATTACTCGTTGTATATTTAGTGAGTGGGGAAAAAGGATCACAAATTCAAAAAAGCGGAAAAATTTAATTAAGTTAGTGAGTGGATAAAGAGGTCCACAATTATTACTAAAAATATATTAGAACATCTTTTTGTGGACGGAACAAAATGACAAATTATGACATCTTTTTGTGGACACAAAGAGTATTTTTTTGCACCAAGTTCCGCGATTTTCTTATTTGGGTTGGTTCTTGGATAATGGGAAATTGAAGATATGCAAGAGGGGTTTCAATAATGGGGTAATAGCCGGAAAATACATTTTTTTTTTTCATTTTTTGATTCATATCATCATTTTTTAATTTGATCAATAAATACATCAATTTTTAATTTGTTCTTAATCGTCCACAATTTGCAATTTTGTCCAAATTAAAGTTGAGGTGGCAGTCGAAAAAGCAAAGGTGACAGTTGAAAATGCTAAAGAATTGTAGCAATCATAAAGAACATCAAAGAAATGGATCCGCCAATTTCCCATATGTCGATTTTTTTTTCGAGAAATCATAAATAAGGGTGAAATTTTGATGTATTTTTTTCTTTAGACAACACTGATGTGCTGTTAAACGAGACGAGATAGTTGATTTTTTTGATAAATTATATAAATAAATAAAGAAATTTAAAGATTGCACGATGAATGACTCGAACTCAGGATTTTAGATCTTGGACATTAATCTCCTACCATTAGGCCAACACGCGCATACTAATTAACTTAATTTTGAAATTCAGAATGACAGTCGAACCCAAATATAATTTGAGATTATATCTGATTTTTGAG
Source organism: Salvia miltiorrhiza (assembly GCF_028751815.1). Taxonomy (NCBI): domain Eukaryota; kingdom Viridiplantae; phylum Streptophyta; class Magnoliopsida; order Lamiales; family Lamiaceae; genus Salvia; species Salvia miltiorrhiza. The sequence continues at coordinate 68,435,896 of NC_080388.1, read as the reverse complement.
GTAAACCCAAGGAGTGGAGTATTTCTATCCCTAATTTTAATAAGGATAATTCTATTCATAGCCCCAATTTTACTCGATATTGCCTTTTAATTAAAAAAATTAATACAATTTTTAATAAATTTACTACACCATCCTTATAGCCCCAAATTAAAATTCTACTATGTCCCTACCATCGTAGCCCATTTTTATGCTATTGTGACTTTGTGAGAGATCTCCCCCAGTTTTAATATGTAATTTTCTTGTGGTTATTGGAGCACCACATTTTTATGCTATTGAGCCTCGCATCGACTGCCACCTGCCTTCGCTGTTGAAAGGCACCACCATCAACACCCTGTCATGGTTTTGCCGGTATGAAAGGCGCCGATTGCTGCCGCCTGCTATTGTCGGCCACCGCATTTCCAATCCCGTATTCCTCTATTTTCTAGAATACCAATAGCGATCCAAAAATAAATAAATAGGAGAAAGAAGATCTTAATCTTCGTACTTTAATTTTAATTCCTTTTTCTCTTATAATGAAAATTACGACACACAAGATTTTGGAAGTAATTGATTCTTCCCTTACATTATTGCTAGAGCTGTCAAATGGACCGGGTCGGGCACTTGGCCCGGCCCGGCCCGACCCGAAATAAACCAGGCTGCAAAAATCTAGGCCCAACCCAGCCCCTCTCGGGCCATCGGGCGGTTGGGCCAAACCCGCCCATTTTTTTTCTTCTGAAATCTTATTATTAAAAAATAATAAAATAAATTAAATCAATTACCTTTAAAGGAAATCAGTTTGAAATAGTGATAGAAATAAGGCTAGCTATATATGAAAGAAAAGCAAAAAATAAAAATTTGCACTAATTCTAAGACTACGTATACAGATTCTACCATTATATTATACTCTCTCCGTCTCATTTATTTTGTCCCGTATTCCTTTTTGTTTGTCCCACTGATCTTGTCTCATTTCTATAAATAGTACTCCCTCCGTCCCGCTAAAGTTGGCTACATTTGTTTCGGCATGGAGATTAAGAAATGAAGTGTTATGTATTAATTAAGTGTGTTCCAATAAAATTAAAGAGTTAATGAGATATGGTCCACATTCCACTTCTCACTGCGCCTTCTGGCTGCCGGCAACGGCAGCGCCGGCGACGGCGACACCGGCGATCTTCAAAAAAACCAAAAAACCCCTTGTCGCTGAGAATCGCATCGGCAACAATCAAAAACCAAAAAATCAATCCAATTTTTCTCAATCAAACCAGAAAATCAATTTTCCTCAATCAATAAACAAAATCAATCCAATCAAAAATCAAAAGAACCAGAAAATTAAACCCCTTGTCACTGAGAATCGCATGACCGACGGCTGGCCTCACCACCGCCGGTAGAGATGAAAGACCGAGAGAGAGAGAGGGGTGAAGACAGCGGCTGGTTGCTGTGAGAGAAGGGCGGCGCCGTGGCTCTGAAAAGGGCGCTGCCATGGCTGGGGAAAGGTAATTAGGTGAGCCGGCGTCCCCAATCACCACTGTCCCCAAATCGCGACACCTCAGATCTGGGCGAACCACCCCCAAATCGTGCGATCCGGAACCCTAAGGTAAGCGATTGCTGCCTTGTTCACTGGAGACGAATGCAGATTCAGACGAGGAAGCCGGCGGTCAGTCGAGAGAGAAGAGAAAAGGTGTTCCGACGGAGAGAGAGAGAGGGAGAGAGCAGCGGCACGTTTTCAGTGTGTGCGCGCGCGCAACGAGAAAGATAGAGGGAGAGAACAGAGGCGAGGGAGGTCAGAGGCGAGGGAGGTCGGGGGTGGGGCGGGGGCCAACGGCCGACGGCGGTGTCGTCCGCCAGAGAAGAAGAACGAAGGAGAGCTTAGAAAGCGGTGGGTAGGTTAGGTGCAAATGATGGAAAAATAGATTTAAGTATGTTAAATTAGGGTTTTTTAATAACTTAATTAGTGGCTTTAATTAAGTTAATTTTTTTACCATTTTTAGAAAGTGACCAACTTTAGTGGGACGCCCAAAAAGGAAATGTTAGCCAACTTTAATGGGACGGAGGGAGTAACAATTAACTAAACAATAAGAATTCTTAATTACCTTATCTCACCTACTTTATCACTTTATTATTTTATGTTTCCTACTTTATCACATTCTCACTCCTACTTTATCACTTTATTACATTCTTATGATTTGCAAAATGAAAAATTGACGGATGTTAGAGGAAGTTCTTGATAAACAGCCTCTATGTAAATCACACAATCATATATAGTAGATCTTCTAAATTTAAGCTTCTCAAAGCAAAAAATCTTTTTCACTTGTCAGCAAAAAATCTTCTAAATTTAAGACTCAGTTCCACGACTTATACTCACTGCATCAGTACTAGTATCTGCATGATTTTATACAATAATTAAGCATGCTTTTAGTTTGTTGTTCTGAGCAAGGATCCATGAAAATCATTTCATTTATTTTTGTTGGAGAATCATTTCTTGAAGGTGGCCAAGAAATCTTCAAGTTGCGTGGCGAATAAATTGGTTTCCATGAGAAACACATACCTCATGAGTCAGGAGAGAAGGGATTATTGATATTTTGTTTTGCCATGAAGTTACTTATATCCTATGAAGCATGAGGACGTCTATTTGGTAGACGTATGCGTCCCAGGGACGATACGCGATAAATACGCGTAAATATGTCTCCGGGGATGTATTTTTGAAGCCCTGATTTTTTAATTATTTTTAAATAAAAAATACAGGTGAAAATACGTTGACAATACGGTCAGATACGTATTTCTCTTAAAAATACGTTTTTAATAAAATTTAAAACTTCTAACCTCTTAAGTCCTAATTCGCGCCTCCACCCACACTTACAATTAACGTTCTCCCCTCTTCTCCTCTCTGACCCACCCCTGCGCCACCCCGCCGCTCGCCGTCGCGCCGCCCTGTGCGCTTGGAGCAGTCGCGCCGCCTTAACAACTAAAGGTATTGCTCTAATCTCTTTTATTGGCTTGGGCAGTGGGTATGTATGAAGATTGGCTGAAATTGGCTTTGGGTTTTGTTGGATTGAAGTTTAATTTCGAATTGGCAGTGGCGTGGGTATTTTTTTGAATTGGGCAGTGGGTTTATTTCAATTCGTTGGTTTGGGTATTTTGAATTGGGCAGTGGGTTTATTTGAATTGAAGTTTGATTTATGTTTTTTATTTGAATTGGCAGCCATGATTACTACAAATTCTAGTTCTACATCTTCTTCCACCACATCCCCTGTGGGAAGAGGAAGAGGAGGAGGAGGAGAAAGACGATGATGAGTGAAAAGGGCTACTAACATTTTATTGTGTTTTATTAAGTATTATCTATTAAGACTGTTTTATTTGCTATTTGGAACTTTGTTATGATGAATTAGTAGTGTTTTACTTATATTCTTGGTGAATTATGAATTTATAATATATATAAAATATATTTAAAAAAAAAACTAAAATGTATTTTTGACGTATCGTATCTTGATTTTTGGAAAAATGACGTATGTACGTCCCCGTACCATATCGTATCCGTATTACGTATCCGTTCCCATGCTTCTTAGCTTATATCAAGCTGATACAAATATACTTATGATATTCTTTTCCCTTTTAACACATTCGTTCATTTGTCTAGTCTATTTTTTCCCCTTTTCGCTCATTCTCTTTCCCAAAATCATGGAAATTACGTTCTTTTTAAAAAGATTGCTTGCTCTTCATGGTGGCTCAAAATGGTTTTGTTCTTATTTAAAAAATTGTTAGTGCTCATATAGTGCTTTTTCATATTTATTTTTGTGATTCTCTGTATACCTGTTGCTAGTTACTAATGCAACTATTACTTAAAAAGGAGGGGACCACAATTTAACTAGTAAAGCCAGGAAGGCTCAAGTGTACCTTGATCTACCACGAGCCATGTCGCTCAGGTGTATTCATCACCTTTATACAGGTAAGTGACCAGGTTCATCCCCAAAATCACTCTCCGCAAGTAAAAGAAAAAAAATGTGTACCTTGATCTATAAAACTGGCATGTCCACCGTTGGATGAGGTACTGGTCTGTTGTCTCTGTGGCTTCGGGCAAGATGTTATAAGATGAATTGCATTGTAAGATATTGGAATATTGCTAAGTAGATTTGGACTCTTAAAACTTTTCTTGAAATATACAGTTCAATTTGGTGCCCTCAAATAAATTTGCTTATCTTGGTTTGATGTTACCCTGGAAGATTTATTGAAGATGCTAAATAAGGATGGGGCCCATATTAGGAATGAAAATTGGCTGGGAGTTGGATTCTGAGAACAACCATAGGTAGCTAGAGCTTGAACTGCATTTACTAAAAAATTTCCAATCTAAGCATAAGGTACAACAAGCAGAAGAGATATTGGACCAAGAAAATGCTAGAGAATTTAGATTTGTGCTGATTATAATCAGAACAAGCAGCCGATTCGTGCCTTTCGCCATGGGTATGAGGTTTTTATGTGTTACATCTACTGCCGGGGGGTATAAACTTTCAGTTGATGCAGGAGATATTGTGATTGCACCTAAATTGTTGTGGCATTTCACTTTCTTGTACGAGATTGCCTCTTGTTCTTTTGAATGGACCTTTCAGTTCAAACTATATTTGGGTCTACCTGAGGCAGGTTTGGAACACATGCATGTAAAAGAGAGAGAGACAATAGCGCATACGGGTAAAGTTGGAGCAGCTTGCTATAATTTTGAAGTTGTTTAATGTAGACATAAAAGGGAAAAGGGAAAAAAAATGAAGGCACAGAATATGAAGATTGTATTTAATGCAGTATTTATATTAATTGAATTAATAAGGAAAAAGTTTGACCTTATGGAGTAGTTTGGAAAGTAATCTGAAGGCATTAATGATATGAATAGCATTTTTTATGAGAGCAAGTAAAAACAAACAATGCTGACAAATTATCCTGCTAGAAAATTACTGCAATCACAAAGGAGTAACAGCAATTACTTTACTGTAATACTTGGTTTACTGCAACCACATAATTATTTTTAGAATACCTTGTACTGTCAAATTCCTGATTGTTACATATTGCTTACACTTGATTGCTTATAGTATTCTCAGCGCTGTACATTAGCTACACATTAATTATTTTTGACAGTGCTTGATACCAAAATCTTCTCACTGGATTTTACTTACCTAAGTAAATAAATCAATTGAAACAAATGCTCTCGAGTTTCTCTCTCTTATTTATGACGTTTTCCCAACAAATTACAACAACTTTTGTTTGCTAGACAATGAAATAAGTTGCATTCACAAGATAAATATATATATTTTTTAAAAATGAAGCTTTTTTAAAAGATTCTTTCTATGTTGTTGCTGCATGCTTTACATTTTGCACAATTCAAAATCTTGATTCGCTTATCTGTCCCTTATAAAGCAACCCCTCTCCATATTTTCTGCATTTTGCTCTCTTTTCTTGAATTTTCAACTTCTAAAGAGATAGGTGCTTCATTCTCTCAGCAGAAACATGAGTGGTGCTGATGCTCCAGATTCATCAATTGTTGAGAAGTTGAAGAAATTCCTCACGAAGTATGGGACTGAGCTTCTGAAACCCTATGATTTTCCAGAAGAGCTTATGAAAAGACTTGATGTAAGCTTTAATTTCTTTTTTTCAGAGTTTTTCTCTCTACATTTTTTTTTGAATTGAAGCAAAATAAACTAAGTATACAGGGTACTTATGTTTTCTGATGATTGGTAATTTGTCTGTATAAGAATGTGTACGCTTGATTCTGCATCTAAAACTTGATTTTGGTAATTTGTCTGTATAAGAATTTGTCTGTATAAGAATTGGTAATTGGTAAATCCATTTGTTGATTTTGGTTTTCAAAAACTTGATATCATTCTTACTTTTAGGCTGATTATCTTTTCCTGGATCTGTTTTTTATTTATTTTAATATATATATATATATATATATATATATATATTATTGCCTGTCAGAAATTGGAGCATCTTTTATCAAATACACTTCAAGGGCATAAGAAACTGGTGGAGACTTTTCTTCAACCATCTAAAGAAGCTCTGATTACTGATGATCTTATGAGGCATTCTCAACTGGATATAAGAGTTTCAGTGGCCTCTTGTATTAGTCAGATCATAAGAATAACTGCACCTGATGAACCATATGGGGAAGACCATATGAAGGTAATTTGTATAATGACATGAAGTACTCTTTCCCCAGTTTTGATGCCTAATTCATAAACCTTTTAACTAATTGCAGGAGTTTTTCCAGATAGTTAATAGTGCTTTTGAGAGATTGCCTTGCATGTACGGGAGAGTATATTCAAAAGCTGTGTCCATCCTTCATGCTATGTCACTTAGTCAGTCATGTGTGATGATGTTGGACCTCGGGTTGTATGCCTCTGTTGGTCACATGTTTCATCTATTCCTAGATGGAATTAGGTAAGATGCCAGCATGTTATAGTGATTGTCATCTGGTTGCTTGATAGTTACTGTCTTTATATTTTCTCTATCACGCATGTAAACTTCTCGGGGACATAAGTTTTCCGTGAATTGCTGTGCCCTTATGCTTTTTGTTTGCCTTAAGAAAGTTCTGATTCCTGTAGAAAATGATTTTGGTAGAGAAATTATAGGTACATGGTAGAATATGTAACTTTCCAGAATTTCATGGCGAAACTGTCTAGACGTTTTTCCCTTGACAACAAAAGGAATTTCAAAACTCAATCAAATGACCCTATACAACAGCTTTGCTCCTTTACTTAGATTTTCTATGAAAGTTCTTCCTTGCTCTAAGCATTTGAATGAAAAATATACGATTACTTGGTCTAGATGGTTAGATGAAACAATAGATTTCTAAATTCTTATTTGGGTGTTTGACATGGTAGCAAGTATTGAATGGATATTTGTTTCTTACTTCTAGTACACTCATCAAAGTGCGACTTGCACCGCCTTAAGCTCTAGCAATTTGTATCACTTATTCTAGTTACCAACAGAGAAAGTAGATAAGAATCCGGTGGATTTCCAGTATAATCTTAACTTTGAATAAGTAGGCACTTCAGGAGTATACATTGGTATAAGTGGAAAATGCAGTGTGAATGGGATGATATAGACAGTGTATAGCAATTAAGAGTCCTAAACTCTTATGCTTTCATGTTTGTTATTCGCTTCTTAATGCATATACCAGATCAGCTATCCTCTCTAAATCCTTTTATTTTCTTGTACTGGTGGGAGTAATCTATAATTTATGTTCCCCTCGAAGAAAATTTATATTTTATGGTAAAATTTTTTTTGTCTCATAATTGCCTATCCTATATATTAGGGGTAATTACAGTAAACCATCCAAACTTCATGAGTTCATATACTTTGCTATCTGAACTTATTTTTTCATTAACGCTTTTCCACCTGACTTCCCAAAAGTTATACTTTGCCATCTGTTTCGTACATTTATAAAAATATTTGAAAATTTCTCCTATGTGACAAACTCTTGAGTTGAGAATCCGTCCATTGAATAATTTTGCTGGAATCTCAAAAGATTTGATTAGAAAACAGAAATTTAAAGGATAGCAGATGATTCAGTATGACTGTAACCTAACTCCTTCCTTTTATGGACTGATACTTTGATGCTAACTGTCTAACTTGCTAACAAATTAACTTAACTTCCACCCAATCCTTGTTGTAAACCCGGCACCACTAAGTGCTGCCTTTTTTTCATGCGACTCTTCTCTGATTCATGCTTTTGTGTGTGTTTATAATAATTATGAAGAAAGTCATGACTTCCTGTACCTGCACTTTCCAAAGAAAAAAATGTTCTTGCAATTTACTCGAGCAAATGTTGTTGAACATTTTGGAAAATAAGATTCCTAGCAATTTTTTTGAAGCTCATCTGGCTAAGTGTTAAGAAAAAAAGTTTAGGTGGTAATGTTTTAAACTTGCAATTTTGGATTTGATTTTATAATTACCCATGTCTACCACTGATATTTTGTTTGCTTCTTAGGACCAAACATCCTTATGAAGTTTTCACTAGTATGGAGAAAATTATGACGTCGATCATTCATAGCAATGTGGATAATGATGAGTTCTCATTGGTGCTTGTCAAGATCCTTCTTAATAATTTAAGAAGGGAGAATCAGGTCATTCTATCTTATATTGTAATTTTCTATGATTTTCATGCCATATTACTGTCTCCTGCTCTTATTGAAAAAGAATTGTTCTTTTTGGTTCAGAATGTTGCACCAGTTTCTTTCAAGCTGGCTGGAAACACATTGAAGAATTGCTCTGCTGACCTCAAAACATATGTTCCAGAAGCAGTAAGATCTTTAGATGTTCCAATTGAGGATTATGCTGAAGTAGTTGTATCACTTTTTCAGGATGCAACCCAAAGGCAAATTACGGTGCGTCTCCTTACCTGATTTACATTTTTTCCCCGTAGTTTAACTTGAAGCAGATTAGTAGACAATGCCAAATTTAGCTGTTGCTGTCAATGTCATTATGTTATGCGTGGGAAATAAGATTCCTTGCTTTCCCTTGTTGACTTACCCTGAATTTTTCCGAGGTCAAAGAAACCAGCTAGATTCTTGTGTTGCAACTTGGATACTTGCAGCATGTATCTATCCCTGGCAATTTACCCTGAGGAAGATTTTCTGTCTCTTTTCTTTTATATCTAGTCAATAGGTCACCAGCATGTAACTACACTAGATTCCCAAGACCAGTGAGATGATGCCTGAACAATAGAAGAAACATAAGTTTCTTGCATGTAATCTGCCCATGACTAAGAGTTTAATTTCATTATCATATCCAGCGTCCTGGCTCTAGCACAATGCCTTTTATAGCTTGGGACCTCATGAACAAAGAGAAAGTTTGTTGCTCCTTTTAACTTTTCAAATACTTTTAGAAATGCAAAAGCTTTCTAAAACATAACATTTTTTGGTAGAAAACACAAAAGCTTTTAAAACATAAAAGTTTCTGGACCACCTTCAAAATCATCTTCATTTCCTCCTCATCAGTCAATGGCAAGGTTCGATTGAATACTTTGCTCTTTTCCTATATGATCATATAGTTTACATATTAAAAATAAGTATATAGTATATACTTTTTAGAATATCAATATGATCAAACTTTATTTGTAAATAATGTAGTATTTAGTATCTTCAAATGTATGTACTTCAAGTTCCTGTTGTACATAATGTACACCAAAATCGTTCAACTTTGATGTGCTTAGATGATTTCTTCTCTTTATATGCACTTTGATTGAACGTACTCAAGTGACGTTCACATGCAGATGATGAACAAGTATCCATCATGCAACCGCTATGGAAAGAAAATATTGTATTCAATATTTACATAAACTATTATGAAATGAAAATAAAATTAAACTATATATTAAATATATAATGGATGTGTTGAGTATGATCCTAAAGATGACTTCAAGCAAAACAATTCTTCTTGTATTTATAAGCATCAAGTTGGGAGTCGATCTTGAAGTAAATGTCTTGATTTGGGAGTGGAACGAGTCTCTCCATGTACCTATACAAACAACTCTTAATCAGAAACATTGGACTCCACCTCGATCAAGTGTATCAAGAACTTATGCAATTGATTATACTCCCTCTGTCCACCAATTCGTGTCCTATGGGAAGGGGGCACGAGTTTTAAGAAAAAGTGTATTGTTTATTTGTTGAGTAGAGAAGGGGACCCACAATTAGTAAAGGTCAATACATTAATTAGTGGACTAGGACACAAATTGGTGGACGAACCAAAATGACAAATTAGGACACGAATTGGTGGATAGAGGGAGTACCATTTTTGGTCAGTGATATCCCAAATCTCCTTATAGGACGACACTTTTTTTGGTGGAGGTTCTTCTCTATCTTTTCTTTTCCTTTGCTTCATTTATAGCACCATAAATAAACCCCACTGCCAGAGTCTTCTTACCATCAATAATCCTCAAAACATCAAGTGGCTTTGTGATAGAGAAAAAGGTGATTGAATTAACATAAGTAAACTGAATTATCCTCAAACTGAGGCCTACGGTGAGATGCTGTTCCTACTGAAATATAATCTGAATAATAGTCCCAAACCCTAACGTAAACCCTACTTGCCACTAATTATAGCCAAAGCCCATGCACATAATAATGGGCCTAACAAAGAAATAACAATAAGAATAAAATACGATAACTAAAATAATTACTTCGCGCATACACCAAAAACTCATAATGGCCGGAATGAGTTCTGAAGGCTGTCTTTGGAATATCCTCGCGTGCTACGCGAATCTGGTGATACCTCGCTCTAAGATCTAGTTTATTAAACCATTGCGCTCCATGGAGCTCGTCCAACAACTCTTGTATCACAGGAATAGGATATTTATCTTGTATTGTGAACTTATTAAGGTCACGATAATCCACACAAAACCTCCATGATCCATCTTTGTTCCGAACCAACAATACAGGACTGGAAGACGGGCTATTACTTGGCTGAATGATGCCGGCAGCCAACATCTCTGCCACCAATTTTTCCATCTCATCCTTTTGATGATGGCTATAGTGATAAGGACGCACCGACATGGGTTTCGCACTGGGGTGTAGGGTGATGCGATGGTCATTTGCGCGTGTTGGTGGTAGGGTAGTTGGTGTTGCCATGACTGCCTGAAACTCAGATACGACAGCGGCGAGCTCTCTCTTAGCATCTGCAGTCAAGGAACTGGAAAACCCAAGTGGGTAGTGCACATCACCACCATCGAGAGACCACAACACCCAACAACTGTCTCCTTCTCCTGGCTCGAGTGTTTGTATCTCCGGATAATCACATGCCTTGCGTGTGAGAGTCGGGTCGCCACGCAGGTAGATGCGACGACCTTCAGCTGTGAACTCCATGGTTAGTGTACCCCAATTCGCTTTCACCTCTGACCTACCCTAAGGTTGCCAGCCACGAAACTCCCAAGATTATGTCCACATTGCTAATAGGAAAGACATAGCAAGATAAAGAAAACAACTCAGAATCAATTATAAGAGGAACATTTTACTGATACCCCAGTTTGCTTAGGCTCTATCTTTCAGTTTAGCTTGCGCGCCACACGTTCCGACACAAAACAATGACTAGCGCCACTGTCAACCATCAAAAGTAATTGGTCATCACCCATGCGACCAAACATTTTCATGGTTTGCGGACCATCGAATCCGAAGGATGTCAATTTTGACAGTTGAAGTTTCTGCAATATGTGTTGTTCATTGAGGTTGTCTTCTTCGGTAGTACTCACATCAATTTCTTCATCATTCATGAGGTTATCTGCCTTGTCACCCAATGACACTTGTAACGTCTTTGGAGGGCAACGATGCGTTAGACCGAACTTCAATCCACAACTAGCTGCACGATCCTTCAGATACTCCTCGTTGGACACCCGACGGAAATTGCAATTCCCTCGCGGGGTGGAAGAAGCCTGCGATTCTCCAGCCGTCGTTACCGGTGAAGGAGAGGAGAATTGTGACTGAGTAGACGTCGAGTGGCCAGAAAATGGTGGTTGAGAGCCACAGAACACGAACGTAACAGCTCGCGGGGGTGAAGGCAAAGGTGAGGGCTGTAATGTCCGGTCCAGTTTGCGCGCAACCTGAATTGCAGCAGAATACTAGATGTCACAGTATCATGTATCTGGACACGTAGACTACGCTTTAACCCTCCTAGAAAGTAACCCAAATACCGAGCATCAGAAAATTCCGGATGTTGCGAAACTCGTCTCTCAAACAGTGATGTATTCTTCCAAAGACCTTGTTTGCTTAGTAGTAACCAACGCTTCATGGATATTGACAGCAAACTCATCACCGAAACGTATCAAAAGCTCCTCAGTAAAATTCTCCCATCTCAATTGTTGCCTATGACACATCAATAACTGCATCCAAGATATGGCTGGCCCGACCATGGCAATCAACACAAATTCAACCTTCTTGTTTGATGGTGTACGATGATGGACAAGAAAAAACTGGAGCAAGCCAAAGCCACGATAAGGTGCCTGTGCCGTCGAAGGTTGGTAATTCCATCTTTTGTGTGAATGGAGAGGGATGAACTGTATCATCAGGACTGCCCGTGGAACCACTGTTACTATTTCTAGATTCGTCGTGTTTGGAAGAACTCTCCGAGCCAGAGAGCTTTGCCAGAATCGCTTTCAAAGTCGCCGTCGTTTTCGACTGGCCCCGGCGCAACTCGTCAACAGTATTGCCCAAATCAGCAACCACCTGCTCTATCTGCTCCAGTCGTTGCTTTGTGCTTCGAGCGGTCACCACCATCATATCCGGCAGGTCGGACCAATTTGATAGAGAAAAGGTGATTGAATTAATGGAAGTAAACTGAATCATCCTCAAACCGAGGCCTACAGCAAAATGCTGTTCCTACTGAAAAACAGTCTGAATAATAATCCCAAACCCTAACGTAAACCCTACTTATATCTGCCACTAATTATAACCAAAGCCCATGCACATAATAATGAGCCTAACAAAGAAATAACAATAAGAATAAAATACGATAACTAAAATAATTAATTAATCCATGACAGCTCTCTTTCTTTGCGCATACACCAGATAAGGTGGCCGATCTCTATCACTTTGTGGTTTCAATAGAACAAACCACACTAGGCCAAAATGAGTTGTCGTTCATGACGATCTTCATGAAGATCTTCATGAAGATCTTTTCCTGATCTTTCCCATCAGTTTTCTTTTGCCCAAACAGAATTCAACCATTCTGTTGATACAAATGTCGATTGTAACCCATTTCCCACTAAATAACTTGTATGTTGTGAAGTTTGGGTGTAGAGAAAAAGCTAAAACTGGAAAAAAAGAAATAAAGAAGAATGAAGTTCAAGCTGAACTCACTGATTCACTGACTTGCTGTCAACCTGCTTTCGGCTATCACTGCTGCTGATGCCGCCGAGTTACTGGAGAGAAGGCTGTTCGCCAGAGAGAGGGAGAGACCGTGAGAGAGATGGATATAGAGCGTGAGTGAAGATTTCTTCCCAAAATTTTCTTTAGGTTTAGCTATTTAGAGAACTTTTTTCCCTTCTGATTTGTTAATAAGGGCTGCTTTTTCGATAGCCCACTTCAAATTGAGGCCAAAGCCATAAAAGTAGGAGGGGCAAAAAAATTATTTGACAGCCATAAGCGTGAGTCATGTGCCTTGGTGCGCCTCAGCACCGTCTGGCCCATCCTCAACGGTGCCTCAAGTGCAATTTTCGGGCGCCTCGCAAACACCTTTAAAACCATGGTAAACACAGACAATCTTGAGTATAAGATTGATTTTTAGAAGGCATGGCTTTAAGTAATGACAATAACAACTTAGAAAACATTAGAAATTGGGAATATATGGTTACGGGATGTCTGTTAGTAGGATATTTCATTTAGTACTATGGTATCATGTGCCATAGCCTTTTACTGCTTTCATTATCATGCTACTGCATTACTTCTACAACTTGACTAGCAAATGACGACTTATGTTTTTGCTTGATTCTTTTCCCTGACAATATCATCAACCAAGGATAGAGTTGGTGAAAGGTTCTTTAACTCAATTTTTGTAGACTATTCCAGTATTCCTAGATTGAGGCTCCAGTTATGTCATAGATGGCGCATTATCCTGGTCTTCTGGACCTTTTATACAGCATACATGGCTTAAATTAATGCTCTCCATGAAATGCATGGTTTAGTTTTATGCTTGAGATATGTACCTATCATACTAAATCTAGCAATCAAATGTTTCTAACTCTACTTCTTGGAATTTTAAGATTTGAGGCTATGCACTTGCCATATATGGTTGATATTAGTAGAATTTCCTAAATACTTTTTGCTATTGTTATCTTGTACACAATATGAAGGCTTGAATTGTTAACTAATATGATAAATCTCATGGTAGCAAATAATTAACAAAATACTACTTCTAATTGTTATGATTTTCTCAGATCCAATATGACGACCTACTATTTCCACCAATCTTTTTCTCTTATGCAATTTCTTTTTCAGGACTTGAAAGATAGTGTTGAAAATGTTTCATGTCCCGGGGAAGCTGGATTAGCAGTGGAAGCCGATTTATGTAATTTAATTGAGGGAAATGAAACTCAAAATTTCAAAAATGATGAGAATCACAATGAAAATCAAGGGATGGTATCTCATTGTTTTGATGATCCTGATAAATTAGGCAAAGCAATGCACATGCAACAGGAACAGAAACCAGAAGAGTTGCGTTTTGAGAGAAAAAGAATTCGAAGACCAAGTTCTTTAAGGAAAGCAGAGGAGGGCTATGATCCCTTCTGGATGTTGGTTGATTGGAGGTCGATGAAGTCTCTTAATAAAAAAAATAAGAACATTAATTGTCCATCAAAATCCAAAATCTCGAAGGATTCATCGTCCAAGCCTGCCGTTGTTGTGTCAGATGATCAATCCACAGATATTGTTGTCAAGGTAATAATTAATTAACCTTGATTCCGTTGCAATTAGTAACTAAGTAATATTTATTTTTGGTTTTTAAGTCTTAAATATTAAATCTCTTAATTGGATTCTGAATATAGGTATGTATCTTAAAAGGATTTTCATTCAAATTATTGGTTTGTTGAAGATCTCCTACATCCTGATAAAAGAGAATGCAATTATCTTACAGATCACTATCCTAAGTGTCCACTTGTCAACATTTTGGTTTGACAACCCTGTTAGTAATTTTGTGGTAAATGTTGTATATAACAATGCAATGAGACAATAGTGCTCTTACTATACCCAAGAAACTACAGTCCAATAAGATGCAATCCTTTTTATTCATGTAAAAGTTACACTTCTCTCTGATTTTCGTGCTTATGATCCTTTTCTCATTAGTTGTAATTGATAATTTTGCCACTTACTCTAGATCTAAAACCAACAAGCTAACATGATTGCATCATGATGGAATACAGAGCCACTTTGAAAAAGGGGAAACTTCTGGGACGAAGGTATCTTCTATGAAGAAAGGCAAGAGAAAGACTATTGTTTCTGAAGACCTAAAAGAAGATATCGTGGTAATAACTGACCTTTTAGATCCTAAGCACTTTATTCAATGATTATGGTGTCTTTCTCTATATTTTGGTATTTAAAATGCTATCCTTTATGTCCACTTGTCAACATTTTGGTTTGTCAATCATGTTAATAATTTTGTGGTAAAGGTTATACTCCCTCCGTCTCACAAAAACATGAACGTTTTTCCATTTTGGGGTGTCTCACGAAAACATGAACCTTTCCATTTTAGTACATCATGGCCCACCACTACTTTTCCTTAATCAATTCATTACTCTCACAACACCTTTTAAAGTGGGACCCATTTTCCACTTACTTTAACTCTCAACTAACATTTCTTAAAACCCGTGCATTTCTCTTTGTTCATGTTTTTGTGAGACGGAGGGAGTATATATAATGCGATGAGACAATAGGGCTCTTACTGTACCAAAGAAACCACATTCCTATAAGATGCAATCCTTTTTATTCATGTGATGGTTACACATCTCTCTAATTTCCGTGATAATGATCCTCTTCTCTCATTAGCTGTAATTGATAAATTTTGCCACTGATTCTAAATCTAAAATCAACTAGCTAACATGATCACATCTTGATGGAATACAGAGCAGCTCTGAAGAAGAAGGGCAAGGGTCTTTGCCAAAGGTATCTTCTGTGAAGAAAGTCAGCAGGAGAAAGACTATTGTTTCTGATGACCTAAGAGAAGATGTTGTGGTAATAACTGACCGTTTATAGATCCTAAGCACTTTACATAATGATGATGATGTCTTTTCTTTGCTTTTTAGTACATAACCACTATCCTTTATGTCCACTTGTCAACATTTTTGTTTGTCAACCCTTTTAATAATTTTGTGGTTAATAATGCAATGAGACAATAGTACTCTTACTATACCCAATAAACCACAGTCCAATAAGATGCAATCCTTTTTATTCACGTGGACATTACACTTCTCTCTGATTTTTGTGCCTATGATCCTTTTCTCATTAGCTGTAATTGACAAATTTGCCACTTACTGTAAATCTGAAACCAACTAGCTAACATGATAGCATCATGATGGAATACAGAGCCGCTTTGAAAAAGGGCAAAAGTCTCGGACGAGGGTATCTTCTGTGAAGAATGGCAGGAGAAACACTATTGTTTCTGAAGATCTAAAAGAAGATATCGTGGTAATAACTGACCTTTTATAGATCCTAAGTACTTTACTCAATGATTATGGCGTCTTTCTCTATTTTTTGGTACTTGTCAACATTTTGGTTTGTCAACCATGTCAATAATTTTGTGGTAAAGGTTATATATAATAATGCAATGAGACAATAGGGCTCTTACTGTACTCAAGAAACCACATTCCAATAAGATGCAATCCTTTTTATTCATGTGATGGTTACACTTGTCTCTGATTTCCTTGATAATGATACTTCTCTCATTATCTATAATTGATAACTTTTGCGTCTGATTCTAAATCTAAAACCAACTAGCTAACATGATCGCATCCTGATGGAATACAGAGCAGCTCTGAAGAAGAAGGGCACGGGTCTTTGACGAAGGTATCTTCTATGAAGAAAGGCAGGAGAAAGACTATTGTTTCTGAAGTACTTGAAAGATGATATCGTGGTAATAACTGACTTTTATAGATCCTATGTACCATATTTAATGATTATGGTGTCTTTCCATGTTTTTACTCCCTCCATCCCGGCTAACTTGGCCTATTTCTTTTCGGTACGGTTATTTAAGAGAGTAAGATTGTAGTGTGATGGTTTATGGGCCCATATTTAATGTAGTGTTAAGTGATTATCTAAAAAGGAAACAAGTTAAGTCAAGTGCGACAGCCCGTAATGGATTACAGGCCAAGTTAAAAGGGATGGAGGAAGTAGTACATCACCGCTATCCTTTATGTCCACTTGTTAAAATTTTGGTTTGTCAACCCTGTTTATAATTTTGTGGTAAAAGTTGTACATAATAATCCAATGAGACAATAGTACTCTTACTATACCCAACAAACCACACTCCAATAAGATGCTTTGGCTGTAATTGATAACTTTTGCCTCTGACTCTCTAAATCTAAAACCAACTAGCTAACATGATTGCATCATGATGGACTACAGAGCCACTCTGAAAAAGGGCAAGGGTCTCGGACAAAAGTATACTCTGTGAAGAAAGGCAAGAGAAAGACTACTGCTTCTGAAGACCTAAAAGAAGATATCATGGTAATAACTGACCTTTTATAGATCCTAAACACTTTACTCAATGATTATGGTGTCTTTCTCTATTGTTTAGTGTTTAACCACTATCCTGAATGTCCAGTTGGTTTGTCAACCCTGGTAATAGGTTTGTGGTAAAGTTTATATATAATAATTCAATGAGACAATAGTACTCCTACTATACCCTAGAAACCAGAATCCAATAAGATGCAATCTTTTTTATTAATTTGCTAGCTACAATTCTCTCCGATTTCCTTGTTTATGATCCTTTTCTCATTAGCTGTAATTGATAAGCTTTTGCTATTGACTCTAAATCTAAAACCAACTAGCTAACATGATTGCATCATGATGGAATACAGAGCCGTTCTGAAAAAGAGCAAGGGTCTGGGATGAAGGCTGTGAAGAAAGGCAGGAAAAAGGCTATTGTTTCTGACGACATAAAAGAAGATATTATGGTAATAACGGATGATTTATAGATCCTAAGCACTTTACTAAATGATTATGGTGTCTTTCTCTGTTTTTAAGCATTTAACTGCTATCCTTTACGTCCAGTTGTCCACATTTTGGTTTGCCAACCTAGTTATTAATTTTGTTGTAAAGGTTAGATATAATCATACAATGAGACAACAATACTCTTATTCTACCCAAGAAACCACAATCCTATAAGATGCATTCCTATTTATTCATGTGGTTGTTACATTTTTTTCTTTGATTTCCTTGCTTGTGATCTTTTTCTCATTAGCTATAATTGATAACTTTTGCCACGAACTCTAAATCTAAAACTAACTAGCTAACATGATCATCCTCATGGAATACAGAGCAACTTTGAAGAAGGGCAAGGGTCTTTAACCAAGGTATCTTCTGTGAACAAAGGCAGGAGAAACACTATCGTTTCTGAAGACCAAAAAGAAGATATCATTGTAATAACTGACCTTTTATAGATCCTCAGCAGTTTTCTCAATGATTATGGTGTCTTTCTTCGTTTTTTAGTATTTAAATGCTATCCTTTATGCCCGCTTGTCAATATTTTGGTTTATCAACAATGTTAATAATTTTGTGGTAAAGGTTATATGTAATAATGCAATGAGACAATAGTGCTCTTACTATACCCAAGTCACACATCTCTGTGATTTCCTTGATTATGATCCTTTTCTCATTAGCTGTAATTGATTACTTTTGCCACTGATTCTAATCTAAAATCAACTAGCTAACTCAACCTGATGGAATACAGAGCTGCTCTGAAGAAGAAGAAGAAGAAGGGCAAGGGTCTTTGATAAAGGTATCTTCTGTGAAGAAAGGAAGGAGAAAGACTATTGTTTCTAAAGACTCAAAAGCAGATACCCTGGTAATAGCTGACTTTTTATAGTTCCTATGTACTTTATTCAATGATTATGGTGTGTTTCTGCGTTTTTTAGTACATAACCGCTATCCTTTATGTCAAATTGTCAACATTTTGGTTTGTCAACCCTGTTATAATTTTGTGGTAAAAGTTATATATAATGATCCAATGAGACAACAGTACTCTGACTATACCCAAGAAACCACAGTCCAACAAGATGCAATCCTTTTTATTCATGTGGTAGTTCCACTTCTCTCTGATTTCCTTGCTTATGGTCCTTTTCTCATTAGCTGTAATTGATAACTTTTTCCACTGACTCTAAATCTAAAACCAATTAGCTAACATGATTGCATCCTGATGGAATACAGAGCAGCTCTGAAGAAGAAGGGCAAGGGTCTTTACCAAAGGTATCTTCTGTGAAGAAAGGCAGCAGGAGAAAGACTATTATTTCTGATGACTTAAGAGAAGATATTGTGGTAATAACTGACCTTTTATAGATCCTAAGCACTTTACACAATGATGACGGTATCTTTTTTTGCTTTTTAGTACATAACCACTACTATCCTTTATGTCCACTTGTCCCCATCTTTTGTTTGTCAACCCTGTTATTAATTTTGTGGTAAAAGTTATATATAATAATGCAATGAGACATTAGTACTCTTATTATACTCCAGAAACCACTGTCCAATAAGATGCAGTCCTTTTTATTCGTGTGGTAGTTACACTTCTCTTAGATTTTCTTGCTAATGATCCTTTTCTCATTAGCTGTAATTGATGCCACTGACTCTAAATCTAAAACCAACTAGCTAACATGATTGCATCACGGTTGAATACAGGGCCACTCTAAAGAAGGGCAAGGGTCTGGGATAAAGGTATACTCTGTGAAGAAAGGCAAGAGAAAGACTATTGTTTCTGAAGACCTAAAAGAAGATATCATGGTAATAACTGACCTTTTATAGACCCTAAGCACTTTACTCAATGATTATGGTGTCTTTCTCTTTTTTTTAGGATTTAACCACTATCCTTTATGTCCACTTGTCATTATTTCGATTTGTCAACCCTGTTATTAATTTTGTGGTAAAAGTTATATATAATAGTCCAATGAGACAACAGTACTCTTACTATACCCCAAGAAACCACAGTCCTATAAGATGCAATCCTTTTTATTCATGTGGTTGTTACACTTTTCTCTCTGATTCCTTGCTTATCCTTCTTTTCTCATTAGCAATAATTGATTACTGTTGCCATTGACTCTAAGTCTAAAACCAGCTAGCTAACATGATCTTATACTCTTTTAATACAGAACAACTGTGAAGAAGGGCAAGGGTCTATGAAGAAGGTATCTTCTATGAAGAAAGCCAGGATAAACACTACTATTTCTGAAGACCTAATAGAAGATATCATAGTAATAACTCACCTTTTATAGATCCTTATCCTTAGCACTTTACTCACTGATTATGGTGTCTTTCTCCATGTTTTAGTATTTAAATGGTATCCTTTATGTCCACTTGTCGACATTTTGGTTTGTCAACCATGTTAATAATTTGTGGTAAAGGTTATATATAATAATGTAATGAGACAATAGTGCTCTTACTATACTCAGGAAACCACAGTCCAATAAGATACAATCCTTTTTTTTCATGTCAGTGGTGGTTACACTTCTCTGTGATTTTTCATGATTATGTCATTGGCTTTAACAGATAACTTTTGCCACTAATTCTAAATCTAAAATCCACTTTCTAACATGATCGCATCCTTATGGAATACAGAGCACCTCTGAAGAAGAAGGTCAAGAATCTTTGACGAAGGTATCTTCTGTGAAGAAAGGAAGGAGAAAGACTATTGTTTCTAAAGACTCAAAACAAGATACCGTGGTAATAACTGACCATTTATAGTTCCTATGTACTTTATTCAATGATTATGGTGTCTTTTGGTGTTTTTTAGTACATAACCGCTATCCTTTATGTCCACTTGTCAACATTTTGGTTTGTCAACCCTGTTAATAATTTCGTGGTAAAAGTTTTATGTAATAATCCACTGAGAAAATAATACTCTTACGAAACCCAAGAAACCACAGTCCAATAGATGCAATCCTTTTCATTTCCTTGCTTATTCTCCTTTTCTCATAAGGTTTAATTGATAACTTTTGCCACTGAGTCTAAATGTAAAATCAACTCGCTAACATGATTGCATCCTAATGGAATACAGAGCCGCTCTGGAAAAGGGCAAGGGTCGGGGAATAAGGTATCCTCTGTGATGAAACGCAAGGGAAAGGCTATTGTTTCGGAAGACCTAAAAGAAGATATTATGGTAATAACTGACGTTTTATAGATCCTAAGAACTTTGATCAACGATTATGGTGTCTTTCTGTGCTTTGTAATATTTAATAGCTTCCTTTATGTCTACTTGTCAACATTTTTGTTTGTCAACCCTGTTTATAGTTTTTTGGTAAGGTTATATATATATTAATTGAGTGAGACAATAGTCCTCATATTATACCCAAGAAACCACAGTCAAATAAGATGCAATCTTTTTTTATTCATGTTGTAGCTACAGTTCTCTCAGATTTCCGTGCTTACGACCCTGTTCTCATTAGATTTATTTCATGACTTTTGCCACTGAGTCGAAATCTAAAACCAACTAGCTGACATGATCTCATAATTATGGAATACAGAGCAGCTCTGAAGTATTGAAGAAAGGCAAGGGAAAGACTATTGTTTGTGAAGACCTAAAAGAATATATCGTGGTAATAACTTACATTCAATAGATCCTAAGCACTTTACTCAACGATTGTGGTGTCTGTTTTTTATTATTGAACTGCTATCCCTTATGTTCAATTGTCAACATTTTGATTTATCAACCTTGATAATAATTTTTTGGTAAAGGTTATATATAACAATACAATGAGACAATAGTGCTCTTATTATACCCAAGAAACCACAGGACAACAAGATCCAATCCTTCTTATTCATGTGGACAGTTACACTTCTCTCCGATTTCCTTGATTATGATCCTTTTCTCACTAGTTATAATTGATAGCTTGTGCTACTGACTCTAAATCTAAAATCAACTGGCTAACATGATCACATCATGATGCAATACAGAGCAGCTCTAGAGAAGAAGAGCAAGGGTTTCTGAGGAAGGCATATTCTGTGAAAAAATGCAGGGGAAAGACTATTGTTTCTGAAGACCTGAAAGAAGATATCGTGGTAATAACTGACCTTTAAATGATCCTAAGCACTTTACTCAATGATTGTGGTGTTTTTCTCTGTTTTTTTGTATTTAACAGCTATCCTTTATGTTCACTTGTCAACATTTTGGTTTGTCAACCATGTTAATAATTGTGCTGGTAAAGGTTATATATAACAATGCATGAGACAGTAGTGCTCTTAGTATACCAAGAAACCACAGTCCAATAAGATGTTATCCTTTTTATTCATGTTGTATTCTACTTCTCTCTGATTTCCTTGCTGACGATCCTTTTCTCGTTATATGTAACTGATAACTTTTTCCACTGATTCTAAATCTAAAACCAACTATCTAACATGATTGCATCCTGATGGAATTTAGAGCCGCTCTGAAAAAGGGCAAGGTTCTTGGACGAAGGTATCCTCTCTGAAGAAAGGACTTTTGTTTCTGTAGACCTAAAAGAAGATAATGTGGTAATAATTGACCTTTTATAATTATAAGCACTTCAGTCAATGATTATGGTGTCTTTCTCGTTTATTTAGTATTTAATTGTTGTCCTTTGTATCCACTTTTTAACATTTTGGTTTGTCAACCCAGTTAATAAATTTATGGTAAAGGTTATATATAATAATGCAATGAGACAACATTGCTTTTACTCTACCCAAGAAACCACAGTCCAATTAGATGCGATCCTTCTTATTCATGTGGTAGTTACAATTCTCTTTGATTTCTTTGCTTATGATCCTTTTCTCATTAGCTGTAATCGATAACTTTTGCCACTGACTCTAAATCTAAAACCAACTAGCTAACATGATTGCACTATGATGGAATACAGAGCAGCTCTGAAGATGAGGGGCAAGGGTCTTTGAAGAAGGTATCTTTTGTGAAGAAAGGCAAGAAAAAGACTGTTGTTTCTGAAGACTTAAAAGAAGATATCATGGTAATAACTTACCTTTTGTGTTATTTAAACGCTATCCTTTCAATCCACTTGTCAACATTTTGGTTTGTTAACCATATTAATAATTTTGTGGTAAAGGTTATATATAACAATGCAATGAGACAATAGTGCTCTTACTATACCCAAGAAACCACGTTCCAATAAGATGCTACTCCCTCCGTCCACGAAACATCTTCCTAAGGGAGTGGACACGGGTTTTAAGTAAAGCAAGTTATGTATTTGGTGAGTGGAAAAAGGGTCCCACAAATTAGAAAAAGTGATGATAGTTAATAGGGTTATTTTCAAAAATGGTAGGTCCATTTGTGGCAATGTGTGTAAATATGTGGAAATTGTAATTTGTAAGGGTGATAGTTAGTCGAATTGTTTCCAAAAATGGACTAGGAAGATGTTTTGTGGATGGACGAAAATGGAAAGTAGGAAGATGGTTCGTGGATGGAGGGAGTATCATTTATATTCATATGGTTCGTGGTAGTTACACTTCTCTCTGATTTTTTTGTTTATGATCATTATCTCATTAGCTGTATAATTGATAATTTTTCTCTCTGACTTTAAATCTAAAACCAACTAGCTAACATGATCACATTCTGATGGAATACAGAGGCGAACTGAAGACAGGCAAGGGTCATTGACGAAGGTATCTTCTGTGAAGAAGGGCAGGAGAAAGACTATTGTTTCTAACGACCTGAAAGAAGATATCATGGTAATAACTAACCTTTTAGAGATCCTAAGTACTTTACTCAATGATTATGGGTCTTTCTCTGTTTTTCAGTATTTAACTGCTAACTTTATGGACTTGGCAGCCATTGGCTTCTCATAGTAGTCCTATGTCTTCACAAGCTATAGCCGGATCTGTTGAAGTATCTAAACAAAACGCAGAAGGAAGTATGCCACGTCCAAGGAAGAGGTCTGGCCTTGTTATTTGTCTTTACATTTGATTTTGTGCAGCTCAGATTTAAAGTGATTTAGATTATCTCTTTCAGTATGCATGAAAGTATTTTATACTTGTCCAAAAACATGCTTTTGGTTATATGTTTGAGGCTGTAGGAGCTTTTTGCGAAGTAAAATTACAGATAAAAGTGTCGGGAATTCCTTGACCAAGCATTACAGCCGGAACTGATCTCAATGATCAACTAAGACATCCTAATCCATAATTATGTTTTTTTTTTTCTTCTAAAATCCTCCCAACATATAACTGCCTTGAATAACTAAAACAGTGAAATAAATGATTAAATAAAATCTTATTCAAATTTAACTACTATATGGGATCCTGTATGTTTGTTTCATTCTCTTTACCTCCTAAATGAATACACCTGAACCTGCCCTGCCGTAATTGTCCCCCCCCCCACTCCTCGAAAACTTGCCTTGTCCTTAAGGTTGAACCATTGAAGTGCTGGAAACTGTTCCGTAAAATCCAGGTCATCAACCTATGTAGCATCATCGGCTCGACGGTCTTCCCTTTGAGTAAGGTACTGCCAGACACGATTATTATCACGGCACATGATTGATCCATACATCGTAATCAACTCCGGAGGAAAATTGATGCTCTTTCAACAAGAAGTTGGACAGAAAAATCAGAAGCAACTTCATGGTGTGATCATATCCTTCAATTGAGAAACATGGAATACCAGATGAATGCTAGACGACACCAGAAGCTTCAATTTATAAGTAGAGGCTCCAAGGGCAGCGGCAACCTTAGGGTACTTTATTGCCCACCTCTAAATGAACATAACACTTTTTTGTATTAGCTGCGGTCATCATCCATTCTTGTGCCATCTTTAAATGATAGTGCTACTGATTTATTATTTCAATAAGTGCTAACAAGTCGTCAACCATGGCCTTTAAATGAATCTCCATAGGAGGAGATTGTGCCAAAGTTGGAAAGTGATTTCCATAAGTTAAGCCAGAGGTCGAATGGATGCTAGTATTATAACAATATTCAGCCCAAAAAACCCAATAACTCTACCATCATGGATGTTAAAATGTAAAACATTGAAGTTAACTTTTCCCACAACGATTATGGACTTTTGTTTCACCCTATGCCTTCAACCGATATGCCAAGTTCATTTTCTGCTTGGTACCCATGGATTTATATAAGTTCATTTCATCCTATTAGAATTGGATATTGGGCTCAATTCCACTTACAAAACTGGCTTATAAGTGGAGAGATACCTCACCATTATAAATTGGTCCATGCCTCTTTCTCCAACCAATGTGGGACATTTTAACATGCCCCCTCACGCACACAACTTGGACTATACCAAACGCCATCTGTTGACAACGATATTGGGGGCCTATCTTTGGATTGGGTTGGCCCTGATACTATATTAAATTGGATATTGGGCCCAATTCCACTTACAAAACCGGCTTATTAGTGGAGGGATATCTCACCATAATAAATTGATTCATGCCCCTTTCTCCAATCAATGTGGGACATTTTAACACATCCAAAATATATATACTAAAAAATATGTT
Organism: Salvia miltiorrhiza; assembly: GCF_028751815.1. Classification (NCBI taxonomy): domain Eukaryota; kingdom Viridiplantae; phylum Streptophyta; class Magnoliopsida; order Lamiales; family Lamiaceae; genus Salvia; species Salvia miltiorrhiza. Next base: position 68,410,779 of record NC_080388.1, on the reverse strand, counting down.
AGGTTGCGTTCGGAGACAATTTGTCTAGGGTTCTCATGGAGTCGGAAAGATTTGCGAGCAAACATCGTCATCTTACCAAGCAATAAATGTGTGTTTGAGGCCAATGGGATTTTAGTAAACATCGTCATCTTACCAAACATCGTCATCATCATCTTTCCTCAGGGGATCATGATTTCTTTCTATTGTAGGTTTTTTTTGTTAGTTCCTATTTGTGGTGCACAATCTCCGTGAATGGATGTGGTGGTTATGATCGATTCTATAGAAAGGAAGGATTAGTGTATATCTTTTGTTGGAATTTCCTAAAAAAACCATTGCATGTAAAACGTTGAAGATAACTTTCCGCACAACAATTAAGGATATGCTGAGCTTATTTTTGGCTTGGTATTTTTAAATAACTTCGTCCGAAATATACTCAAGCAAACAACGCCATTGAGATGATCATATTTAGAAAAAATATTTGCCACAAGCATTAGACAATCATAAGTAGACAATCATAGTAACACCATTATAAAATCCATGCTCACATCTTCCAAATGCTTTTAGGTATTGGAAGTTGTAACAATAAGTTGGAAGTACGAGTATATTTACTTTTCTATCAAAAAAGTCAAGTTTACACAAACTCCATTCTATGTTTAATTAAGTAAGCTTGTTAGAGTAAAGTAGAGCTGAACCTCATAATATTAATCCAAAAGGAAAGATAATTAAATTGGATGATAACAAGCAATTATGATGGAATATCTTCTTCCTATGTGCAACAAGTGCCATTCTAAATAAGAGAAATCGTAGAAGTCTTTTCTCATTGGTTATGATGCCTTTCTATGGGATTGTGGGTCTCTCTATTAGCTCCTATATGTGGTGCACAATCTCTTGGAATGTAGATGGTGGTTATTCCGTTGGGGATTTCTTGACGCATGTAAGAAGATAAACACATAACTATTAAGGAATTCCATTTGACCGTGTCAAGCTCATTTTTGGCTCGGTACCCATTGATTTAAATAAAATTGTTCAAAATATGTTCACAAAAACCGGGTTGTGTTTGGAGACACATGATCTAGGATTCTCATGAAGTTAGAAAATTGTGAGCAAAGAAGCCCATCTTACCAAGCAATAGAAGTGGTTTGAAGCCAATGACATGAGCATATTTAGAAAGGTATTTTCCACGACCATTATTAATAGTAACTCCATTATAGAATGTTGAAGATAACTTTCCATTATAAACAAGCATAGTAACTCCATTATAAAATCCATGCTCATGTATTCTAGATGAGTTATGAATAGAAAGTTGTAACAATAAGTTCGAGTGCGAGTATATTTACTTTGTTGATGAGTAAGACAAGTTTCCACAAACTCCAATCATGCTTGTATCTTTAGAGAGGGTGTTTGGCTAAGCTTATTTTTAGATAGTTTATAAGCTTCAACAACTTATAAGATTTTCAAAAGCTTACAAGATGTAATGTTTAAAGAGCTTATAAGTTAACCAAGTGTTTGGATACTTAAGCTTGTAAGTTAGAGAGAAAATTGTGCATTAGTTAGGCAGGCGCAGCTGCGCCTTTCTTCCTTCGCGTGTAAACTTGAGGTAAAGGTGTAACATAGGCAATAAAAACCGTGGATGCAAGTTGATGATTAGTGTGATATGTCCTAAATGGCCATACGAAGGGGTAGAGTGAAATTCTTCAATGAGTTTGGGAATACAAAGTGAAGTTTGGGATAATACAAGAGAAGCACTAGAGAAAGAATGCCTTTGACAAGAGTGAATGGGCTAGGTGCAGGCGCACCCACCTCGCGGGCATGAACAAATTTTCAGAGCTCCTTGTCTGGAACAAGTTGGTAAGGAATCCTCCATGACTTTGTCTCCAATCCGCCTCGTGATAAGGTATTCAAGGCCTTGTTCATGACACTGGTTCATGGAAAAGGTCTCAAATTCGAACCCACCACTAGTTTTCTGAATAGAGTTTTCTAAGGGAGTTTTACTTTTTCTTTGTGGTTTACGGGCTACTAGCCTACTAGACATGGGCAGAATTATCAGGAGCGAACTTGTGCGGCGGCTGCAATTTCCCTCGTAATTTTAGTGTTAATTGATGATTATACAGGACATTAAAGGAAGTCTAAACCCGTTTTCTTTTGCCAAGTAGAATTATCCTTGCCCAAGCCCTATGGCCTTATGTCTCTTGCATTTGTTTCCTCTAACTCGAATACACCCGAACCTGATTTACATCAAATTGAGAACTTTGAAATATAGTTTTTGGCACCTACCATTTATGGACTGGAAATTTTGCTGTTGTTAACTTTTTTTTTTTTGCTGAGATCTTTCTGAAAATCATGCATATTTTCAAGCTTACATGCATACGGACATGCGTACACAGAGTTGTTATATATGGAAGCTTACCTTCACTTAGTACTGTCCTTAATTTTTGCCCTGTATTAGTACAGAGCCACCTGATCATTGCTACTCTCCTCCCGCTCTGTTTGTGTGCATGCACTGCTTACTTTCTTTCTATTACCGTAATCTATAATCTTGCCAGATCATTACCAAAACTATAATCTTTAGACCTGCTATCCCTTATTTTTCCTGTTCCATTACCTTAAAAAAGAACCACATTTGGTGTCTGCATGTCAATTGTTATAACTTATAAGCGTTTGAAATGAAAAAATAGATACTTTTCTTCATGCCATTTCTTCATCTGGCTGGTGAAGTCACCATCTTAAATATACAAAATGAGGATCACAAATCTTCCTGTAGACCTGGTCCTCTACCATGCATTAGAAGAACTTTTCAATGGCAATAAGTTCCATTACCTTAAAAAAGCACCACATTTCGTGTCTGCATGTCAATTGCTATAAGCTTTTGAAATGAAAAAAATAGATACTTCTCTCCATGCCATTTCTTCGTCTGGCTGGTGAAGTCACCATCATAATATACAAAATGGGGATCACAAATCTTCCTGTAGACCTGGTCCTCTACCATGCATTAGAAGAACTTTTCAATGGCAATAAGTTCCAAAGTGGACAGGTAAAAACTTTCATTACAAATCGTATCGAACATTCTTGTGTCTTTGGAGGCTAAGGATGTTGAAGGGCTCGAGCTCGAGCTCGATTGCTTTGGCATGCATAAAGAAAGTTCCAGATATATGAACCTAACTGGGTGCGATATTGGTCCAAAAAATGAAATAATCTGTCTTGTTTTCATATAAGTATCTCATAATGTACCTGAATTATTGGATACTTCTGATTAAAGACATTGTATTCTAATTTCTATTTGCAATACGTGAGTAAGGGCACACACAAATAATGTGCGCGTTCAATTTATGTTCATGCACTTGCAATTTTTGGTATATATCATATTGAATTCAGCTTCAAATGTTGTTTCATTTCCTAATTAAGAACTGCAAGCGGATCTGTTGGTGAAGAGGTGGTCGGATGCAGGATTAAGGTTTGGTGGCCTCTTGATCAGACGTAAGTACTCATATTTATAGCCATTCAACACCAAGGAACTCATTAAAAGCTAGGAGCACTAAAATTTTCATTTTGATGTGTCATTACACTTTTAAGATTTCTTCGTGTTTGTAGGTTTTACAAAGGCAAGATTATGGCTTTTGACCCCTTATACCAAACCCACCAGGTAAGATTTCTTCTTCTGACATGCATGGGATCTTCCTTATCATACTCTTATAATATGGAGAGCTTATTTTAATTGACTAGTTTCTTGATCCACATATGCATAATTTGAATTGGATCTTGTATTTTGATTTATCTCTCTATGTTCTTATTCTGGCCATTTCATGACCTTATTTAGGTTGATTATGATGACGGTGAAATCGAAATATTAGACCTAACTGGAGAATGCTGGGAGCTGCTACAAGACAGCAATTTGTCTGCTGATGTTAGTTTTGTGTTCATTTTCTTGTGATTTTATATGTTGTTCCCATATATGATGCATGTTTGCACATTCAACAGGAGTCGGAGATTGGTTCTGGTCCTAGCTCTACTAAAGTGAAGTAAGCTTCTCTTTTGATGATCTGAGCCTTATTGTTTTGGTATGTTCTGTTAAGCCTTAACACTAAACCAGTTGGGTCTAAATAGTATATTGGAGTGGTCACATTTGATGTATAATATCAATCTCAAGCCTGTCCATTTTACTCTCTACTTGCACTACTTCTTGTGAAGCAAACTAGCCGAATTAAAAAGTCTATAGACTTAGTATGTCCTGGAATGAATTCATATTGCTGCTTTAAAGCCGAGACCAAATAAACTGTATGTGGAACAAATCTGATCACATATATATTACATATATCTATCTATAGACACCTACGTGCAATACAATCTAAAAAGGACGAGTTATTTCTTAGAAAGTAGTAGAGATGAAAGTAATAGAGATTAAGGTACCTGTTATTTCTTAGAAAGTAATAGAGATTAAAGTATCGTTATATATCAGGGCAAATAACATAGTATAACTTGACCTATAGGGTCATTTCAAGATATCTCCCTATCTTTTTAGAGTTACCCTTTAGAATCTGATGTATTTGATTGCTACGAGTCTAACATTGGATCAAATTGCCGATGCTTGAAAAACTATTTGGACCCAGATGTATACTGTGAGAAATATGCAAAGGGATACTTAAATTGATCCAATTTACTATGAACCAGGACTTTCATCTGGACCATTTACTAGGAATTTGATCCAATGTTAGATTTGCAGTACTAAATTGTTAGTTTGTTTTAAAGGTTGAGACATTTTTAACAATGATCATAAGGGGGTGTTTACTTTGCATAATTGATAAAATACATGATTGAGTATTTTTACCCTCCATACTAGGATTTCTTCAATCTCACCCCTTTAATGGATATGAATCAAGCAAAAGTAGCTAAAATAATAGAAATTATTAAGAGCCTTGGGATATCCCAAAGTTCCAATCCATCAAAGTAAACAAAGGATTAGCCTTACTATTTTTATCTATAAAGGCTAATCCTCAAAAGTAAATGCCTCCTATAGGTAATGTGAGAATACAGTATCCGCACTATATTTTATAACCGTGTAAGATTGCAATCATTAAATATTGCAAATCAGCATTCTCAGTATGCTAAGTATGCTCCAAAATGGAAATCTTGTGATATCACGATCACGTAGTTGTGAGTTAGCTGTTGCAAAGTCTATAGATGAGTCACAAATATTGCCATAAATATTGATCTAACGGTTCCATTATCATTCAGTGTGAAGATTTCCGTGATATTATCTGATTCTGGCACTGATTTTCTATTGACTTATGCAGATTGGTGTAATTGTGTTATAAAGGTTCAGACTGTGCCATTTGGGGCGTTTAATGTGAAGATTTCCCTTGCAACTAGGTGTGCTTATGTCGGATTCTGGCATTGATTCTCAATTAAGTTTGTTGTATGCAGTTTCAGTATTTGCCGTTTAGGCGTTGGATATTTAAAGTATCGACCTGTGTTAGCTTTTCAATTCTCGTACCCAAATTGACTGACCTTGTGAACTACAGTTCAAATGTTCTCTAATTGTTAGCACTTGAAAATTTTAGTTATCTTCTACAGTTTTTGTATTTTAAGCTGCTTCTCTTAGAAATTCTTAAACACAATATATAAGGTGTTTAGAGCATATATGATAGTTTCAACGTTTTGAAAATAAATCTTCTGTCAAAATAAGATGATAGGATTTTATATATACTGATTGAGAAGGTAAGAAGACATCATATATTTGTTTAGAGAGGTGTTACTTTTGAATTTTTATATTTTAGTTAGTGTAATTATTGTTATAATAATAATAACTTAATTTTTCAAGGACTCCAATCTTTAATAAAAAAGATGCAGTACCTTCTTATTAGTTAAAAACATTTCTTTATTTTATTCACATTAGTACTTATTTGCTTTTGTAATAGCGTTGGATGGGATGGGTTCAATTCTACTAGGAGTAATTAATTGATTTGGTAGTGGATTGTGTGTTTTCGTTTTTTACGGGTGGATTGTGTTGTTTTTAAAATAATTTACATAAAAAATTTAATTATTAGTGATTCACATAGTTGTTCCATGTATGATATAACTAGTCTATACATGTATTATTTTCATAATAAATTCATATTTTAAGAACCCTAGGATTTCGGTCTCACATGATCGTGATAAATGGTCCTTATTGTGAATCAATTAGGTTCTCAAAGCATGTTCGTCTCGTTGATGCTTTCATTAAGAGATTTTGTAGTAAGATCTCTTATTGAGGGTGATTCATCTTGAAACAAGGCCAATCATTTCCAAAAGATTAATAGAAAAGGAAACAGATTTCATAGATTTGTCAAACTTTCGATGGCATTACTAAATTCTTTAAAGGACATGTCGAAACTAACTTAAAAATTGGGTATCAATTGTCTCCAACAAAACATCAAGCGGTGCGAACTCGCACTCTTCCTCCCCCGAATCAAGAAAAAATTCGGTATCAATTAACAATAATTCCAAAAGTTTACTGTAGCAGTGACAAGATTAGATTTATTATCATTTATGGTTCAATTTAAGTACTTCGTTATATTTTTATTTAGACACAGACAACCATTTGACTAAAATTCAAAATTTGTGATTTAGAAATTCAAAATATTGTAGGGTCTTTCATTTTTTGGGCGTTATATATAATTATAATCATAAAAAAATATTACTAGTAAATTATAAATTACAAGTACGTAAATGTAAAACCATTATTATCACACATTGTAGAGGTAGAGAACTGGTTTTCTAGATATTAGCTATAGTTAAGAATGCCGATTAAGTTGAAACCTATAGATTAACTGAAAATTAATACGTGCTAAATGGGTCGTCCATATCGACTGGGTCGACGGGTTAGATGGGCTGACTGATAGTTTACGGGTTGACCCAACGAGTTGAGGTAAGCAAAACAATATTCTATTACTCCCTCTGTCCCAAAGGAAATGTCCTCCTTCTTTTGGGCACGCTTATTAAGGATGCATTATCTACCTAATCTAGTAGAATATTAAGGAAATTTCAATTTCTACTAGATTAGGCAGCATATAAGATTCAATGACATTTCACGGCATTATTTCAGTTTCTACTAGATTAGGTAGATAATGCATCCTTAATAACCGTGCCCAAAAGAAGGAGGACATTTCCTTTGGGACGGAGGGAGTATTATAGTAGCCACCACTTCAGATCCTGATCCTTATTTTCTTTAGTGATTCAAAAAAGAATCACATAGCTCTCTCTTAATACTAATAGTTAATGGTGTTTAGTTTGAGTAAAAATAACATTCATTTATATGAAATAGAAGGATATGAAATGAATAAAAAATAGATGAATTACGTAATTATGAGATGTTATCTTGTAAGTATGTGTGTTTCTTTACCCCATCAATTGAATAATCTTGTAACATAAGAGTACTATTTTTCATTATTTTTGATAGATTTAATCGAATTGTGGAATAATTTATTCTTTAATGCAAGGATTAGTTAAAAATTGTAGCTTTCAATAATATAATTCAGTCAGATTATTATCAGGGAAAAACTATATAAATGTTAATTTTTCCGTAAGCTTTCCGGCCCAATTAGCCCGACGGATTAGCCCAAAATTGAAGAACTTAATTAAAGTTAAGGCTAAAAATTTCTAAGAAAAAATTATATCAATCCAAATAACATAAACCAAAAAACCCGATAACCCGAGTAAGTTAGCCCCAAAACAAATGGGTTGGCCAATCAATATCCCTAGCTATAAATAAAATACACCAACTTTGAGTATTTTTCTCATTATGTACATAATCTTACAATATGTAATTTAAATGCATCAATTTTTAATTTATCCAAATTTTTCCACGGAAGTCAATTGCCTCCAAATTGAAATTGACATGTTAAAATTGAAAATAACGTGCCAACTAAGACGATCTCGTTTTAATTGCCAACATGAAAGCACAAAAAACAAAAATACTTAGATTGATTTATGCGTTGAAGCTCTCAGTATAATCGTATAAGAGCATTCACAGTGTGGGTGACCTGAAAGCTGATGACCTGATAGAGGAGGATTACATTAGGGTGACCTGAGTTAGAGGTGATTTGAAAAATATTTTAATTTTTTGATTTTATATGGCAATTCAAATAGTGTCGTTTTTTGATGGAAACAAAGTCATTTTGATTGCCACCTATGATGCACGGATTCTTCAAAAATTAGTATGTACGGCGAATCGGATTCTTTTGGGTGCGATTTTCTCGGATTCTCGTCGGATTCGCACCCGATTCGCCACATGGCGTATCTTTTAAAATAATTTATAAAAATAAACCGGATTCGCAAATTCCATAGGCGAAATTCACGTATCTCATGCACGAAAGGCCTACACAAGGTTGATTTTGATAATTTTATTGGACTAATAATATTTGAATCGTTATATTGTTGCCCAATTAACTTATATAATTGAAAATGCTTAACTTTTGAGTAAAATAAAATGTAAATTACATATAATTAATTTAAGAAAATTTAGATTGTATATATTTTATAAGCATTATATATAATAAAATTTTAATAATTAGATGTATCCTTGACAAATCGCACCCTATAAATTTTTAGAAACCCGTATCCCCGTACTCGTATCGTATCGCCCCCGCATCCGCACCCCCGCTCCTATGCAACATAGATTGCCACATTATTTTCCGGTTTTTTCATATCATAATTAGTTTGGACAAAATTCATGGGACAAATCACATAAATAAAAAATTATACACTTTTCGTGCCTCAAATAACTTTTTAGCAGGGAGGGTCACGAGTTTTAAGACGAAAAGTTGAAAAATAAGAATAAATGTAGTATTATTTAAGAGTGATGAAAAGGTAAAAAATAATAATAAATATAATATTATTAGTGGTGAAGTGTAGTTCAAAAATAGATAGAATTTTTTTAGAACAAATGGAAAATAGAGAGTATTTAAATTTAAGTTTTGAAAATCACATACAAATGAAAAAAATGGGTCTTCTTAAGGCAATTAAGCATTATATATATATATATATATATATAGGGGAAGGCTAAAATAAGAACGCTTCTTAAAATATAAATTAGGAACCATTTTCAGCCCTTAGATCATCAAGATCTACGGTTGATTCATCACCTTGTTGGATAAATTTATGGTCCTGAGTTCGAATCCCAAAGGTAGCAAAAAATTGTTTTTCGCAATTCATGCCTTTATACAGTTTATTCATGCGTGTTATACATAAAATTCATGCATTTTTGCTGGTTCGTAATTCTTAAAATAAGGGTGGTTTATTGAATAACCGCCCCCTATATATATATATATATATATATATATATATATATAGGGAGAAGACATATATATATATATATATATATATATATATATATATATTTAAAAAAAAGAAAAAGAAAGCCTCGATTCCCCAGGAAATTAGAGTTATCCTTGTAGGAATGAATGATGATGAGTAGGGAAATAGTAGGAAGTCAAGTTGTTGAAATAGTCAAAATAAAAGTGGAATTAGAGAGGATATAGAGTTTAATATGAAGAAAATTAAAACGTGTCTCCATGCACTGCTCTCACTTAAATTCAATGCAACCCAACCTCACTTGTTCAATAATAAACCAAACTAACACGCTAATTTATGATTATGAACTACTACAAGTTTTTATCCTTCTATCAAGACTCTTCCACAAGAGAAACTAGGAAACAAAGTTTGACGAGAATTAAGATTCACACGATTATTGTATCAAAAACAGCTAAGCTCATTAAATATTGTTAACACACTCCTTTATTAATTTAACACAAGCAAGTTCAGCAATTCCTACTTCAAAATCTAAAGCCTAGACATAAAGATAAAAATTAACTAAATTTTCATAATATTATCACTCTCTAAAATACTATCTTCCCACTCTAATAAATTTGCAAACCGCTTGAAAACTTTCTCAAGAGGGAAGCAGCTTTTCATGAGAGTGGCAACAATTTTCTCAATCATGAAGTTCATATTCTAAATATTTAAACCAGGTGCTACTAGGAAGGGTAAAATAGTAATTAATCTCAATATTTTCAGCCGCCATTGATGTTTTTAATTGGAAAAATCTTATCTAGAAGTAATGACTAATCAGGGATGGTAGTTTTACAAGGTGAAATATGGTAGTTTTATAACGTGAATATAACTCAACTAAGGTGCTACTTTTTTTTCTTACATGTATATTATTATTATTATTATCTAACAAAACTTAATAGTCCCTCCGTCCCAAAGGAAATGTCCTCCTTCTTTTGAAAATGTCTTCCTTCTTTTGGATACTTAATTATAGTTACCTATTTATATTTTTATTATTCAATAAGTAAATATATACATTCTTATAAAATATGAATTAAGTATTTCGTATCTAAAACATTTAGAAATTGTAATCATATTTATTTAGTTATATATATATATATATATAAATGATTTAATAAAAGTAACTACGTATACGGGACCCGCATTACTTAAAATGGTCAAGTGGGCTTAAAGGTATTACAAACATGGGTTAGTATGTTTTCCTATCACTTTGACTATATTGGGTATTTTCTAATCAAATTAGTTATTGTTACAAATTTGTTATAAAAAATATCTAGTTTTGATATCATGGTCTTGGTTCAGTTATATATGGGACTCGTCAGCTAAAATATGCCTCCATCTACATATTCTTTTGATGGAAACGTTAGTTGAGTTGAGCAAGTGTAAAATTAAGATATTAGCCATTATCTTTATTAATTATACTATAATATTATATACTATTTATCATTATCATTATTATTACACGCCCTACATGACTGCAGTCCACTACTTCACCATAAACATAAACATCGAAAGCGACGTCGCCGCGTACGCAATTACACACTCAGAAACAAACAACCTAACTATTGCTCTTTATCGTTTATTTAATTCCTACTCGTTTCTTATCATTGAATAATAATAGTATATAGTATATTATTTCCTTACACGGATTTAAAATAAAATTGCGAACCGATCATTTATTCTCTTTGTTTTCTTCCATCGTTATAAAAACGGGTGGAGATGGATTTACCTTTTCATCTCTATATATTTCCGAATTTGAAATTTCTTCGCTCGTTCCCATCAATTTTCTCTGGATTTTCCCTGAAAAATAAGTAATTAGTTAATTTAATTTTGTTATGACTCTCCAAATCAAGAAACTGGCGAATTCGCCCTCTCGCTCCGGCAGAACTCTGCAGCGCTACAATCAGGGATTTCGTTTGGTTGTTGGGTATGTGTTTCCTTTTTTCTTTTAAAACAAGAAAAAATAAAATAAATTACTACTATTCCTTTGTTTTGCCTTGCAATTTTGGTTCTTGCAACTTGTATATGCGGAGGTAGTATAATATTTCTGTTTTTGGAAAAGGAAATAATATCTGATTTCTGACAATTAGCAAACTGGTGCAGATGTATACCATACAGAATAAAGCAGAGCAAGGAGATTGATGGGAGTTTGATTGAGGATTTGGAGGTGCTTTTAATAAGCTCCCAGAAGAGTGCAAGCATGATGTTCCCTAAGGTAACATCTCAATATTTGCAAAATTAATTGAAACAAATTTGGTTAACATTTGCAATGAAATGTACGATCAGGGTGGTTGGGAAGTCGACGAGGAAATCGAATTGGCAGCTTTAAGAGAGACGTTGGAGGAAGCTGGTGTGGTGGGATCCCTCGAGGTATATATATAAACATTTAATTTGCATGGAAAAAGGCATTTGATGAAATTAATTACAATGATTGTGGTTTGCACTTGCAGCATAAATTGGGTGAATGGATATTCAAGAGCAAACGGCAAGAAAAGTTTCACGAGGCGTCGATGTTCTCGTTGCTGGTGACAGAGGAATTAGATGTATGGCCAGAGAAAGATGTCCGCCGACGCGTATGGGTATGTAATTAATTAGTCCACACACATATCCTCCATTCGTCCACGAAAGAACTTCTTATCTTTCATTTTTGGGACGTCCACAAAAGAGCTTCCTATCTATTTTTGGACTATACCCCACCACTTATAATCCTCTTACTTTTCACTTTTCACTTTTCACACCTCCCAATATTAATTATAACACATTTTCATCACTCCCAATACATTCAACTACCTTTTATCCACTCTCAATACACTCAACAATATTTTTTCTTAAAACCCGTGTCACTCCCTCCTAAGAAATTCTTTTATGGACGGAGAGAGTATATACATATAATGCAATGCTGATAGTGATATTAATTGCAGATGAGGGTTGATGAAGCCAGACAAGTGTGCGCGCGCTCATGGATGAAGGACGCGCTTGACGCCTTTCTATGCCAACTTCAAACTTAATTTGCTTTACACAATTAATATTCTTTAATTCTTTCATTTTTTTTCCATTTTCATACTTTGGAGGTAATTAATTCTAGTTGTTTTGAAGCTTCCTTGGAAAGTCGTATCAATGTGATGTTGGACTTGGACGCCAATACTGAACGACCAAATCCATTTTCAACGCTTCAATTTCGATTTCTCTTCGTCTTTTTATTTGCTGCACGCGTTAACAGCCATGTTGCTAAACTAACTTCAAACACTATCAACAATTGTAAAAGGCATGCATCAAATTATAAATGAAATTTTGATTATTATTGGGCCAGGGTACTCTACTTTAACAAAATATATATACTACTTCTTTTAACTCTTTTGATTGAAATGATTGACACCGGTTGCCGACGACGACGCTATTAAAATAAAAAATTGTGCTACTATGTTGGAGATTTACTAATATGTATTATGAATGAATTTGAGTGAATGTACTATGAAGTAGTACATATTTGGTAAAGAATGAACAGTTAATTTTTTAAACCGACTATTGATAATGAGTAATGAAATGCACAAATTGACAACTTTTATATAATTCTGCAAATCAAACCTATTATGTAGTATGATTCAAATTATATTAAAAATTAAATGATATATAAATTACTTATTCGACAGTCAAACTATCAAGGGTTTAATAAATATTTCCTGCATCACATGCATTGCACCACCTCTTAATCTTTCACCACGTGTCTATTAACAGTGTAGATGGCTTTCTCACTTAAAAATCTCCAATCTGCCTCCTCTCTCTCCTCCCTCGATTAAATCCGCCTACACTATTCATACCCTCGACGGCCGCCGCCGTGAAGGTTGTGTTCATACCTCCGGAATCTCCAGCAATCTCATTATCTCGGCAGGAACATTGCCCAAATTTGGACGAATTGCGACACGTCAAATCTAGAATTATTTCAAACTGATTGTTTTTGAGCTACTATCATCAACCAATTAATGACGGAAATCTTGAGCGACCTACAACACAAATTCTTGAATACAGAAATTAAAAGCATATTGTTGGACAAAAACATCATTTTTTTTAATTGAGTTGATGATAATTGCTAGCTAGGAAAAGGAACCCGGCCCAAAAATCCACACCACCGTCGATGTCCAGTAGGTGATGGAATTTGGTGGGCTTTTGGTTAAGGAGACATAATATTCGAGAAAGCAGCTTCTCAAGGAGACATAATATTGGAGTTAGCTAAAAAAAAAGATGGAAATATCAATGCATGAGGATACAGAATAGAAAATTTTCAAAAATAGTTTACAAAATGTAAGATATAACAAACAATCCAAGTTAAAGTAACATGAAAATTTATCAAAATTAACGCTAACTACTGTTTCGTTAACAAGGCAATGGCAATTACAAATTTTTAAAAATCGTGTGATGATAGCCTCGAATTTGAGAATAAATCCAACACAAGATGTAAAATAGTATTTGAATCAAGCCTAAAGGACGAAGGTCTGATAGATAATTTCTCAAATCAATGTAATAAAACTTGGAGGGAATATTTTTTACTCCCTCCGTCCACGAAATGAGTACCCATATTTCCTTTTTCGTCCGTCCACGAAATGAGTACCCATTTCCCTTTTTGGCAAGTGTACCCCACACATCTCTTTAATTAATACACTCAAAAAGTGGGACCCTTAAACTATTCACACTACACTCCATACATTTCTTAAAACCCGTGCCGTCCACAAATGAGTACTCATTTCGTGGACGGAGGGAGTAATTCTTAATTTGGAAAACTGAAGGGGGAAACCATGCATCCATGACCATACCTATACAGGTACATATATAAATGCTTTGAGTTTTGTGTGTAATTTGTAACATAATGAGAAACAATGACAAGTGTAACGAATATGTCGAAATATTAATGGATATAATGTTTGATGGAATGGGAACATTATGAGAGTTGGATTCCAACAGACATGACACATGCTGCATCAGAAGAGAATGTCTTTGGCATGCAATGCAATTATCTCCTGCCTTCTACTGTTTTTTTTTTGATCAGTAAAGTAAAAATTTTATTAAAAGAAAAGGGATCAAGGCATCAGGAATGCCAATCAAAACAACAAAACAAGTTTGAAGTCTTTGGAACACCAAGAAGTAAAAGTAATTCCTAACTCCACGATTTTGTAGGCCTCGTTCCAACTCCAAAGTCTCCCCTTAATCTGTAAAACAAGTCTATCAATATCCCAAGCCTTGTCCCGGAAACGACTATCATTCCTGCTTTCCCAGAGCAACCACACTGTTCCCACCCACAAAGCTTTAAGCAGTCTTCTTTCTCTCTTCTTTTTTCCAGCCGCAATGAAAGAAATGAAGTGTTGAAAAATACCTCTCGGATTTGCCGTTTTGATGTCAAGCCATTGAAAGATCTGGTCCCACACCGCCGCTGCTTTAGGACAATAGAGGAACAGGTGTTCCGTCGTTTCCTCACTAGAAACACAGGCATTGCACCATCTCTCCTCCACGCTGATCTGGACATTTCTTCTACTCAGATTATCACATGTTGCCAATCTGTTTCTAAGACATCTCCATGCCGTCACCTTGGCTTTATTTGGTGTTGGGGCCTTCCAAACCTTTGCCATCTCCAAAGGTAAAACTTGTTGCTCCTCTCTTGTTTTTGCCACAATTTCATATGCCGACTTGATTGTGAAGCATCCATCTGGTGTCGCCTTCCAGTTCCATCCGTCTATTACATCTACACAAGGAACAAAATCAGCTATAACCAACTGGAGATCCTCCGCAAACCCTTTCTCCCTCTCCCTTAACTCCCTCCTCCACTCCACCCTCCACACCCACGACCCTCCTTCCCAAAATCCACTTTCACCAACCAGCCTTTTCTTGTTCAGGCTCAAATTATACAGTCTCGGAAACACAAACTTAAGGGGTTTGTCAACCGCCCACACATCCTCCCAAAAGCTGGTATCAAGCCCATCCCCAATTCTTCGCCTCAAATTATTGATGAACCACCGATCTCTCCTTCCTCCTACCTTATCCACAATTTTCTGCCACCACCCTTTCTGTCCACCTCTTCCCGCCACCGAACATTCACCCCCTTCCCCCCACACTAGCCCCCCATAAATCGATTTGATCACCCTTACCCACAGAGCTTTCCCCTCCCCTAAAAATCTCCAGAGCCACTTACTTAACAGGACCTGATTAAACCAATCGATATTCCGAAACCCCAGACCTCCTGAATCCTTGTTTAGGCACAAGGCATTCCACTTGAACCAAGTGATACCCCCCATCTGTGTGCCTCCTCCCCACAAAAATTTGGTGAACAGTGAATTAAGTTCCTTAATCACCGCTTTAGGTATGAAAGCGAGGGATAATTGATATACCGGGATGGATTGCAACACCGACTTGACTAGAGTAATTCGCCCTGCCAATGAAAGGTGTCTCTTCTTCCAGCTTGCCACTTTGTTTGAAACTTTTTCAATCAAAAACTTCCAATCTCCAACACCATTGCTGCGCCCCCCCACTTTAGTACCCAAGTAGTTGCACGGAAAGGAACCGATCTTGCACATGAGGAGCGATGCCCATCTCCTCTCAACTGCCTCATCCACTCCCACTGTCAGAAGACAACTTTTGTCGAAATTTACAGCTAAACCCGAGGCGAACTGAAAGAGAATCAGGAGTTTTTTTACGCTCTCCATATTCTTGTCATCTGCCTCCAACAAGAAGATAGTATCGTCCGCGTACTGTAGATGTGAAATGGGCACTTTATCCTTGCCAATCTTCGCCGGGACCAGGAACTGCCTCTCCGTTGCTCTTTCAATGAACTCGTTAAGGCCTTCCGCCACGATAAGGAACAGGAAAGGTGACAATGGGTCACCCTGTCTCAAACCTCTCTCCATTTTGAATTCTCCCGTCGATGACCCGTTCACCAATACACTTGCCATTCCAGATTCCAGACACCCTTTAATCCACTTCCTCCAAACTCCGTCAAAGTTAAGTCGATCTAGAAGCATATCCAAGAAATCCCATTGCACAGAGTCGTATGCTTTTGCGAAGTCAATCTTGAAGAAAATACGGCCCACTCTCTTCTTTTTTGCCTCAAAAATAGCTTCATTCAGGATAACCACCCCATCTAGGATGAAGCTACCCTTGACAAAAGCACTTTGATTATCGGAAATGATCGACCCCATAACCCTCTTCAATCTCTCAGCCAGGATTTTAGCCACAATTTTGAACAAGCTAGTGATAAGAGAAATTGGGCGAAAATCATCGAGCGACCCAGCCCCTTCTTTCTTCGGAATCAAAACAATAAAAGAGGCGTTACCACCTTTCGGTATTTTGCCGCTTTCATGAAATTCCTTCAAAACCTGGAGTAAGTCCTCTTTAACCACGTGCCACGCCGCTCTCCAGAATGTGAAGTTAAATCCATCGGGTCCCGGACTCTTGTCTCCACTACAGCTCCAAACTGCTTCTTTAATCTCGTCCAGATCAAAATCCCTGATCAGCCACTGCCTCTCGTCATTTGAAATTTTCCTCCTCATGAAGTCCAGGGGGAAATCGGGCATCAGTCGTTCATTCCTTTTGAAAAAAGCTTCAAAATGATTTCTCACTCTTGCTTTAACCTCTTCCGGTTTAGATATCCACGAGTTATCAAAGAGCATTCCGCCAATCTCGTTTTTAACACGTCTCCCACGAATTGCCCTATGGAAAAAACCCGAATTAATGTCTCCCTCTTTGAGCCATTTGATTTTGGCTTTCTGTTGCAGCATCATCTGTTTATTCTTCAGTTGAAGGGAGAGCAGGGCTTGAATCTCATTTCTCTTAATCACCTCTGATTCTTGAAGACCTCTCTGTTCGTCCACCTTATCTTTCTCTTGAAGTTCCTTCTGAAGTTCTTTAATTTTGTGATCAATCTCACCGAAAGATGTCCGATTCCACACCTTCAAGGCCTCTTTTAGTTTCTTTAGTTTCTCCTTAACCTCAAAAAATCTCCATCCCCCCACCTTAGTCCCTGTCCAAACCTGCTTGACCATCTCCTCGAACTCCGAATGATTCACCCATGCATTGAGGAACCGAAAAGGTCTTGGTCCCCAATCCTCCGATCTTGTAGTGAGAATAATCGGACAGTGATCCGAAATTGAACGTTGAAGTCCTCGTGCCGACGTCCGTTCCCAAGCAGCCAGCCAATTCTCATTAACGAGGAAGCGATCAATCTTACTCTTGCACTTTCCATTTGGTTTGTGCCAAGTAAACTTCCGGCCTTGAGTTTTAATTTCCTCCAAATCGTTCCCCTGAATAAATTCTTCAAAACTTCTTGCATCAGCCGCGCAAAACGTCTCCCCACTGCCCACACGTTCATCCCTCCTCCTAACTGAGTTAAAGTCGCCCAAGATACATACACTCCTATCCGTATTTTGTTCCACAATTGAGCTTAAGACATCCCACAAGATCCGCTTATCCCCTGTGCCGACTGGTGCGTACACGTTGATGATGCAACATAAAATATCACCCTCCTTGTACCTACCATTCACCACCACCGCCCCCGGTAAATCCCACGTACTAGAAGCTTCGAAAACCTCCCTATTCCACAAGCATACAATTCCTCCTGCCCTTCCCTCCGAATTCCTAATCGCTCTGTCTGTATAATTAGACCCCCACCAAGATTTACAAAACAAATCCCTGAACACCTCCATCTTTGTCTCCTGCAAGCAACAAAAATCGATCTTCTGCCCTTTCACCAAATCAGTAACATCTCTCTGCTTCGCAACACTCCCCAAGCCCCGAATGTTATAAGATAACAAATTCATTAAACATTCCTCAAAATACTCCTAGCATTTACGCAAGAAAGAAAATTACCTTGCGCCTCAATCTGTCGAGCAACATCTTCGTCTGGAATTTGACTTGAAAGCCCGATCTTCTTTCCAAAATCCCAGATCTGCTGACCTGAAATTTGCTCCCCAACTGTCGTCTCATGCCCTTCTTCGTTCTCCCCCTGTCTTTCCTGCTCTGCCACTTCCTCCCCCCTTCCATCAATTGGCTCTAAATCTGAAATGAAGTGTTCCCATTTCTCTTTCTCCCTGGCTCTATTCTTTTTCTTTTCTCTCCCTTTTTTTCCTTTTGAATTTTGTTCACCAAACCTTTTGCTTTGCTTTGAATACCTTTTGCTTTGCTTTGAACGACTTTGTTCCTCAGATTTAGTCAGGAATCCATTCCAACCATTCAACACAAGGATCCATTCCAACCATTCAACACAAGGATCCATTCCAACCATTCAACACTATAATTAATACACAATATAATACATTTCAATCAAAACTATATATCTAATTAATTAATCAGGAATCCATTCCAACCATTCAACACAAGGATCGATATTTGGATAAGATCATAAATAATGCAATGCAACTGTTGTAAAGAAAATTAAAATGCATCCAAATAATACTACTATAAATTATTGGTGCTTATGCTAAAATGGGCCTATACTATTGATATTCCTATTATAGCTAGAAACTCGGCTGACTCTATACATTGCTTGGATGATGTGGAGATTCAGAAATAAATTATAATATCTCGAATAATCAAAACGTTAAAATTATTTTGTTGTGATGTTTATTGAAGCGTACGTGATGCATTTATCTAGAATATTTTAAGTAAGGATTTAGATATATTCTAGAGAATTTACTACTAATTAGATTCATCTATGTAATCTAGATAAATTCTAGGATATTTTAGTAGAGAATTCTAGATCCCTCAAGTACTTAAATAATCATCATCTAACACTTATAAATAGGGACTCTTGTAAACTATTTGTAACAAGTCACTCCAACCACATCTAAGTTCTTTTGGAGACGAGCTTCATTCTAAAATCATTCTCTCTATTTTTACACACACTACTTTCACAATATTAATCTACTATCACCTTGCTAAATTAATCACCACATTCAAAACACCTCTAACCACTTCCACATTTTCTAACATTTCCTAACAAGTGGCATCAAAGCTTGTTCGATCATAAATGGGCGTTATGGCATCGTCAAGTCTCTCTATCACGACTCCAATATTCAATGGAGAAAACTACGATTATTGGACTGTTCGTATGAAGACTTGCCTTGAATCCCAAGATCTTTGGGATGTCATTGAAGAAGGAATCACCATGCCGAGGGAAGATATTGACAAGACATCCTCATTCGAGGTACGTAAGAAATTAAAGCAATAAAATGCTAAAGCTCTTTATCTTCTCCAACAATTTGTTAGTGATTCTATTATGTCAAGAATTATTCGAGCCACTACTGCAAAAGAAGCTTGGGATATCCTTAAGGAGGAGTTCCAAGGAAATGTTAAAGTTCGGACCATTAAACTACAAAGTTTAAGGCGAGAACTAGAGAATCTTAAAATGAAAGATTCTGAGGCCGCAAAAGATTATTTCTCAAGAATAATGAAAATAATCTACCAAATGCGGTCATACGGAGATAATGTCTCCAATGAAAGGATCATACACAAGGTCTTAATTAGCCTTACCGAGAAGTATGATCCAGTAGTGGCGGAGATTGAATCAAAAGATTTGCCAAAAATGATGGGTTCCTTGGAAGCACACGAGCAAGGATTGAGTAGGCGACATGAAAGTTAACTTGAGAGTGTCTTTCAGTCCAAGCTCAACGTTAAAGGCAATAAGACAAGAAATTGTGTAAATTTTAGAAGCAATCACAAGAAATGAAGCCCCAACAACAAGAAGAGCAAGAAAAACTTTCCACCATGCGGAATTTGCAAAAGGACAAATCACTTGGAGAAGGACTGCTATCATCGAGGAAAGCCACAATGCAAAAATTGCAAAAGGTTCGGGCATGTGCAGAAGGATTGCAGACATAGAAGAAAGCATCAAGCCAACTATTCAGAAGATCAAAATGAGAAAGAGTACATAATCTATGCATGTTACTCAACAACGGAAGCAAGAGAAGAATAATGGTACATTGATAGCGGATGCGGTAACCACATGACATCCAACAAGACTATTTTTCATGAGTTAGATACTTCAATCAACACGAAGGTGAAGATGGGCAATGGAGAATTGGTGGAGACGAAAGGGAAATGTACCATTGCCATAGAAACTAATAAAGGTATGCGGTTTATTAGAAATGTTTTCCTAGTACCACATCTTGCACAAAGCCTATTAAGTGTTGGCCAAATGTAGGAAAGTGTGGATATGCCCTCCACTTTGAGAAAGATTCTTGTCAAATTTATGATAAGAAAAATAACCAAGATATTGCATAATTAAAAATAGAAAAAAAAAACAAAAACTTTCCCATTCAGTACAAAAGGCAATGGTGGCTCAACTCGACGATATGAGTCTATGGCACCGGAGATTTGGGCATTTCAATCTAAATACCTTGAGGTTATTTCATCAGAAAAATATGATGAGAGATATGCCTCTTCTAAATGAAAGAGAAGATGTATACGAAGGATGCATGACCGGAAAGCAACACAGACAACCAATTCCAATGGAGAATACATGTCGAGAAATATCTATGTAATCTAGATATATCTAAAGATATTTTAGTAGAGAATTCTAAATTCTTCAAGTACTTAAATGGATCTAGAATCATCATCCCTATAAATAGGGACTCTTGTAAACCATTTGTAACAAGTCACACCAACCACATCTAATACATTCTAACTTCTTTGGAGACAAGAGCTCCACTCTAAAATCATCCTCTCTATTTCTACACACTCTACACTCACAATATCTCAATTGTCTTCTTCTTGCACCCTCTTGAGTAAAATTTAGAATGGAATGGCTACTGAGGCTGTTGTGAGTAAGCGCTTGCTTTAATCTTGAGTTGTGGGCGGACTCAGTTGCAACTAATTTGGTTCAATCTTCATTCATAACTAATCAGCTTAGAATAATCAATTTGGTAATATTTTTTCAGGTTAACATCGACTTTTTCTCCATGCTGTCTGCATCCAGCTTAATCTGTTAGTCACATAACTCATTAGTCTTCAAAAATGATTTCTTTAGATCCCAATAGTTGGATGTGAAGAGTTCATTT
The DNA here is from genome assembly GCF_028751815.1 of Salvia miltiorrhiza. Taxonomy (NCBI): domain Eukaryota; kingdom Viridiplantae; phylum Streptophyta; class Magnoliopsida; order Lamiales; family Lamiaceae; genus Salvia; species Salvia miltiorrhiza. Next base: position 68,389,444 of record NC_080388.1, on the reverse strand, counting down.
AAGATGTTTTGAATGATCTTAAAATCCTCGCTCAAGATGATGATCCAACAAATTTTGTTAGATGAGTTAGGATGAAGAGCTCAATGTGAAGCATCTACTTGACTAAGGCCAAACAGGAAGCAACCAATCTGATAAACGTAAGTGAACCTGACAAAATATGAAGATGGATGCTACCAACCTCATTTGATCACATATGTCCACGAGGTAAGAGTTAAATATAAAAGATTAATTACACCTATAGATTTCAATCGCTCCAGCTCACTTAGTTTCGAGCTATTTCCCTTTCGGACAATTTCGACCTTTTATTATTATTATTATTATTTTTTTCGAGCTATAACTTTTAAGCTCTAACCATGAATTTTCGGTTATCGGCCTAGCCAAAGGCCAAAAAGTTCACGAGAAAAATATAACATATACTCTCCGTCCATAAAAAAGTCAATTTTTGTCACTTTAACGTCTACAAAAATTAATCTCTTTCTATTTATGGATATTAGTCATAACTTATTATTTTTAATACATCTACTTATTTACCCTTTCTATCACATATATGGTGGTCTCTTTCTTAACTCACAATATAATTAATTATCATTATTAACAATGTCTTTTAGCTGAGACCCTTTCTCCATTCACAATACACTCATGAATTTTATTTTTTTTGAAATCCGTGTCGTCCCCTTTTAGGACTATTTTTTGTAGACGAATGGAGTACAATTTTTTTTAATCATAATCTTTTAATAAAAAGAATTATATTTTCTCAATCAAGACATTTAACCTTGTATTAGATACTCGCTCCGACCATAAAAAATAGTCATAGAAGAGAACAATATGAGTTTGAATAAAAATGATTGAGTGTATTGTGAATGGAAAAATTGTCTCACTTAATAGATAATGTTAATAATAATAATTAATTGTATTTTGAATGGACAAAGGTACCCAGTACCCACCATATGGTAGAAAGGGTAAATAAGTAGATATATTGGAGATAATAAGTTGTGGGGTATTAATGTTCAAATATGAAAATGGACTAATTTTATAGACGTCCCAAAATGATAAAAATGAATTATTTTTTGTGGACAGATGGAGTATATATAAAAATGAATTTCATTTCAACATTAACTTACATAAAAACTATTAAGAAATTTCATAACACTACTACAAAAGTTTACATACATAACAGTACATAGATAACGGTTTTTTTCAAAAACCGTTATGTATGAGCGCACTTTTAGGAATAGATAACATTTTTTCGAAAATCCGTTATCTATGTAATGTTGTCTAAATGCATAGATAACGGTTTGAACAAATGCGTTATGTTTTTGCGTTATCTATTAGTTGCATAAATAACGATATTACAAAACCGTTACACCACCGTTATCTATGACCATCTTTTATAACATTTATTTATAACGCTAAAGAACCGTTATGTATAAGAGTCATTTACAACGGTTTTTGAACCGTTATGTATGAGCGTCTCTAAAAACTATTATGTATAATTTTTTTATTAATTTTTTTAAAATAATATTATATTATATTATATTATATTATATTATATTAAAAAATAACAAATTAAGTGTTTATCCTAAAATCTGAATTTATTTCTAGTTAGACTTTGAAAAATAATAAAATCTAAATACATTATTAAAAACCTAAATACCAAAAATTAAATAATAAAAGTGAAACAAAAGAAAAAAAAAAGAAAAAAAAAGAAAGAAAAAGATTTGACTTCATTTCTTCAACGCCTAAAATCCTTATTCATTGCTCCCGCTCAATTTTCACGCTAACACCTCAAAATTTCCCCCAAATCGGACCTGGCCTCTTTCTCTCTTCACCATCGCCGTGCCCTGCCACCGCCGTCGCGACTCGCCGCCACGACCAGCGCCGCCCGGCACTCACTGCGCCCCCCATCTCGTCGTCCTCTATTTGTTTACCCGTAGCAGCAGCTGCGGAGATATCTCTCCATCTCGAACCCGCGTCGCCTGCCACCGACCGTGTCGACTCGCCGTTGCCACGCCGGCCGTCTTCTCGCCGCCCCTTTTAACCCTAGGCGCCGCGATAAACCCCATTTTAGCTCGCAAATCCCTATCTGCTCTTCGCGCGCGTCAACTCGTAAACCCTATTTTTTCCAATTCCTCATTTAATTTATGATTGTTTCTCTTTGTTGTCAACAATTCATGGAGCTTCACGCTGTGAATTCAGATTTCAATTAGAATGCAGAATTTATTGGACTCGAGAAGCCATTCATCGAGCATGCCGCTTTGTGGATGAGTATCTACTATTGAATACCTTTCTCGCTGGTTATAGCCTCACAATTGTAGATGTTGCAGTCTGGACTGCTCTTGCTGGTAAAATTTATGCAATTCTATTATTGAGCTTCTTTATATCGATGATCCTTGATGTGGTCTCGACTTTTTTTTTCCAAAGGACTTCTTTTCGTGAAAGAGATTACTCATGTTTTCAATGTGTATTATAGCTTGCCTTTGATTGCTATGTCTTTTCTATATAAATCATGGCACACAAGTGTTCTACTTCTCAGAGAATATATGTTCTTTTATTTCTATTACAGGAGCTGGTCTGAGATGGGAAAGTTTAAGGAAATGTTCTTTTATATTCTCCCAAATTGTATATTATCCAATTTCTTGATATTGAGTATTTTTTCTTGTAGGGTTCCTGTAGTGGCTATGGTAACACTACAGGTTTTTGCTCCTCTATGTTATGTATGTCTCCATCTTCTCACTCGGAGCACAAAGCAAATCTGAGCAGATCTAGATCCCAAATCCAGTTCTTGCATTCCCCTCTATTTTTTCCATTTCAGGTAGCTTCTTCGCTTGATTATGTATTTCTTTCTACATTTTATGCCTGCTGGATTATAGATTCATTCCAGGTTCAAGAGATTCTGCATTTTATGCCTGCTGGATTATAGATTCATTTTTATTGTTTGTTGTTTGTTGATTGTGTGAAATTGAGCTGTAGAGCAGTGCATATAGCTGACAGATTTGGGGTTTCCTGCATCAACATGGAAGAACCCTTTGAAAGAAGAAAAGTGATATCTATGAATAAACAATCAAATATAGACACCACTACTCGGAAAGGGAAACATAGGAATGACCAGTGAATCGTCGGGCTTCATTCATTCTCCTCCTCCTCTTCTCTCTGAATGGCGCCGTGGACTGAGGAACGTCGATGAACGCCGCTCACTGCCATGGTCTTCGAGATTCGGGCGAGTGGTTGTCACCTCCACTCTGTCGTTACCTCTCTCACTCACTCTCACGAACAGATCTCCCTCACACACGAAGAGAATAGAAACCGAGTCCTAGCTCTCTCTCGACTCTCCTTGGTTAAGGGTAGCCGCAATTCTCCCCTTTCGAAGCTAAGTTTCCTATCCCATCCACTGCAGCTAAAAATCAGCAGCTGCAGTATTACTGATTTCTATTCTTTATGTGATCTTTGTAGGTCTAAATACGAGCAGCAAGCATTTTTGAAGCCTAGCCTGCGTATTCAATCAGGTTCTGCAAAACAGTCTTTACAAGCAAGTTTATCCCGAAAGATTGTTAACAGCCTACGAAGTTCGAATTCATCAGAAAACTCAGTATGTTTCCACACTTATAGGTTTGAAATTTTGGGCGTCTACATCTATGTGATATGTTTCCTATGGTTGTGCTTTACAAGGCGAAGCTGTTATTGTTGAAGTAGATATTAAGCTAAGATAAAACTGAGTGTCAAGATGGATATGTTAACTTTGAATTCCAGTGGAGTATCTTAGCATTAAGGTAATTGCAAATATGGTGATACAAGCAGGAATATATAGGAACAATGAAGGTTAAAGTACTTAAAGGCTCCAACTTAGCTGTTCGGGATATGCTATCAAGCGATCCATATATTGTGTTGACTCTCGGGCAGCAGGTTAGTATCTCTTTTCGTTCTTTGTTCTGTATTATTTCGGAGCGAGCCTAGGCTTTGAGTATTGTGCAACTGCTGAACTCAACTGAGTGGCCTAACTATCATGCTAGCAGTATCTTTTTGTGATGTTGGTTGTTTCTGATCCTCCTAGAAAGTGCAAACGAGCGTGGTGAATAGCTATTTGAATCCGGTATGGAATGAGGAGCTTACGCTTTCTATTCCACACGATTACAGCCATAAGGAGGAGCATCCTTTCCACATCAATTGCATGCTGGTGTCTGGATTTTCGTTGTTATATATTAGTGTAGCACTCTCTGCACTATATGTCGTCTCTAATTTTATTTTCCTCTGAAATGTTGAATCAATTACAGCTGAGTCTGTCAAACGGATGGCAGTAAAGACACAGCTAAGCACATTGAAGAAACCCGAAGATGGTAATTTTGTCATATTCATTTCATTTTGGCTCTTGAGGTTTTGATTGCTAATTCACTAGACCCTTAGTTTTTTTCAGTTTTATGAAGCCCCTGAACTTTTACATTTTGTTTTAGCAACATAAACTTTAAAATTCAGGGCAAGAAACTGATTTTGCCTTGGTTTTGTTGTTGCAATTTTGGATCTTGTAAAGGAAATCTAATTGCTGCTGCTTGAAGTTGCAGGGAACGGGGAGTCATGAATGACACTGTGAAACAAAAGTCAACATATTGTTTGTTATATTTTTCTTGTCCAGTTTTCTTTTATTTCACATATTTTATTTGGATTATTTTTCTATTGGCAGGTTGAGCTTGTGTGTCGGGTTCTCTCCTAAGTTAGTTGCTGCAAATTCATCATAGCAGGTCAACTAGTTCATGAGGACTTGGTGCTAGAACACATAATATGATAGATTTTTGTTTTAGCTATAAGATAGTTGGTATTTTCAATTTTGAATCGAAATATGCAATGATCATATGTACTTGATACTTTTGGATGGTAATGTATGAATATTTTGGATGATATATAATATTGTTATTGGTGATTTTATCATTTTGTTGTTTTAAAGTTATTTATTTATTTCTTGAGATAAATAACATAAAAATCGAGAAAAAATATTAAATATGTTAGTTGTAGTTGAAATACATAACAGTATAAAAAGTACAAAAAAATCGTTATGTATTTCTATCAAAGATAACGGTAAAAACCGTTGTAAAAAGTAAAAAAAACTGTTAACAATGATAGAAAAAAAACAAAAAAAATACAAAACATAACGGAAAAATCCTCATACATAACGGTAATAAATCGTTATGTATAAGCATTATAGATAACGGTTTTATACCGTTATGTATAGAAAAAAAACTGTTAACTATGATAGGAAAAAAAAGAAAAAAATACAAAGCATAACGGAAAAATCCTCATACATTACGGTATAAACCGTTATGTATAATCATTATAGATAACGGTTTCATACCGTTATGTATAGAAAAAAAACTGTTAACTATGATAGGAAAAAAAACAAAAAAAATACAAAACATAACGGAAAAATCCTCATACATAACGGTATAAACCGTTATGTATAATCATTATAGATAACGGTTTCATACCGTTATGTATGAGCGTCTCGTACCGTTATCTATTCTCACATACATAACGGTTTTTAAACCGTTGTCTATGATACGTATCATAGATAACACCACTATACACAACGGTTTTTTTGCTCATAGATAACGGATAAAATCCGTTATCTATGAGCGTTTTTCTAGTAGTGAACCCCAAAAATAAAACAATGCTTGTCCCAGCTACAAACTTTATGTTTAATTTTTTTATCTGGTTTATTTCTCTGTCCTTTTCAGGCCATTAAGACCATATCCAATGTCACAGAAACGTATAGTACCTACTCATATTGATCAACCTGACAATTAGTTTGAATGTTAAGATACTTTAGCAATATACAAGGTGTGGTTACTTTTTGTTTGGCTGTGTAATTCTCTATGTTTAATCATATATGATTTTGTGGTTGATATTTCCTGATACTCATGATAAATAGTTATTTGGATCATATATTCTCGTCTTGTTTCATTTTCCAGTTTGAATTGCTCCGACGTTAGTTTCATGGTTTGCAGAGTCAATTTCATGCCTGGAGGAATCTGTAAATATCTTTCTGGATATTGGAAGGTTTAATATGTCTGCAAGGTATTATAAGGTAAAAGATTAAATGTTTGCAGATATCTGATTTTCCAATTCTTTCTTTTGAATTTCACGTTAGCCACCGGGTTGGTTCTGTTCCATATGCTGAATTTTTCAGCCTTACGTAACAAAAGTAGTTCTCTGTATAAGGACATTGGTATGTTATTAGTCACCGTTTAGGCATAATCTTGATTCTTGAGTATTATTACAGTACTGAGAAGTAATTGAAAGATGGTAATTAGAGATATCTTAATATGCAGGAAATTCTTGAGTATTATTATCAGCATTAGTCACCATTTACACTTATGTGGAGATGGATAATTTTGAAAAATAGATGCCTTTACTTGAACTGAGCTTTGGAAGGAAAATTCTTGAGCAAATAAATTAGTGTGCATCAGTGTTGGACTTGTAGTTTGATGTATTCCAGCTGAGCCTTTGTGTGCACGCATGAGTTTTTATCAAGGGAGGAAGATCAAGATGGATATGTTACTTTCAAAAAGGGAGGAAGATCAAGATGGAGATGAGCGCGAAGGAAGCCTTTGAGAGGTCGATGAGGACTTTGTCGGAGTGGATAAGCCAGGAAGTGAATCGAAATATGTAATGATCTTATATACTTGATACTTGGTTCATTCGGATGATAATGTACGAATATTTTGGATAATATATAATATTGTTATTGTTGATTTTATCATTTTGTTGTTTTAAAGTTATTTATTTATTTCTTGATATAAATAATATAAAAATTGAGAAAAAAATATTAAATATTAAAGATAATGGTTAAAATCGTTGTAAAAGGTACAAAAAACCGTTATCTATATCTTACAAAGATAACAGTTTAAACCGTTATAAAAAGTATAAAAAACTGTTAACTATGTTATGAGAAAAAAAAAATATTATATAATACATAACAGATTAATTCTAATACATAACAGTCTAAAACCGTTATCTTTTTCTTACAAAGATAACGGTTTAAACCGTTATAAAAAGTATAAAAAACTGTTAACTATAATATGAAAAAATATATATTATGGAATAGATAACGGATAAATTATAATACATAACAGTCGAAAACCGTTATCTTTTTCTTACAAAGATAACGGTTTAAACCGTTATAAAAAGTATAAAAAACTGTTAACTATAATATGAAAAAATATATATTATGGAATAGATAACGGATAAATTATAATACATAACAGTCGAAAACTGTTATGTATAATCAATATAGATAACGGTTTTATAACCGTGATGTATGTGTGGTTGTACTGTTATCTTTTCCCTTCATAGATAACGGTTTTTAAACCGTTGTGTATGACACCTATAATAGATAACACCACTATACACAACGGTTTTTTTGCTCATAGATAACGGATTTTATCCGTTATCTATGAGCGTTTTTCTAGTAGTGTAATAGTTAAGGATATGACACACATTTGACCTAAATGATTATATTTCATTAATTTTCATACAAGAAAGTTTTTTTATTTTGCATTAAAGAAAATACAAATATATACTCTTTTCGTCCCTCAAATAATTTCATAACTCTCATTTTTAGGCTGCGCTCCAAAAAAATTCTATTTCTATTTTTGAACTATATCCCACCACTAATAATACATCATTTATCCTTACTTTTTATCTTTTTATCATTCTGAATACCATTTACACTTACTTTTCATATTTTCACATTTTCATCTTAAAACCCATATTTCTCTCCCTTCTAAGAAGTTATTTGGGGACGGATAGAGTATTTCATAAGTAATATATATAAATAGTATTATCAAATTTAAAATAGATAAAAAGAAGTTTGACAACAAGTAATTAGAGATTTTTTTATTAATCGGACCAATCCACTTGATTTTTGGGCTAACTCTATCGGGTTCAAACTATTTTCAGTTTGAGTAGATATTTTTTAATCTTTTATTTTGGGCTAATATTTTTGGACCTTAACCCATCGTTTTTCTTGGTTTATTTGGATCGACTCGTCAATTTCAAGCTAAATTTACATTTCTTATTTACTTGTTAATGTTGAACATTTATCATATATAATATCCAACTATAAGACACATTATTAACTCCTAATGAAGTAATATATTTCTTATGAATATATAGTATAAAGATGTAATGAATAGACCAGGGAATGTAAAGTATGACTATTTTTATTGAAATGTATTTCTTCCGTCCCATTAAAAGTAACACAAAACTTTTGGACACGCGAATTAAGAAGAGTGTATCAATTGATTAAAATTAGTTGGGATTGCACTTTTTAAGGGTTAATTTTTGTCATTTATAGTATATACAGTTATAATGGAACTGTCCAAAATATAATACAAGCCATTTTTAGTGGACAAAGAGAGTACTTGTTACTGTTAATGATTAAAAATACATATGTAGGACAAAACATTATTATTAATTAATTAATAAGATAATATAGAACATTTCAATCGGCAAAATATTTTCCCTGTAATCAATCAGTCGGATCAGAGGTTTAAATCACAACGAAGTAAATAAAAAATCATCATTGATCATCTTTCAAAAGAATAAAAAAAATATAATTCCTAATGAATCATTAGCATCTCTTGTAAAGAGGAAAATTGAATGGCCTAGTTAGTAACACTAAACACTTTTGCTCCAGTTAGTGTGTTGAGTATACATTATATTTCATCAATCTCATTCTAAATGTTTCATTTTTCAATTTGGACCGTTCTCTTTAAACTTTTTCATTCTATTTTGAGATATCGTCAACATATAACATATACTCTTATCGTAATTTATAAATAACACAAGATGTCATAAAATAGCTACTCTTTTCGTGTTACAAAAATATATAGTACTTTTGGTGACATGAATTTAAAAAAAAATATTGGATCAATATGTTGTGAGTGAAAAATTAATCTCACATTATTGTGAGCGAAATGATGGGCAATAAGTGATTTTGTTTGTGAATAGATTGAGAAAGTAAGGTGAAAAAATAAGAAGTTTATGGTGAGTAATGTCCAAAAGTGAAAAACGAATGCTTTTATATATAGAACATAGTAAAATGACAAATTATGAATATTTTTATGGACATAAGAAATATTATCTATAATCTCTCTTACTTAATTTTATATAAATACAGTAAAACTCTAGTAGTTTTTCTTTCTAACTTTATTACAAATAACTTATTTTATAACAAAATCATTTGGATCTTAATACCACTTCCCAAAATAAATGAGACATGGCACCTAGGGCTAAGGAGTAGGGATTATTAATTATATTAACATTAATGAGCATTTTTCATATGTAAAATTTATAAAGATACGTAAGGCAAATTAATTTCTAATGAATTGTAAAATTTACTATTATAAGTATAATTAATAGATTACATTAAATACTAAAATAGGAATATAATTTTGGTCGTTATCTGAATATAAAAGAGGGGTGAAATAGTAATTTGCACAGGAGATGAAGTTAGCTACAGTAGATACAGATAGATAAATATAGAATATGGGGCTGTTTGGAACTGACAAAAGTTAGACCCTTGACGTGTACGTATATATGCAGTTGGCCTCTAGTATTTATGCATGCAAAAAATATACAAGTAAATAAAAATGAGTGTGTCCATGAAATCATAATGAGTGTGGTTTTGTTGGTTTGTGGGGATTGTTTTTCTTCGGTCCATTTGCTTCTTCTTGCTTTCAACTTGGAACCGTATACTATACGTACTGTCTCAACAAGCCCTTCTCTCTCAAATTTATTAATTCAATTCCTCAGGTGATTAGCTTTTAAGAAAGAAGGAAAGAGCTTATATATTTTATCCTCTTGGATGAAAAGGAGGAAAGCTTAAAGCTGATAATCTTACCCCTTTTTCATCATGTTTTCCTCATATCCCCCACGGTTGTAGCTCCTCCTCAATTGGTCGGTCGCTTATATCAAGCCTCGCTTCGCTTCTTTCTTTGATTATTATTAATTCCGATCGATGTTGAGCAACAATTCGGAGCTCCTCTCCTCCTCGGAAACCAACAGAAGAAAACGACGCCCCGCCGGAACTCCAGGTATACATACATAGATACATCATGTATGGAATATATATAATATTGAATGATTTTGGATCAGATCCGGATGCAGAAGTGGTGTCTCTCTCCCCGAAAACCCTGCTGGAATCGGATCGGTACGTGTGCGAGATCTGCAACCAGGGGTTCCAGCGCGACCAGAATCTGCAGATGCACCGGCGGCGGCACAAGGTGCCGTGGAAGCTGCTGAAGAGGGAGACGCCGATCGCGAGGAAGCGCGTGTTCGTGTGCCCGGAGCCGAGCTGCCTCCACCACGACCCGTGCCACGCCCTGGGCGATCTGGTCGGGATCAAGAAGCATTTCCGGCGCAAGCACAGCAACCAGAAGCAGTGGGTCTGCGACAAATGCTCCAAGGGCTACGCGGTGCAGTCCGACTACAAAGCCCATCTCAAGACCTGTGGGACCCGCGGCCATTCTTGCGATTGCGGCCGCGTCTTCTCCAGGTACCTTCAATTCTTCCTTCCTTAATCATCTTTCATTTAATATTTCACATTGTATTCAGTGCAAGAATGTTTTATTAATTAGCTAGCATATATAATTTCTTTGTTTTTATTTTTGAGGGTCTTTCTTACTATAGTGTGTGTGTGTGTGTCAAATCATTTTCCCAACAAATATGCAGGCAAAACCCATATCAATAAGACTAGGTTTTATTTACTCTTGTCAGCCCTTTGTAGTTAATACTACTACTAATTTATTATCTACTATTCAAATACAGATAGGCCCCGGGGGTTGCCTTCCCAAAGATCTCAACTCCATATATTTCAAATCACGAATTATAGTATAATATTTCATGTACTAATTCCAAACATTCTGTGCATGGAAGTTACCTGAGTATAAAGTACAAATTAAATGTGTTTGTTGTATTATTCTAAACATTGGAGTATTTATTTTAATGAATCGATGCTGTGATTAAGATGTTTTAATTAATAATGGGCTGTACGTTTCTCTAAATGACCTACTGCTATACAAACTCCTCTCGAGTCAAATTTAAAGCTTCTATATTAATGCATATCTAAAAATACTATAGAATTAATTTCTTTTTTAAATTATTTTCAAATTTTTGGCACGAGTTAAATGCTGGTCCACAGAAAATGATAATTTACGTTATGGTGTTGAAATTTATTATTGAAATGAGATGGTAATTTTGTTGTTCAGGGTTGAGAGCTTCATCGAGCACCAAGACGCTTGCAGCATGGGGCGGCTCCGATCGGAATGCCAGCCACTGCAGACGGCGGCGTGCTTATCGCGAACGGCGTCGAGCCCCAGCCCCTCCAGCGACACCAATTTAAGCGTGGCGCCGTGGGCCGCCCCTTTCCCTGCACCCATGGATTCAATTTTCATGGCGGATGCCGCCACACCAAAGAACAGATCCCGCCCGCCCAATCTCGAGCTGCAGCTGCTCACAAAAGCTACCACCAGCCTCGATAACTCAGCCAAACTCGACTCCACTCAACTACAGCTCTCCATCGGCTCGTCGGAGATCGGAGACAAAGCCGAAACGGATAATGCCGGCAACATCGCCGGCGGCAACCGCTACTCGCCGATGGGAAGCAGCAGCACCAGCGGCGTGGCGGTGGCGACGCTGAAGGAGGAGGCGGAGGAGCAGCTGCGGGCGGCCATGGCGGAGAGGGCGCACGCGGAGGAGGCGCGGCAGCAGGCGAAGCGGCAGAGGGAGCTGGCGGAGCAGGAGTTCGCCAACGCCAAGAGAATCCGGCAGCAGGCGGTGGCGGAGCTCGAGAAGGCGCAGGCGCTGAAAGAGCAGGCGGCGCAGCAGCTCAACGCCACCATCTTGCAGATCACCTGCCATTCCTGCAAGCACAGATTCCACCCAGAGGCGACGGCGCTGCGGCCGCCGTTCGTAGCCTTTAAAGAATGGGAAGTCAAGAAAAACTGATAAGCAAAAAAAGGAAGTTTACTTTAATTATGTGTATTAGTAATGTATGTTATTCGAGTTTAGTTTTTAATATCAAAAATCAACGACATTACAGTTTCTGTAGACGTATATTTAGTGGAAGAGATATTTCAGTGGAGTGTTATGATTAAAAAAAAAATTAATGGAGCGGGTGTCAGATGGTTAATGCAGTTGGTATTGTATCAAATTTGGTATTTATTAATTTGGATTGTTTCATTTATTTCATAGGTGTGCTTTTTTCAGGAAGCTTTTTCTGATACAATAGTGCAAATTTGGATTTTATGAGAGCATCTTTTTTTATTATTTAATTTATATAAGCTGAATTTCCTGTTATCAGTCTATTTCCGTAGATAAAAAGGTATAAGGCGCATTGAAGGCATTTTATTTCATCAGAGTATGTTCCTTTCGGGAACATGATTGTTCTTCCAGGTTAGTTGGCTTTGAAATGGAGACTACTGATTCATATCCAAAGCAACTAAATTGACAGTGTGTAAAATAATTAAAATGAATGACAAGACAACTCAAATCATTTTGTTTGATTACTACAAGTTCTTATGGATAGTTTCCCCACTAATTTAATTAGTAAAATTATGTTAAGGATAAAGGCTTGAACCATCTCCTAAAATTAATCCATCCAACCGACATCTAATTATAGTCACTAATCCATGGTATATAGGTATTGTTGAGAGTTCCTAGACCGATATCTAAAAGGAAGCAACACTCAAGTGTTAATATATCAAAATAGCTATTTTTATATTATAAAAATGAAAATAGAGTATAAAATTAAAAAAATATACTTTGTTTTATTTAAAATACTATTTTACCTATAATTGATAAAATCAAGATTAAATTCACGCACAAACCTATTTTTAGTTGTAAAGTACCACATTAAAAGCTCAATTCACAAATAACTCTATGTATGTAAATTAAAAGGCAAAATATTAAAAGTAACTATCATTTTATCCTTTTTTTATGTTATTATTATAAAATAATTCCTCTGTCAACAAGTGTCCTAGTTTGTTTTGACACAAAAATTTAAGTGAGTATAATTAAAAAATAAAAAATGGTGGAGCCCACTTTTATTTTGCGAGAGGAATATAATTAAAATGGAGATGATTGCAAGGTAAAAAAAGTAAAAAGTCTTTCTTATTTTAAAGAGAGGACGCTATTATTGGACAACTCAAAAAAGAAAGTAGGACACTTGTTATATCCACTCCAAAACTCAAATCTCAATGTTTTTTTTTTTTTTTAAATAAAAATAAAAAAAAATAGAAATTAGCAATGTAGCTTGTTAAGAAAAAAGATGAGATAGAGAGAGAAAGATGAAGGATGTGTTGGTGTTTGGAGTATTAGAAGATCTAGAAACGGAGGGGAGAGTCCGGGCAGGCGAGAGCAAGCATTAAAGAAGGTTTGAATTATTGTATGACAATAGCGTGTGTTTGTGGAGAGGAGAGGAGAGGGTAAATGGGTAAATGGGTAAATGGAAAAGCAGGGATTCTGAAACCATATAAATGTTAGCATGTTTTTCAGTGCCACAGTTGTAATGGTTGATGCTGGAGTCGTCCCTCTCAACCCACATATACAATTCATTCATTCATTTCAAATTTTTACTCTCTCTGTTTTCCCTCTCAGCTCAGCTCACCCCCTAAGAATCAGTGGCACAGGCGCCTTTCCATTTATGAAGAGACCAATGCTCCGAGATCACCTACCTCTTTCTCTCTCCAACTCTGCTTTGTCTCTGTGTATTATGTCTCTTTGCTGTTGGGGATAGAGAGAGAGAGAAACACAAGACTTTGTTTTCTTTTCAATTATACCAAAGGGTAGGACCCAATATGGACCTCACCTAAATATACATCAAACTCATATCTTGCCCTTACCATTTTATTATACATCTTTTTTTTGAGCCAAATTCCAAGTTCGTGTTTCACTTTCAACATCCATTTTTTTGTGTTTTTGTTTAATTTTATAGCTATTAATTAGGATTTATTGTATCTAATTATGAGTATATTTTAATTTTACCTCCAATAGACATATGCTGTACTTTGAGTAATTAATTTTGATTTTAAATTAATCATTCATTTTTAGGGTTGATATTTCATAATTAAGACATGTACTGTACTTTCTCTAAACTTCAAATATCAATTAAAGTTTATTAAATTATAATAATTTTATTTTTATTATATTTAGTTAAAATATAAAGATAATATATAGTGATCAGACGGTGCAGTACAAAACATATCATGCTAGAAGATTTGGCTATACTAGAAGGCAAAATGTGAAAGCTTCTTTTGTTCGTTTCCTTTCTTTTACTCAAACAATCTTCTTCCTGCTCATCAACTTGCAATGTAACATTATTTAGACTATAAAAAGAATATTATATTGTTTGATAAAACGCTTCTTTTACGATAAATAAATCGAGGATTTAAGTCATTTAAAGGGATGTGTGTGTGCAATTTCAGAATTAATATATATTATAAAGTTAATGGTAATTTATATACATTTTGAAAACTAAATGATAATATGGATATACTCTAATTGTATGATAGATCGTTAAATAGAAAGAGATCAGTTCCATAATTTTTTTTAAAAAAAAGTTTAATTAAGTGTATTTTTAATTACATTATGCATACTTTCTATCCTTCTCACTATTAAAAATTACTTTGAAATTCGAAAAAATGCGAAAAGTCTCAACTATTGAATAAAAGATCGATGTATCAAATTTTCTCAAAAAAAAAAAAGAGATCAATGTATCAAATTTTTGTATTACATACTACCAAAGGTTAAAGTACTACCCTATACACATGTATCTTATATATACATATATTGTATTTATTTATTGCGAAAATAAGAGATGATAATCATTTATGGGTCAAATAGATAATTTACACAAGAAGTGAAAATATTTTTGTAAATTTGCTAGTCCGATAGGCTAATACAAAAACCGAAGAATCGATTAGGCCAAAACTTTAAAAAAAATGAAATGAACATTTCTAACAAAAGCTGAAAAACATGCATGTCGATGTTTTATTCCGCTGAAATGAACATTTCTAACAAAAGCCGAAGAATCGATTAGGCCAAAATTTTTGTACATTACTACAAAACATTAATTGATGCCATCATCAAGTTTTGAACCGTTCACCTTTCTTAGGAAAAAGTAGCAATTTTATTCCGCTGAGATGACAATTCTATTCCACAGAAAATATAAAGAATATGCATGTCGATGTTTATGAGAATTACATGAGATAATTGGTTTATTCGGGGACATGAGACAACGATCTCGTTTTTCTTAACTCACTGCACACTTCAATCTCGCTTTTCTCTTAAATTTAATTATTTATGAAATTAAATACTCCATTCGTCCCGCAAAGCTTGAGTAATTTCTTTTCAACAAGAATTTTAAGGAGTTTGTATTTTGTTTGTTAAATATAGTAGGTGAAAAAGTTAAAAGGTGAATAAAGAGAAAAACTTTGTCATATAAGAAAAGTGATCAAAGCTTCGCGGGACAACCCGAAATAGAATACTGCTCAAGTTTCGCGGGACGGACTCCGTTTATTCCATCAAATTAGTTCCTCAATTATTTTTTGAAAAAGTAGGTCTTGCACAAGAGACAATCCACTCGTGCCTCGACCCGGAGCCCAGACCCTAAATTCTAATCTCCAGGCGTTACCTCTCTCTCGCGTTGAGAAGGTCAGCCTCCAACCTCAGACGGTGGATGAGAGAAAGAGCGTGGAGGAGTGGATGCTCAGGGCAGCAGCATCAACGAGAATACACTCATGTATACCTTGGCCGTATTCAACGTAGAGATACAAATACATACCTTTCCGATATGGAAATTGGTTGACGGAGAGAACAGTGGAGGGGTCGTGGACCCGCCACGTGTACTGCTCGTTCCATCTCGACTCCAGGCTATCAGAGATGGTGCGCGTCCGCACCCATTTGTTGTTGTATTTGCGACAACGTAAGCATTGATGGAGCCTTTGGCGTTGATAGTTTTCATCGGCAACAAATTGTTGCATCCAATTATGCCTGGCTCGATCGTTTGAACTCGGTAGTTACTGCAAACATGAGCTCCTTCGTTCATAAGAAAAAGGTTATTATTGATATGACAAAAGATAATATTTCAAAAATGTTACGTCAATTGTTATTTTTATTCACGAGATTAATACTTTTAGTTATTTGGTCAAGTAATTATTTTCGTAAGAATTCTTAAAAAAAATATATTATCGTAAGAAAATGTAATTATTGATATGAAGAAATGTAATATTTCAAAATTATTAGTATATTTTTTCACGACAATTGTTATTTTCACTCATGAGAACTTGTATTTTTAGTTATCTGGTCAAATAATTATTGTCATAAGAAAAAAGAAAAAGTAATCATTGATATGAAGAAATGTAATGTTTCAAAAATAAAATATAATTATGCAAATAAAGGAAAAAAAATATTAAAATGTAAAAATAAAATACTAATTGTAGATTAACAAATATTATTTGGATAAATAATTTATAAAAAAAAGTAAACTAATGGATAATAGGACACATAAAATTGTCCTATCACACGACTATTAGGACACTTCAAAGTGTCTCAATAAATATCATAATGCTAAAAAAAGTAAAATGAAATATCGCGGGAATCAAACCCATGGCATTAGAGATGGTAGGCGAAGAAGGGTACCATTAGGATAACGTATTTTTAGAATTTCGGATAGTTTTTACTTGTATGTATCATGGTGAGAACTGGTCTCATGGATGAAACTGGTCTCACAAGAGTTTTTGCGTTTTTGAAATGTCTCAAAATATATAATATATGTCACCTTTTTAATTAAAATTGATTTTTTTTTTCACTAATAATGTATAGAATTGTAAATACAAAAAAAACTAAAAAATAGAACTAACGCACATGAATTGTTACTTTATCCAAGAAAGGGGGGTTAATTAATTCTGAGGGACAAAATCAGTATTAAACCGAATAAAATGGTTTTATTTTTCATGACAGAATAAAATGGTTAATTACAAAGAATTCACAACATTTCTCATCATTTCCAGTTAATACTTTTGCTAACCCGAGTATAATATAAAATGTCGAAATAAAAGAAATTAACAAGTGGGGTACGAAATTCATCTCCAAGAAAACAGCCCAATCGCTGCCCAAAAAGTGCAACTCCAACCTCCTCTCATTTTTTGACTGATCAACTTTTTGGACCACATTTCTTTTTTTTGTTTTTATAAATATATTTACGTGGTCACTTTTTGCATTGTTATTATTACCAAGCATCTCCTATAATGACTTCAACTTGCCCACGGATGTGATTTAAAAGCTCCATCTACTAAAAAAAAAAGCCATTGAGAGTATTATTTTTCCGTGGATACATTGAATTATCATACAAATAATTTAAATGTTATCAACTGAATTTATGTACAATCTCAAAATATAGATATACGTCGCCTTTAAATTAATTACATCATCAACCTTCTAATATTGGTTTCTGATCATGAAAAATGTTTCGTATCAATTTATTTGATGGGCAAAAATAAATCAACACGGCCCGTACCGGCCTTAAGTAGTAGCATAAATGCCTCATCTGCTATTTTTCAGAGAAATATTGAATACTTATGTCAAAAGTTGAACATAAATTCAGCTGATCTATCGTACATGGCAGGGGAACATATATACTCTATTTTACTACAAAGTTTATAAAAGTCCTTATAACATTTAATTCAGACTCGTACCTCACAACTGCTCCTACTAAATCTATACAATTATTATTGTCTCAGTTTTATTGTTCTAGAGCCTTGAGTTTACTCCTGCTATTAGATTTTATTAGACATACACATGGCTGGCAAGATGGGCGAGTCGGTCCAGCCTCTCGGGCTTTAAGTACTATACGGATTGGCCCGGCCCGCTAGTACAATGCAATCGGGAGATAAAACAAACTATTTTGCGACATCTTATTCTTGAATAAGGTAGTTATTTGCGTGTACATGAATTTATTATACATACATAAGTTAAATGATTGTATGAATAAGTATTTATCGATTAATTTAAAATTTATGAAAAATTATGATTCAATTATTAATTGTAACTGATGAAGAAAATGTATAGATATCAATCAGGCCAACTCACTCGATTTGCTCGGACTATTTGGTTTGGGCCATTCGGGATTTTTATTTTCGAGCTAATTTTTTTTTTACCCTAACCCTAATTAAACCTATTCGATTTCGGGAGAATTTACAAAAAATGTATATTATATTTTAACGATGAAATATATATATATTCTTATTTTTCATCAAGTATTCGATATATATCTCATAATTTATGTATACTAATTATTTGTTAAATCTACGACTTTAATCATTGTTATTACTATAAATAAATATAATACACATTTATTATTAAAAATTAATTATAATAGATTATATTTATATATAAGTCTTTTATTGGTTATATCTTACACTTGAATATTAAATTTAGATATTTATTTAATAGAATATATTTATTGTCTGATTTTATGTGCGTGCATGATATATGGAGTACTTAAAGAACATGACCGATTATACAAATACAAGTCATATAATACGACAAACATAAAATTCGATTATCTCAAGTTAGTAGAGGCTTTAAAGAACATGATTATTTATTTTTAAATTCAAATAAAACTTAAATCTATTAGTTCAAATAGCAAAAATAAAATTTACAGTTATTATTTTTTAAATAAAGTTAATTATGAGAGCATGATCCTTACATTTCTCCTTTCATGACATTGAGATTTGTTGATATGACACTTCCCTTGAGTACCATGATAAATGAAGTGCCCCAATAACATATATGTTTGATGACACTTTCAATTTTCAAGTGTCCTAATAGGCTGAATACTTTAAAATGTTCCAACCCGACACAGACAAGCCTGATTAACTCGATGGTCTGATCGGTCTGGCTCAAAATTATCCGGGCTACAAAAAGTCGGCTCTAACTCACTCGATTTTTTGGTTTATTCGGGTCGATCCGTCAATTTCGAGTTATTTTGATACCCCTAATTAAATGGATCAAGGATTATTATTGATACTTAATTGTCATTCAAAATTATGGTTCTTATTTAACCTCTCATCTCTCTTTCTATCTTTTTATATACATAATGGGTGGTTATTATACTAATCAAATTTATCATATAAAATATATGTGAAATGTTACAAATTTATTGTGAAGAATGATGCATTCAAACTTTTAATTGAAGGAAGTTAATTAAAGATCTTGTATTCTTTATACCCACACATGACTTTGATACTTTATACCCACACATATAATTCAAATTTAAGGCTGAGTCTCGCCAAGATTGAATATAGGGAATGATTCAAATGAATTTAGATATATATCATATAAAATACGAACTATTTTCATTCCTTATATCATGAATATCCATGTTAGATTTATCACTTTGTTAAATGAATTAGTGGTTCATGTTTCAAATATCATAAGTGGCAATTTTTTTAATTCATCAAATTTCACAAGAATTTAATAATGCTTCATTATGAATTTACTTGATATGCTAGCTAAATCTAATTTGTGAAATAAGCAGTTCCTATATAGATACTATATGGTATGAGTTGAGTGGTTAGAGTCCGTGAGAGAAGCCCAGAATGAGTATAATTGCACGTTTTGGTTCTTTTGGGAAAGAAGCTTTTCCATCTTTTAGATTTGATGCTTTGACTTTTGGGCTTTCGACCCAAACACCTCTTTTTGGATTTAAAGGTGTCTCTCTCCCACATGCTCTGTTTCTTCACTCATTCTTCGATGCCTCTTTTCATTTCAATTATAATTATAACTTCATTTCCTCTAAAAGTTTCAAACTTTATTCAAAAAGCAAATACTATTATAAAACACGTTGTCGGATGGATTCAAATCGATAACTTACAACCGATGATGATCATGATGCTCTACATATAATCATATCTCGGATGATTATATTTAATCTTAATCAAGTAGTTACATTAATTCACCCTTTCCAAATCCCCCAAATTAGGGTAATTAGTTAGAAGGGTGAAGTTTGTGATTGGAAGAGTGAGGCAAAAAAGGCAGTAAATTGATAGATTCCAAAAATTTGGGACCCCATGTTGTTCATGGATTGATGATTAGGGTTTGTTGGGACAGTATGATTTTAGATGTATATAAAGATAAAAAGTGAGCACATCTTCTCTTTTATTTAGATCCTTCTTAGCAAAGCAGATGTCATTCAATAAACTTTTTTGGGTACATATGTATTATATAATACAGGTCCTTTGCTTCGGTATCTTTATATATGCCTTTTACCCACTGCATGTGTGTGACATGTTACCACCACCTCCTTTTTTATTACTTTTTGTTTGTTCTCATTCATCTTTTTAATTCGAAATTTCCATACCCATCATTATCTTATATATGCCTACACATTTTCAATCTTTAATAAGTCAGATACAAATTTTATGTCCATGCCATGAAATGGATTCAAAACACAAGAGAGGTAAATTCATATCCATCTAAAAAAATCCAATAAATTTTAATTTTTGAGACGTTTTATAAATTGTTGCAATAATAATACTACTATTTTGAATTGTGAATGACCAAATTTTTAGCCCAAGTGCGAAAAAATCACGCCACAATATATATATTTTCGGCTGTAAAAAATTGATTGTGTCTATCTATCTACAAATTAAAAACCGATGTTATTATTGCAATAATATATAAAATGTGTCAAACATCAAAATCAAATGAATTCGTGAATTTTTTTAGCTAACTCGTGGGAATGGATTTAACGAAATCAGTTGTGTTGAAAATGTTGATTGTTGTGTATTTTTAAGTCTGAATTTTGTCGTGGAGTTGCTTTGTCTTTCATATGAAATGATCCACTAGTGGAGCTGATGAAGTTGATTGAGTCACATGGAGACTAGAAAAGGCCTCCTTCCAAGAAAAGTTGATCAGATTGCAATTTGCAACCAAAAGGAAAATAAGATAAATTAATCATTATTATAATATAAAAGAAAGATGGAAAGAACAGAAAAAAATAAAGTAGAGCAACCCCATTGCTCCTTGTCCTAAATCCTAATGCCTACTTTCCACGACATATATATCAATAAGTTAGTATAAAATGAAATATTCCAGTACACAATTCACCCTGATCAGTTGATTAGTAGTATAATTTATATGCAGAGGCAAGTCCACTTAGTGATTTTTTTTATCCCTTTCTGTGATTAATTACATCATATCGGTATTGTAACATTACTATTAATATTTTATTTAGGGAGATTTTACTTTGCGTTATTAGACCACAATGATTTCTCTTATCTTTCAAATCAGTAATATGTATTTTATTTTCATGAATTTGAGTGAAAATGCATGAAGGAAATGCGACTGTTCAAAAAAAAAAATCCATGTTATCTGGAGAAAATTATCCACCCTAAAAAATGTGAAAATAGTGGGAGAAAAAAAATTGGTGAAAATATAATTTTTCACCATATTCAAAGAGAGTACACCTTAGGTGTCAAAATTTACATATATTGATTATTGGTGTATTTTTAATATATTTATTGAGGGGATGAGAGAGGGGCACATGAAAAATGAAATATTCGATTGAGAATGATGGAAATGGGAGGAGTTTTTGTTTGGGTAGCAAGTGACAAAGTTAAACCAATACCACACCAGAGCTGGTCTCTTATCTGTCTCTTTCTATGCATTGCTCTTTTATTTTCATCAATTGCTTTCCACAACCTCTGAGCTTCTCCCCAATCTCATTTTAGTGGGAATACACCCACCACTATACTTCTACTTTACCACTTTTTGCTACCATATTTTGTTTGCTTTAAAAAAAAAATTCCAGATAACTGAAAGATGGTAATTAAGAATCTAATGTGTATAGGTGTTGAGCTGCAAACTATCCTTATCATCATATAGATACAAATATTTAGTTCGTAAAATGTTGAGGACACATGCAAGATTTTTGCTCTTCACTCTTCTCTCTTCATCACTGTGATGGTCATTTTTGGCCGGGAATTCAATTGAAAAGCTTGAGCATAAAATCCATAGGAACAATGATCAAATAAGTTTTTCCCATTGAGTTAACTAGGGACCAATTTGAACAATTAATCTTTAATATGATGTATGATTATCTAAAAAGAAACATATTTAAGAAACTACATGAGACAATTTTCTAATTGATCATATCCCTCATCAAGGTTGTGTGCATGTATTGACGTAGTAGCAGAGTAGTTAATGCGGTCAAAGGTCTCAGGTTCGAGTCCACCGTGGTGCGGTCTTTAACTGTAACTTTTAATTTATCAAAAATGTTTGTTGCTTACAACAGCAGCTGCAATAACCCAAAGTTTAGCCTAATTTTTTTTATCGACCCACAAATGATTTCCCATGGAAAGGTACAGCTGCATCTGATTTTGAAGTAGTTTGATCATCGTTGCCAAGTTTGTACCTCATCATGAAGCAGGAATGGTGACGTTTGGCGTCTCACCACCACCACCAATAAACGCTTCCTCTGGTAACCTGGAGCTTAAACAGAACATTGCCTGCAGAAATGAAGTCCAAATTCAAAAATCTTGATTTCCATGTATGAAGCACCAACATGGACTTATACCTTGTTTGGTGCAACGTCTCTAACCCTGTGAAACATTGGATCGTGTATATTAGCACCAACTGCAGCCTCTGCTACCAGAGGAGCAATGGCGATTCCAAATGCCTAGATTAAGTTGAATCAATGGAGAGTATTGAGAATAGAAACAGAAAGATGACAATAAAAATGCACACTGATTTTATTGAATCCTCTTGTCTCATTATAAGTCCATGTTGGACTTATCCTGTGTCTCATTTGAAAATTTAGTGCAACACAGTTGCCAGCACTGCTAGCATTTCCATTTTCTGTAGGTGTAAGGCAACTACTACTTACTTGACTATCCTCAAATATTAGTAGTGTCACTGAGTTAAAGCAATTCAAACTTTCTTCAAACCTACTGCACCTTCAAGCTAACTTTGAGAGCATCTTTTTACGGAGGCTATAATTCCTTCTTCCTTTGCTCTCAACAGTCCATTACTTTCAAATTCAGCACCACTCTCACCTGGAGTTTCTTGGACAAAACCTTCATGAGATTTAAGGTCTAACTTAATAGCTCATAAGTAATACACAAAAAAAAACAACAAATAAAGAAAAAGAATCCACATGAAACATGTTACCAGTTAGACAGCTGTCTTCCAGCTTTGTCTGTGTGTTATGAGGCATGTCCCCTTTCTCACAAGTCTTCCAAGTTTTCTTTATCAGACTCCAAACGACCTTCACTTGAAGGTACTTCCATTAGTAACGAAATAAATTTCCGTCCATCCAAATTGTAGGCGCGGACATGATTAGAAACCTTGTTGGTTTCTGCATTAATCTTTAGACAACGAACACTATCAGGACTTAAATCATTTGCATACACTCGGCATACTTTTTGTGCTGCTGGAATAGCAAATGGACCAATACCCGCAAACATATCACACACAATATCCCCAGCCTGGAACTTCGAAATTAGCCTTAAATGCTCATGTACCAATCTAGAATTCCAATACACCACTGTAATCAAGCTTGAAGGTTGCTCCATACTGCTTCACCTCTGTAACCATATCTGAATCTCCTGCCAATACTTCAAATTTCGCACACGAAACTTATTAGTTATAGATCCAACTTTGTTGACAATAGTCTTGATTCGTGGATAATTTTTCTGCAAATGGAACATAAAGGGCAATCGAAGGCAAATGGTCCAGATTCCAGGACTTAGTCAAAATATACTAGTATCTCAATGATAATCTGACAGATGTTTTACAGACAGGTTATAAACTATTGTCTCAGTAAAAGATCATTTCTTAATATACCTCCTAATAATTTGTACCCCATTTGTACCATTTCAAATAAAAAGATCCCAATTTCAAAAGCATAAATTTGATTATTGATCTTTTTCATATCCGAATTTGACACTCTGCACTCTGCAGTAGCTTTCTGTAACAATAGCCAAAATAACATTTGCAGCATAAGCAATCAGAAGGTTAACTTACATCATAGATAACTTTTTTGCTATAGCATCCTTGTATGGGAGTAACTCATCTGCTATATTGAGAGCGGGCAATATGACCTGCAAAAGAATTATAATCATTAACAGAGACCAGACAAGCCAATCTTCTATTTGCAAAGCACCAACCTCAGATTAAAAAAACAAACATCAATCACCACATAACAAATGCAAAACAAAAACCGTCCATCACGGTGCTAGTGGCCTAAATAATCAGAGGACGTAAAACTGAAAAATCAACAGCAAGAATGCCATAATATAAAATACTTAACAATGGTCTCAAATGATGAAGGTACTTCAACCCCAGGTGGTAGAATCTGCTTCAATATATGATCTGTAACACAATTACGAATAAATCCAAAAATGATAATTAGTGTGCCTTGAGATTTTATTCATCCAAAGTAGCATGCAGGGATGGTAATTTATGATCACCATAATGAAAGAAACCCCATGAGCCCAAACTGCAAGACAATGGCGCATATGCAACCCAACCTCCACAACTAAAACCAAATACCTGATACATTAAACTGAAAACCACCTGTTACTATAGAACGGATTAAGGCACCAGCAACCTGGAAGGCTCGAAGTAAATACATCTAAATACAACTCTTTGCAGATGTCATTGAAGATCATTCTATCACATAATCCGTAGCAGATTTAATCTTACACAAAATTGCTTACGTCTTTTTACTTTCTAAAGACTCAATCCGTGTAAGAATTTTTTTTTTTTTTTTTAAAAAAGAGAGCAAATTTTCACAACAAAGGCACAAATTGAACAACTGAACTTGAAATTAAAGCACGCAATTTCTTCCTAAAGTATCTTGGTCTCCACTTTATATTGATAGATTTCCTCCGAAATAGAAAAGCCCCAATTTGATAATCGGCATAAAGTAGATTATTTTACCTGCATTCCAATACGAATTACCAAGCGTCATTGAATAGGGAACTACTTGGATCTCAGAGGACTTTCAGTTCATCAACTTTGCCGGCTGGAATTTCAGATAAATCTGTCAGCATTTGACAAGAAAAAACCATCAGCATTCAATAATACTGGAATACAAATTAACAATCTTAAATTATTTAACTCTAAAACTCCCCACAAAAAAAATACCAAGATGTTTAATCTTCTCAGATAATAACATGTAACGATTCTTATCAGACGTCGGATCCTCAGTTACAGGTTTGATGCGTGGTTTGTCAAGTAAATGTCTTCACAAACAAAAAATCAATAATACTGAAAATCTGTGAAAACATGCGAGTAAAAAGAGAACATAGTGGGAGCTATTCATCACACACCCATTTAGAATCCGAGTTGCGATCTTGCAATGCTCCTATGGAACTCGAAGCGCCAACATATTCAACTCTACGTCAAATTTGTTATCGTCCAACATTTTAACTACAATCAACCAAAAAACAATTTTTTGAGGTATCAAAATACAAAAAATCAGTCGAAAAATGTAGGCAGTAATTTGGCAACTATGCATCAGTTACCGGCGAAGAGTTGGATTTATTCTTTTATTTTATTTTATTTATTCATTGCCAACTGCTCGTGATTAGGGTTTAATTTGCGATCCTCCTTTTCCCCTTATTTTTGCCCTGATTTTTACCGGAGGAAGCCTTGTTTGAAAGAGGACTTCCATTGAACCTCATAAAAGACAATAATACCTACTTCCTCCGTCCCCCAAAAGTATTCCACTTTGATGGAGATGATGTTGATGTAGTGGAGAAAAGGTCCCACCACTTTATGAGATGTGTGGCTGAAATTGAATTTGAATTGAGGTGTTTTTTTTGTAAATAAAGAGTGTTTGTAAGGATAAAATATAAATGTGGATGGTGGGACCATGACTTAAAAATGAAAGTGGAATACTTTTTGCGGACGCCAAATATAATAATTGTGGAATACTTTTGGCGGACGGAGAGAGTAATTTGTAGAATATAAATTAGATAATTATCATAACTTGAGCTGTAGATAACTCTTTCGGCAAACAAGGAGGCTACCATTAGTGAGTGCGGGTTCTGGGAAAACGGGACTTGGAAATGGGAACTGAAATGGCGAAGGGATTTGTTCGATAGGGAAGCGGAAAGCTCTAACGCGCTCACAAATGTTATCTCTTGTATTTCTCTTGATGCGGGCTCAAAAGACACGTGGAGATGGAGCGAGACAAAAGACGGAATTTTTTCAACAAAGACCGCATACTCCTTGAAGTCGGCAGCAACAAGGGAGCTTCATCCATCTTCCATTGACTTGGAGGCAATCGATTTGCTCTGGAAAACTAATGCTCCCCATAAAGCAAAACTCACGGCGTGGCGTGCTTTGAAGAACCGACTGCCGACCGGTGATAACTTGAAGAAGAGGCATGTTAACCTGACTGAGATCGAAGCTATGTGCAACGCGTGCCTTCAACCCACAGAATCAACCAAGCACGTGCTTATGTCCTGCCCAAAATCAGTTGCAGTCTGGGATGATCTCCTCAAGTGGACAGGAATGACAACGGTGACCCCAAATTCCATCGACACCTTCTTTCTATCCTTCACTAATCTGGGACCGAGAAAGAAATGCCGAAATTTCATGTCTGCCTTGTGGGTCTGTACCATTTGGCAACTCTGGAAGGAACGCAACGACAGGAGGTTCGAAGGGAAACAAAGAGACGTGAAGTCCACGACCCTCGAGATCAAGGTTAGAATGAGGTGCTGGAATTCTACTCTCAATCTTCTCGATAGAGAGACCCCTATGTCGTCTTGGTGTACTGAGGACTTTTCTAGTTGTCTTGTGTAAGAAAAGGTTTTTTGTTTCGATGCTTTCGCCTCTCGTGTGAGAGGGGCCGGGGGGTGTTGTCTTGTGACCCCCATGGGACAAGCGGAGGTGGTGTCTGTACTTTGCTTCTTGTCGCTTTCTTCTCTCTCGAGTTGTTGGTACCTCTGGTGCTGACGCTTATTCTCATTTATATAATCGTTCTTTTTCCGATAAAAAAAAAAAAAAAAGATAACTCTTTCGGAAGTCCAAACAATCACTTTGCCAGCCAAGAGCCAAGTTTCGAGTTTTGATAATAGGAGAATTCTGCGTGAGACTGTCCATATTAGTCGAGTGAGGTAAGTTTTAAAATGGGTTAATGATATTAAAATTCATAAATTTTTACCAATTTTTGGTTTCTTTTATAAATTTTAAATTTTGTCTGAAATTTCATGAATTTAATAAATGGTTCGATTTTGCCACAATTTTTATCTTCGGCGAACTCCGAACTAAAATATTTAATTAAACGACGCCGTTTTATTTATCTAATTGAAACTACGTCGTTTTATTCCCAAATAATAGGAAACGACATTGTTTCCATTCTATTAGGATTAAAATCGATTACTCTAATCTTAATTGTGCATTTCATTCCTAATCACGAGAAAAAGACGAGAATCTCATGCGACAAAAAAGAGTCGTGGTCTTGTGACGAAAAAGATGAGAATTTCGTGTCATTCTCAAGTTATTTCTGTGCTGGAGTAATGGAGGACAGGTAGTGCTCACTTCAATTTTTTAATGTTCTCTCTTTGTCATCAAGCATTTTTGTTGACCTATTTAAAAAACCTCAAGATTCAGAAATTAGGCTTTATATGTAGCCCATTTTGATAGCTACAAAACCTTTCAATTCGGTATTTAGTATGCTTTCATTTGCTTGTAAGATTGTCATGGTTATTTGCTTTTACAAGGATTGATTCTTGGATTTTCTACATTTGTAGCGATGAATCATGCTTTTATTTGCTTGTAAGATTGTTATGGTTATTTGCTTTTACATTTGTACTGATTCTTGCATTTTCTACTCTTGTAGTCATGAATTTGCTTTTTACATTCATCATGAAGGCAAATTTGTTAGGCTAGGATTCACCAGACTTTACTTTGGTGGTGAAGTAGAAGGTAAATTTGATTTTGATCCCGATAGATTCGGTTATTTGGGCTTAGAGGAGGAGATCAATAAACTTAGGTTATGTATCTTGGATTGCATTGCATATAATTAAGATACCTAGAACTCTTGTTTTTATGGACTTGAATGAGGACAAACAAGTCATGCAAATGATCAATTGATCAAACATCTCTATTAGACATGTAGATCAATTAGCATATATGTGGATGATGGGGAAAATGGCATAGTGAAGGTTGTAACTCAAACTGTAACTAAGATAGTCACAAGACAGTGACCACTACTGATCGTAGTGTTGATAAGGGAAAGTATAAGGTAGATAATTTGAAGAAATAGAGTGTTTCAGATAATATATGTAATGACAAAAAGCAGTACGTGGAGAATATTGATAGTAAGATTACAAAAGTGGTTGGAAAATATGTCAAGGGAAGGAAAAAGTAGTTGAAAATGCAGTTGGAGGGAAATTTTTCTTAAAAGCTGCACTATATGCCGAAGAAGATGGTGAAATGGTTGAAAGTGATGATAACTTGGGTGATAGAGAGTTGGACTCTGGTGATGAAGAATATATAAATGCTCGAGTGAAAGTCAGAGAGAGCGTAGAGGTGGTGGGTGATCTGGAGTGTAATACAGAGGTGGAGTCTGGGATGACATCAGAATAGGAAGATTATGATGGATATGTTCATTCAGCAAGCAATGATTCTGATGGTGAGTTTGAAGAAACACCCTAAAATGGTATATGATCCTAAGAGTGATATTTTAATTAGAACTAGTATTGCAGCTTGATGTGAGGTTTGAAGATGGTTATCAATGCAAGAAAGCACTCAAAAGCTAGAGCATTGTGAAAGGGTATCCAATACACTTCATAAGAGTGAATAAGGAGCAATGTGAGGCAGGGTATGTGAGGAGTCATGCAAATGGAGATGTTATGCAAGCTTGATCAGAAAAGAGCTTTCACTTGCCATTAAAGTGCTTGGTAAGGATCACTCTTGTACATTTGCTATTGAAAATAGACAAGTAAACTACATATGGGTTGCGCAGAAGTATTTGAATGATTTTAGAGTGAGACCAAACATATGTGTTGAGGAATTTAGGAATGATGTGAAACGTTGATTTAACATTGCTATTTCAAATGGGTTAGCAGCGCACGCATATTGATCCGTCACAAACCAGTCATTCTTGCCTATAAACTTTTTGGTTTCAATCTTTAGCATCGTCATCTCGTCGTGGATTCATGGTCTCTCTTTCCATAGATGGTGTCACTTGTTAAGAAAATCGACAAAAGAAAACAAAAGACACAAAAAATTATGTGGTTCGATCTCACACCTACATCCACGGGCCAAGGAGTTCAAGCTTTATTCAATCAACCAAACTTTGATTACAACAATGCCAGATAAGCAAGAAAATATCTCTTTGCCTCTCTCAAATTTTGAATTGCAAAGAACATGAAGATCTCTCTCTCGCTTTTTTTCTGGAAAAACTCTCCCACACATGCAGACCATGAATTGCAACGAAGAAAACGAGCCACTAGTTAGTTATAACTAACTAGCTCAACATATTCAATCGCAGCCCTCAAATAAGATCAAAGGCTAAAATTGAATCCAACTCTTATAACTTATTTGCAAATAAACCCTTCCGCCTTAAAGAAATTTCAATCAGATCCTTCTTCCTTTAAAATGCGATTTGAACGAATTATTAACAACAAATTCAAATATAAACCAAAAAAACTTAGTCTATTTATTAATAATAACCCTATAACTATCGGAAACAATGATGAGTACTTTTGCAGTCCATCGACTCATTCGAAAAGTTTGTGTTCACCCGATTTCAAATTTCCGTTGCGTACGGTACGAAAACACATGAAAACAAACACCCACAAATTATTTTTTTGTCAAAAAATATATGAAGAAATGATTGAAAAAGCAACTTAAAAAATTGCAAGTTGCGAAATGGGGCAGACCCACAAACTTCATCTTTTAAAAGTGTGCATGACGCATGCATCATCTCTGGTCACCGAATAGTTAATAATGACTGCAGAAAAGGAGACCAAAAAAATGCTCTTCCAACATTAATTCTGCAACATATCTCCACTATACCACACCATTATCTCTCTCTCCTTGAACGGTCATTACAGTTTATATCTTTATTGTGATTTAGAATATTTGTGAATAATTGATGTGTGAAACACATTATAATCAGCTTTATCTCTTTGTTTGAAGATTGGAACCGTTTTTAACAGACAAGTTTGATTTTAGATAAGGAAGAGTGGGCTGTGGCTATTGAATATTAGTATTTGCATGTGATCTAATATCATCATTAGTTATGCCCATACTGTTGATGGGCCATCATATCTGTACATGATCTAGGATGTTATATATGGTAGCTAGAAATATATACATGGATTAATAATTCATTTTTTGGTTTTGATTATTGTGATTTAATTGAAGTATGCATGGTAACCCGTAGGTAATGAGGCAGAGAAGTAAATTAAATAGTGGAGAATATTTGTGTTCATGAACTAGGACAAAGCTGATTGTTGCTCTAATAATTATTAATAGCAATTACCATAGATACATTGGCTTTGAACCAATTCTAGATCTCATTCATCCATGTGTACATGTCCAAAAGAAAGGGATAAATTATTATTATAATTGCAACACCATATATCTTATCAGGATTTAATTTCTGAAATGTACGAAATTTCATGTTTCTATCTGTAATAAATATAATTTCAAAGTACAGCACTGCATATGGTTGAAAGTAGAGTTTTTATGAAGTTAGACTCACAATGTAGTGATTGGCTGCATGCTTTGTACTTGGATATTATACGGCTACGATTATGGTTTTTCCAGTTGAATTAAGTGTCATTATACCTCCAAAATCAGTTATTGGATCGATTAAATCCATCTCAGTTCAAGACCAAGTATTGTTGTTTTGTATCGACATCACAAGTGGCCGGGGTTAAGGAAACCGTCAAAATACCATTTAATAAGTTGATTTAAAGAAGAAAAATGGTTAGTTTATGTTAATGTTTTAATGTATATGAAATTTGAAGATTAGAGTATCGGATTATGAGTTAAGTATGGAAAATAGTAACATTGAAGCCTTGAATAGACAGGTATGAAAATGCTGGCTGTAATGTACCCTCAACTTCAGTACATTCACGTATATAATGATAATATATTATATTATATGTTACAACTAAATTTTTCAACAAATAGAAAATGCAAAATCCTGCTGTCAATTGTCCGTTTGTCGTTGCAGGTAAACAATTTACCACATGAGAAATGTCCATATTATATAGGGATCAACCTACAGAAGCTAGGAAGTCATGTTTGGACTTTTTTATCCTTCACATAATCACATATATACAATTATGTGTGCAAAATCATATCATAAATATAAATTCCACAATTATATGTACATATATTGTTAATGCTAAATGATGTGCGAAAAATGGTTGATCATAGACAGATATATGAGTTTCTAAACTGATATTCCAAGGTTATGGTTTAAGGCCTATTTCAAGTCTAGTAAGTTTTAAGACAATTTTCGATTTATTTTTATTTTAGGTTTTTTAATTCGATTTGGAAGTATGATTTGTCTTGGAACTTTAAATACTTTGTTTTTATGTTTTAGGATACATTTATTGATAATATATTAAAACAGAAAATGGAAGAGAAAGATCCCCACACCACACTCCCAACCCTATCATATATCCCTTGGTAAATATAAGTGTGTAAGGTCAACAAAGCACAGTATAATTCATTGCGACCACGTTGTTCCCCATTCAATTTCTTCCAAATCTTTATATTTACATATATATCCCAATTAAGAATCGTAGAGAGAGAGAGAGAGAAATGGAGGGTGGGAAGATTGAGGAAATGTACAAAGAATGCCTAAGGAACCATGCAGCCAGCCTAGGAAGCTACGCCACCGACGGCTGCGGAGAATTCACAGCGGAAGACGGCGGCGGCCTCAACTGCGCGGCTTGCGGCTGCCACCGCAACTTTCATCGCAAAGTGTCGAGCACGCAGGTGCATACTAGTGCGGCGGAGATGGTAGATTGCCGGGCCGAGATGAGCGGGAAGAAGAGGTTCCGAACCAAGTTCACGGAGGAGCAGAAGGAGAAAATGCTGAGCTTGGCGGAGAAGTTGGGGTGGAGATTGCAGAGGAAAGATGAGGAAGACGAGATCGAGAGGTTTTGCAGAGGCATTGGGATTAGTAGGAAAGTCTTCAAAGTTTGGATGCACAATCACAAAAACTCTCCCTCTCTTTCTGCAAATGCATCTTCTCTTACTGATGATCACTAGACATCGTCTGTACCTTCTTCTAATAATTAATTAACATCAATGCTTTTAATTTTTATATATATGTGTGTGCCATGGAATTGAAGGATGCAAGCTTGCACTAATTATGTGTAAGGGGAATGTAATTTTTTTTCTTGAATAACGGCCGGGAATGTAATTTTCTAGCTAGGAGACTTGATTGATGTATGTACATTTATAACGGGAACAACCAATTTAATTATATGTGTATGTGTTGGCCTCCTAGCCTAGCTATTTCACATTTTTAGTGTCGCAATACTTGTACAAAATCTTTTGAAATTCTAAAACTTTAAATCTAGTAACGTTGTCCATGAACCGTAAACGCAAATAATTAATATATGAAGCTTGAAAATGAAGTATGGGTAGATGATCGGCAATATCGACATTAAAGAAGTTTTGAATGTTGCAGCTGTGTCCAATTTATTTTGAATGTTGCAGCTGTGTCCAATTTATTCACTGGATTTGTTGCACGAATTCTTATATATTTGTAACCACAATCGTGATTGTGGTGTTGATCAAGTTTTAAATTCTTCTAAAAAGTCTCTCGATCCCTAGGGTTTGTGGGGGCACCATCACCCTTTTGTCTTCTTCTTCTTCTCCAGTCGTTTCTCTTGGAGTGAATAGTAAGCTGAAATATGAGAGGCTTCGGTTCCATCATTATTCTGCAAACCTAAACTTTGGAGAAGTTCCATGCAACGTACGGATCCTATTACCTCGGATGGGATCACCAAGATACAAGAGTTTGGTTTAGAGTTATTTGAGTTGATGTGACAAAACAATACAAATTAAATTCTGACATAAATTTTTTAACACCCGCTCACAAGCCACACATATACATATTTTCTAGTTTTTGCCGAAAGTTTGGCTCTACAAAAAATTGCAACAAAATGAAAGCTCGTAGGAAAGATGGACCAAGCTAGGTTTATATGTATTTCTTTTGAGAATAATTAATTGTTTCATCCACAGATATTTCAGACTGCCACATACTCCCTCCGTCCCAATAAAAGTGGCCACATTTCCTTTTTGGGTGTCCCAATAAAAGTGGCTACTTTCTAAAAATGGCAAAAGTTTACTTTAATTAAGTCAACAATTACTCACTAATTTGGTCAACAATTGTAGGCCACTTTCTAAAAATGTCAAAATTACTTTAATTAAGTCAACAATTACTCACTAATTTGGTCAACAATTGTAGGCCACACTCTATTAAAACATATAACACTCAATTTCTTAATCTCCGTGCCCAAAAAAAAGTGGCCACTTTTATTGGGACGGAGGGAGTAAATTTTAATTTCATTGATATTTTAGGGGAAAATCGCAACAAAATGAAAGTTCTTATCATCAGTGTTCAATTTAAAGTTCATAGGAAAAATCAAGCTATGATAAAGCTCAAGATAATTTTATCAGTAATTAACTCTATAATTAAAAACAATAACATCAAACAACATTTATGTATGTTAAAACACACACACACACACATATATATAGATATATAAGCGTGATTCATAGTATGATAAATAATATAGCATCCATGTCCTGTATGGGCAAATGGGCACAAATTCAAAATAAAATTTTTAGATTTGCACTTGCAGAAGGTCTTGCTTTAATATGTTATATAGATTAAAGGAGAAAAGTAAGCACTATAAGATACGGTGATATATAATCAAACTGCACAGTTATCATGACCATTAAGAGAAGGGTTTCAACCAACCTTGCATAAAAAAGAAAATTATCCTGTTGAAATCGCGTAGAGTGAAGCTCATGGGGTTTATAAGACTATCTGCTAAATAGCATTCAATCAGCCTACATTAATTCCATTTTCAAAGTTAGCTACCACAATCACTTGGCAAGCATCATCCTCACAAACTCCTCGTAGTTCACTTGGCCATCACCATCCACATCGGCTTCTTTTATCATCTCCTCAACTTCCTCATCTGTCAACTTCTCTCCGAGGTTTGTCATCACGTGACGGAGCTGCACATTCATTGACATGCCAAGTTTATAGTATATAAGTGCTAAAACTGTAACTCAGTGGCTCAAGTAACAAAAAGTTGGATGAAATAAAAATATATAAAACAAAAAACAGTATAAATACCTCTGATGCAGAAATGAAACCATTTTGATCTTTATCAAAGACCTTGAAAGCTTCTTTGAGTTCCTCTTCTGAATCAGTATCCTTCACAAACAGAGAATGGTCATTTACTTTGGTTGGCGCACTTGCACATCAGAAAAAGAGACTTGGATTGGATTGGATTGGATTTTGCTTAAAGACATTACAATAACCTATTTCTTCACTTTAATTTTTTATTTTCCGAGGTGAAACTGTATTTTACAGAAGTGTACAGGCTAGCAGATTTATACCTTTATGATAAGAAAAACAGTAGAGGGCTGCAACTATATCTATCTATGAGATTCATTTGAAAGCTTAGTTTACTCTAGCATTAAAATGTGGCTAAAAGCTTAGTTTACTCCAGCATACTACTGTTACAATTCATTAAATAAAATCTTGTTAGAAAACTAGTGTACTTCATATTTGTTCGTAACTAGTAATGCTATTTTACAAGTGGTTTACTCGAGAATTAGTGTGATTACTATATTACTAAGATTAATATTCTTTAACACGTAAATAAATTTATTCTAATTTTCTTCTTATTTTTGGGCCTAGTGTCGAAAAGCTCACATTGGCCAGGAGCCTTTCACCTTTTAGTAACTATGTAAGAAAGATGAACAGACAACGAGACAAAATAAATTACTGTATTAGATAATTGATCCAAACAGGACAAACAATCAACCATTGGTTCAATGAGTCCAAAAAAAAAATTATATGGCAAAAAGCACTCTGTGATTTGTACTTTAACCACTCTCTTGACATCTTTCTATTCTCATTCTGATTCCCTAGAACCCCAAATCACAAACTATCCATGTTTGATAATTGTAAGACCAATTCGCTTTGGTTAAGTAAGATCTATGAGTTGAGAACAGGATGTTTAATAACCTTAGTAAGGTCAATAATACTAGCAACAATATAATA
Source organism: Salvia miltiorrhiza (assembly GCF_028751815.1). NCBI lineage: Eukaryota > Viridiplantae > Streptophyta > Magnoliopsida > Lamiales > Lamiaceae > Salvia > Salvia miltiorrhiza. Next base: position 68,354,100 of record NC_080388.1, on the reverse strand, counting down.
AAGTGACAAGGAACAAATAACTTGAGCATGATAAGGTAAAGCCAGCAGGAGAAAGACCAGAGTTACCTTCATCTTCCGAGCCATCAAATTCAAGAATTCAGGGAAGTCAATGGTTCCATTCTGGTCAGCATCAACTTCATTGATCATATCTTGAAGTTCAGCTTCAGTAGGATTCTGTCCAAGTGATCTCATTACAGTACCCAATTCCTTAGTTGTGATACAACCTGCAAAGAGAGAGTTGACAGCTAAATGTTAAATACCATTCTTACTCGAAAGTCGAAACATATAAAGGCACAGATCAGCAGAATATGCAACATAATTCTAAACAAAACAAAATAAGCAAAACATGGTGGATGAAAGGAGCTATGACAGTTCCCAAGGGAAGGACTTAAAAGATTACAAACCATGAAACACTTCAAAGCAACCAATACACTATTAGAATCATTTAATTCACCAGCGTGATGAGAATTGGATCTTTACTCTGATATTAGTAAAAGGGGTATGTTTCTGCAAATTAGTTTAAATTTTCATAGGTATATTTTTGCAGAAAGGCAGAAACCACTTTATACCTTCAAGGGTAGCACTAGACAAAACAAAATCGTGAAACTACATGAGCTAGTCATTTCTTTCATTATAACAGAATAACTAGGAATTAACAGTACCAACATACAAAAGATCATTGAACTACAAGGAAGTGGGAGAAGACTCTACATTTAAGAGTCTCAAACAACTGGTAATGAGTTTTCATCCGCTTCCTGATCAGACAAAGGTAATTGTTCTTACTCTCCATCTCACAAAAATATATTCTGAAAAGCTTTCCATCAGAATCCTAGATCTGGCATTTCGACACACTAGTTGCATTCAAAACTAGTGAAACAGGGGAGAGTGCATGATTAATTCTGCTGACAGCTCCTACCGGTTCTTCTACATTAGAGACAAGACTAAAAACGACACGAAAATACAACTCCCGCATAGAGTCATTTCCTCTTATTTAATGTATGGGGAAAAAAAGAAAACCTAACTGACTGATGCAGAGAAATCATGAATCCTCATTTTCTGAGACTTAACGCAAACTTACAACAGTGGCATGAAACATCCAAGCAAAATTCCACCATCAATCAACCGAAAAAAATTGTGAAAAGTAAAGAAGACAACAATTTCGAAACTATTCCTGACCTAAGTAGTCGAACAAGAAAGAAGAGCGAAGCCACATTGAAGATGAAAGAAGAGAGAAATCACATAAACGAAAAAAATAAAATCGAGAGAGAGAGAGAGAGCATGCCATCGCCATCCTTATCGAAGAGGCTGAAGGCTTCCTTGAACTCGGCGATCTGCTCCTCTGTGAGCTGCTGAGCCATTTAGGAATTTCAGAGAAATTGGAATGACGAAGCAAGGGTTTAGAGATTCCCTCTAGTCTTCGAGAGAGGTTTATATTGCATAGCACTACTTATAAAGACTGCATGTACGGATTGCCAAGAACCTACCCAAACTACAAACTTCTTTTTTTTTCCACAAACACTGGGATTATGTTTCTTCAGTCACATTTTGTAAAAAAAAAAATACAGAGTATATGAAAAAAATTATTCAAGCAACAATTTAAGGCCAGTAACTGATGCATAACCCATGAAAAATTAAAAAATAAAATCATCAAATTATCATTACTTTTTTTTTTTTTTGCATGCTTCTAGTGAATGTCAAAATTGGAGACTGTGTGTGTAACATACTCCATTAGGCCCACATTCCTAAAAAAACATATTAGGCCCACAAGATTTATCTTCTAGGCCCATTCCGTGTTTGAGAAAAAAAAATAAGAAACGAAAGAAAAACGTTAAGGCCGTGCAATTCTCTTAATTTCATTTAATTTTATGTGTATATAGAGGAGTGAAGGGTCAAAAAGCAGGTGCGTATATTAAATTAGTTGGGAGAAAGTTGGGGATATAAATTAATAGCTAATAGACCAATTAATTAAGGGCAGCAGTGAGACGGCCGCAAAAGGCCAGCCTCTTTCTCAGCCGGCTCTCCTCAAACTCTCTCTCTTAAATTATTAGTGAGAGTTGATTTGAAAGGGTTGTGAATCTATGGGGAGATCTTCTAAGGTGGCAAAGAAAAGTAGTGTGAGCGACGACAATAATATTAAGAGTAGAAGGACGAGAAAGAGGGAGTCTCCGCACCAACGTAGCTCCGTCCACAGGGGTGTCACCAGGTATTTCTATTCATTTCTGCATGCTCCCCATATTTTTTTACATCTCTTTCTTCAGTAAATTCATCCTTCTCAATTTGCATCATTTTTATACCCAATTTACTATATGTTATTCAATTTATATGTGTAAGTCACTGTATCTCTTAATATTTTAATATCACTTCTGTTGAATTTTGGATATAAATGATTTTCATCTCAGGCACCGGTGGACGGGACGGTATGAAGCTCATTTGTGGGACAAAAATTGTTGGAATGAATCCCAAAACAAGAAAGGAAGACAAGGTTAGTAGTCGTCACTTTCATTTTATTTTTTAATTATATTTAATTTTGAAGAAAAATGTAGTAATTCACTTTCTGGGGAATCATTGTATTCTCATTACTGATATGATTTATTCTTTGTTGCCTTTCCCTCCCTGATTTTGTGCTCCATGTCAATGGTGGTTGTGGTGGGATCCTACTAAACTGCAGTTTATCTAGGTACGTATATTTGTTATTCCAAGTATGTGTTGTTGCGTAATATTTAAATTTACTTATTTAATTGTTAATTTATTAAAAGAAAAAATATTTGTTATTCCATCTTTTTCACCCAAAACAAATATAATACAAATATTATATCGCAAGTTTAATGCTATATAAATAAAGTAATAGAGCAATTAAAGCTACTTTCCTTTTTTTTTAGGGAAGTATACTTTCCTTTTTGGTGATGAGCAATATGAAAATGAAATGTTCATTTCTTTTTGGACTTGATTAGCATTGGCTTTGTTCAATGGATCTTATCTCGATCATTTTTTTTTTGGGGGGGGGGGGGGAACTAAATAGAATAAAATAAAATAAAACAATTTTGGCTATTTGAAATGGTTTTAGGGGCCTACGATGACGAAGAAGCAGCTGCACATGCCTATGACTTGGCTGCATTGAAGTATTGGGGACAAGATACAGTGCTAAATTTTCCAGTAAATTCTCTATGATTTAATATATTTTTCCATTTTTCATCAATCGAAATGCAAATCATGAGTTTTTAAAAATTTCCTTAAAAGAATTGTGAAAAGAAAATTAATGACTTCTTTTTCCCATTACTTAGCTATCGACCTATCAAAAAGAATTCAAAGAAATGGAACGTCAATCGAAGGAAGAGTACATTGGTTCACTAAGAAGGTAAAAATATATATGATCAGTTTAGGAATTTGTGTTAAATTGTCAAATAATCCCTCCATTTGATATGTTTGTTTTAGGCTTTTTGGTTTTGTATTTTATTATAAGACATTTTACTTATATCTAGATAATTTATCTCTTATCTCATTATAATTTTTTTTTTGCACTTTCCAATATTTCATATATTTTTTGCAAAGATAAATATCATAAAAACCCCTGAAGTATACCCTTTTTTATATCAAAAATACCCTAAAACTTTCAAAATATTCTCTAAACCCTCAAACTATCAGGTTTTTATCAAATATATCCTGCATTTATTTTTCGGTCACAAAAAACGTGATGTGACTCGCCGGATGGCATAATGTAATTTGTATTCTATTTTTTAAAATGCAATGACAAAAACGACGTCATTTCGTACTATATCATTTTAAAAAAATCCACTCTGAAATTAAAATTTACTTCTATCGTGTTTGAAATTCATGCTAATAACCTAGAATTAGGGATAAACACGATAGAATATGGTACGAAACGAAGTCGTTTTTGCCATATCATTTTAAAAAATAGAATATAAATTACATTGTGGTATCCGGCGAGCCACATCACGTTTCTGGTGACCGAAAAATAGATACCGGATATATTTGATAAAAACCTGATAGTTTGAGGGTTTAGAAAATATTTTGAAAGTTTTAGGGTATTTTTGATAAAGTAAGTATAGTTGGAAGGTTTTTATGATATTTACCTTTTTTTGAATGCCTAGTATTCAGTTAGAGATCATACACGAAACTAGTTTATTTCCTCCAATTTTAATTTGTATTGTCTTAAAAAAGTCAAGTCTTGTTGTTTCAACAAAAAAAGAAATGAAAATATAAAACCTTGAATCTTGTTTGCAAGGTAAGTATAGAGTATAGTTCTAAAATTTTTTGTCCTACTTACTTTAGTTCTAAATTCTATTTTAGCCCCGACTTTCCCATTCACGATAGTATTTGTTAGAATACACGCAATTAGTTGTATACATGCATTTATTATGATAATTAACAAAGTTACATATGTAAATTTGTTATTTTATGGTATGTATATTTTGACGGTTAGGGACACTTAATAAAAAATGGTGGGAGTATAATTTAATTTCTCTTGTCATTTATTTTTTGAAGCGTGATATCTCTTGTCATTAATTATATCACTCCATATACTCTTCAAGCTTTTATTGAGGGGTTTTTCAGACATTTTGTCGTGTTTCTTATCATTTTTAGAGAAAAGGGTATAAATGTGTGTAAATGAATATATACTTAATCATTTATTTATAGAAAATTATACAAACGTCATTAATTAATTATCTTCATTTTTATTTAAATAAACTTGCAGGAAAAGTAGTGGGTTTTCTCGTGGCGTATCAAAATATCGAGGCGTTGCCAGGTAAGAATTGATAAGTTTAAGGGTAAATATAATTTGAACTCCAAATTATATTTGTTTATTAAAAATGTTTTAAATTACAAGAAGTGTTTTAAAAACTTCGAACTATTAAATTTGTATAAAAATTGTTATGCGATCATTTTTCAACTCCAAAATCATAACATAGCTTGCCAGATACTGTTGAAAAATTGGATTTTCTTCATTGTTTAATTGTGTTTTCAACAAAAAAATGCACTCTCCAACTTTGTAAGATGATCTAATCCTCGACGAGCACGTGACGGTTTAGTGGGGGCGGAAAATGAACGTGGAACATTTTTAATATAATTTTAATAATTTAAGATTTTTTTAAAAAAAATTATAGGTGTAGGAATAGAAATTTAAACTGCAGGCTCAACAAAGGGGGGGGGGGGAATTTTATAAAGCTGCCAACTACAATAGATTGCTGCATTTCAGTGGTCCCATAATTTACACACGCATAAGAGGATTAATTGTTGAAATTGGGAAAACTTGTGATAAAATATTAAAATTTCGATTCGTAAAAAATCCCTCGATATAGTTTAATATATAGATTGCATAAACTTTGGTATTTATCATGGCGCACCTAGTGATAGGCTGCTGTAGGGTTTCTACTTGTTTAGTTTGAAACAAAAAATCACATTGAAATGAGATCTCACGTATCCTATTCTCCATCTAACTTCTACCACCCAAAGTTGGTCCAAATTAATTGCCGCTACATATTTTCAAAGCTTGTTATAGTGGAGTTTCATCATATATATCTCTTATTTTATTTTGTTTTTAATTGTGCGCTCAATTTTGCCATCCAATTAATATAAATATTTGAAATAAAAGGCTACATGTTTTAGAGTTTTGAGTTTTCGATGTTAATATTGCAAATTGAATTTATGCCGTTTGTGAGCAGACACCATCACAATGGAAGATGGGAAGCTCGAATTGGAAGGGTCTTCGGCAATAAATATCTGTACCTTGGGACTTTCGGTAACAATTCATATATTCTCTTTATTTATTTTTAGAGAAATTATATTTCTTTAATTCATGAGTTACTTGTATTTAAAATCTTCATTATCTGGATAATATTGTCTTCTATATAAATTAATGATAAAGGAAATATAACATGGCCACATGATTTGCTCGATTTATGATAAATAAAGTTCAAACACCCTAAGATAGCAAAGCATACGCTCTGAGAGATTAGAATTAGTTGGGAAAATTTGACTTACAATAATGAAACAAAAATATTTGCTTACCTACATAAGCAACCATACATAATTAAACATCGCAGTCACGTCATTAATAACAAATATCAACCTTCAATTCTATCGTTTCAGGACTTCACCTATTTGTCCTAGCATAATTAAGTTAGTTATATACAGCTACATACTGCGTAAGAAAGAAAAGGATTATATATGATGCTTGTACATAATTATAATCAAAACTCACAACTTTGCGAATATATATGAAACTCGAACTTTCAATTGAGTTTTTCATATTCCTCTATCTATGCTAACTTATTATTGTTTTTGGAAGAAAAAATACATCCATTAGCCTCATAATTTCATAAATTGACTTTCATTATTTTAGTCGTAACTCCAATTAATACATTATTCAAGTTTCATAAATTAATTTAATTACTGACAATTTTAGCCAGAATCCTATCGGCAAACAGATTTTACACCTTGACATTTCCACTCGGGTAAATGTAATGACGTGAAAAATTGAGATATTTCACGTCATTAAAATAACTTTGTTTTCTATGACTTTTTGAAAAAAAAAAAAAAAAACAACAACAACATTAATGTCATTAATTCAATTTAAGAGACTTGGATAATGTTTGGATTAATGAAGTTTGGGCTAAAACTATCACTAAGTTAATTCAATTAAGTTAATTGTTTACGGTATCCTCAATTGCTAGCTATAGGTCTGCTATTTATATATAATATGCTTTCAATTATTTAAGAGCATCAATTTTCGCCGTTTCCCAACCGAATTGTCATGCAAATTGCATTCCGAATTTATTATTTCATTTGAATTTCCCATATCTACTCTCCAATTAAATACTATTATTAATTTCCTGCAGCTACACAAGAAGAAGCAGCGACTGCCTATGACATGGCAGCGATTGAGTACCGTGGACTTAACGCCGTTACCAATTTTGATCTGAGCCGTTACGTTAAATGTCACCGGCCTCACCCAGACAACCCAAATAATCCTCACCCGATATCTAACGGTAACGTTGAATCTAATTCCATGCAAAACCCTAATCAAGAATTAGGTGAACTCGACCACCACCGCCCTATTGAGACCACCACATTGCCGTCGGACCATGGCGACACCGCCACGCCCTCGTCGGCTCTAGGGCTTCTTCTACAATCTTCAAAGTTCAAAGAAATGTTGAAGCAAACGACGGCGTTTAACGAACCTCCGAGGAGCAGTTTCCCCGACGACATTCAAACATCGTTCGAGATTCAAGATTCGAGCAGCGTTGCTGAGGAACATGGCATTGTATTCGGAGAGTATGATTCGTTCTCGTCGCCAATCTTTGAATGTGAGCTTCAAGCTTAGGTGGAAGGAACAAAGAATTATTATTAATCTAGAGATGAAGAAGACATTCTTTTTTTTTTTGTTTATTTTTGTGAATATAAAAGCCGAAAACAATTCATGGCGAGATACTACTTAGATTGAAGGATGAGGTTAGAATGGGGAGTAAGTATGGTAGAAGAGAGAAAAAAAATTATAGTAATTTATTTGATCTTGTAGAAGCAAACGGATACGGCATTGGTTTGATTTTAAAAGCGCAAATAAAAATGTATATTATTTTCATGATTAAAGAATGAGATTGAGACCCGAATCTTATAGCCGAAAACATACCGTTTCATATTTCAATCTTTTTCACAAAATGTGAGCAAAACTATAACTTAGTAGCTATCATTTCAAAATGATCTGATAAACTGAGACTGCGATTGAAATCCTCTTGTGACGTTGTGGTGTTAGGGTTCTTTGTAAGTGTTTAATGTGAAATTTAAACGTGAAATCAATGTCGTATTAGGAAATTGGTTTGGACATTTTGTAGTTCTAATCAAGGGGATTTCGGTTATAGTCTCAATTCCAATGTGACAGAAGTAGGCCAGAAGTGCAACCGTGGAGGAGTGTCTTTATTTCTTCAGGTAAGAAAATTTATCAAAACCTGAATGTCAGGAATGGGGTTGATCATATGTTGGCTATAATTATAGAAAAGTTTAGACGCTCAAGTATAGAATGAAATTTTGCCGATCTAACATGTGGAACATGGGAAGCACGAAATCAAGAATTTGCTCATTCTTGATAGCTCATGTTTTACAAAATGGATAAACATTGCTTAATGATTTAGAGCCAAAACTTGCATCAAAATGATTTTCATGAGCAAGGTGAGAGAATGGAGCTCAAGATTTCAATGGCAAAACCCCGGATAATCATGTGTTCTGAGGATGAACAGCTTGAAAGAAGGAGATGATGGTTATACGGTGCAGCAGAGTTTGGAGTCCATGGACGCCAAGCACATGCAGAAGGCTTGATAACCACTTAAAGGATACCTGCATTACCAAGTAGCACCATTTTGTTAATTACTTGTTAATTAATCCTTCAACATTATGATCAATTCCATCAAGTACCTGTAGTCCATCACATATTTAGACTTCCCCACCCTTCCAAGTTGAAGTATACTTTGCTTTCCGTTTTTCTGTAGTCATAACCAAACACAAAAACTTTAGTATTTTCCAAACAAATTAGGACAAAGGGCAGAATGCTGAGATCTTGAAGTTGTCCAAAAACTCACCTCCATTGTTAATTGAAAGTTCTTAACCGAGCTCTGGATTTTGAGTCCTGCCCTTCCTCTGTCTCTGAAGTCTAACTCGTACTGTCGTGTAAACTAAGAAGAAGAAAGAAGATATCCATTATGAAGAGAATAAAAATTGATAAACTGAATAAGTTCATATAGAAGTAAGTTCATTTTCATCAATATCATACCTTATTGTATATAGGGACCTTTGAGAATAGGTTATGAACTCTATCCTTGCTTCCCTCCCATTCTGTGGGCAATCCATTCATATGTTGTATCTATGAGGATATAAGAATAAGAAACTAAGAGGCTTGTTTTGTAGTATAATTTGAAACTATTATAGCTAAGTAATCCCACTACCTGATTTGTATTCTTCAGCTGCATAGATTGGTGTTTTGGTATCCATGCCTTCATGCTTCTGTAATTCCCACTCCATGTTGATACAGTTGACATAAACCTATCAATGCATTGGAACCTCAAATTACATTGCACAACATCACAACTTTCTTCCTCCAAAAAACAAGCAATAACTTACTTGACAGCAGCCAGCAATTTGGGGTGTTTGGTTAAGGAGTTGGAGTAGTGCCCCTGCAACATATAAATCATCAAACTATATCTAAGTTGTGGTTGAATCAAGATATTCATAGTAAAGCACTCACCTGATCCCATATATGGTACTTGGATCCAAGGATGTTAGAAGTGACTACCCCAATCAGACTATCTTCTGATGGAGCCACAATGCCTCTTGCACTTTGAGCAACAACGAATTCCGATCTCCCTCTTCGCCTCCGGTGATGGGCCACTGCAAGTTTGCGGTTTTGCCGCCCCTTGCCCTCCTACCAAGCCCAATTATACTCATGAATTTTGAAAAGGGCTGCAAAATGAAGGCCTTAAACAAAGAGGTCTTACATTGGTGTATAAAGTGTATAAAGTTCCACCATCAAATCCATCTGGAGATGATTCCTTCACTATAATGCAGGTGCACCTCCCAACATCAACTGGCAGAGGCCTACACAACAAAGCTCTGCAACAAAAAATACAATCCCCCAAATCAAAAACCTTCTCTTGAAATTGTCCAAGGCAATAGAAAGCAGAGCTGGATTAGTTGATTGAAACCTGTTAGGCAAAGTCGACCACGACGATACAGGCGCAGATTCTGAATCGGAGTAGTCCCACACATTGGCTGAGTTGGATCTCCCGGAATCAAGCGATTCCCAAACCCTGAGGCCGACATTTGAGTCGGGCTCGTGTTTCTTGATGCAGAGCTCAAGTGAAGAAGGCTTCAGCAAATTCTCTCTCATTTGGGACTTGGCACTCGGGAATTCTTTCAAGATGTCAGCTGCATATTTCCGACCATTGCTATCCGTTTTAACGGTGACGTTTGGTGAAGAGTTCTCTTTGTCATCGGTGGCTGCGGCTAAGTTGCGGCGTATTTGAGGAACGGCATTGCCGGCGCCTTCGTTGGAGTTTTTCTGCTCCATGAGGGGATTGCGGTAGAGCGAAGTGTAGGAATTCTGGAGCGAGATCGAGGTTTTCATGCAACCGGCCATGGATTTCGACGAAGCCTACGTTTTGGGTTGGGTTTGTGGGGTTGAATATGAAGTTGGGTTGGATATGCTGCTTTTTTGTCTTGTGCTTGATGCTAATAATGAGGCAACGGCTACTTTTGAATTTGAAATTTTGAATTTGGAAAGTGTTTTGCGTGATAACCAGCGCCAATTTTAATGAATTTAGTTGGCGTGCATGCTCTATTTTTCTTTAATGATACTCATTTCGTCCCATTTATAACATTTCAAAAAGATGAGACACACAAATTAAAGAAATACAGATAATGCAAATGAAGAGAGAAATAGAAAGAGAAGTAAAAAAATAAATAAAAGATAAAGTAAATGAGAAGATAGATACATAGAGTAGATACATTTTTTTTTTTGCTTGAAACATTATAAATAGGACATCCTAAAAAGAAAAAATTAGAACGTTATAAGCGGGACGAAGAGAGTAAGAAATACGTCATCCGTCTGGCAAGAGTATGTCATAATTGTCATTTTGAACGTCTGCAAAGAGTGTCACTTTCCATTTTAGGACATCGGTCTCACATATTTATCATTATCCTTACAAATACCCATTATTTACAACAACAACAATATATATATATATATATATATATATATATATATATAGGAAAGGGCTAAAATAAGAGCATTTCTTAAAATATAAAATAAAAATCATTTTCAGCTCTTAGATCATCAAAATCTACGGTTGATTCATAATCCTGTTGGATGGATTTATGGTCCTGAGTTCGAATCCCAAATGTAGCAAAAATTTATTTTTCACAATTCATACTTTTATACTGCGAATTCATACTGTTCTATATAAAATTTATATATTAAAAATTGCTCTTATTTCTTATTTTAAGATGTGCTCTCACTTTAGCCCACCCCTATATATAATATATATATATATATATATATATTATTTAATTTCAACCATTCATATCATATAATAATAGGACTTTTTATTCATTAAATAATAATCATCAATCATTTTATTAAAACTTGCGCCCATCTAAAATGACAAATATTGGGGGGACGAGGCTGGGGAGTACTACATAAATAAATAAGATGGTAGTAGATTTTGGTTCCTTTCACATTGGTAGTAGATTAAGATTATTAGTACTATTATTTTTTTTTCGGAATTTGGGTCTTCAAAAATTTGAACTCGGCTGGTCCGGATATGGACCATTTTTTTTCTTAAATTTTAGATCCAAATTTGAATTGAGCCAAATTCGACCTGTGAATCTCTATATTTATTATATATTTCCTCCGTATTTTATTAAGTGTCCCCAACCGTTAAAATACACGCACCAATAAAATAAGATATTTTTTACATTTGTAACATTAGTAATTGTCATAATAAATGCATATATACAATTAATTATTATATTCATACAAGTATTAAATAGGGATAAAATAGGAAAAATGTCATAAATATACTCTCAAATTTTGAAATGAGACACTTATTAATAAACAAAAAAATGCGCTAAATGGGACACTTATAAAAAAAATGGAGCGAGTATGTTTTTCTTTTTAATTATAGTTTAATTTATAAATCTATCATAATACTAATCCAAAACACCTATTTCCTTCTCACGGAAAACCACGTCTGTGGAATCAAAACACCTCAAACGTTTTTACATTCCTTATTCCTTGCATTAGTGTCAATATTATTGGCACTTGAATGATTGTAATGTACTCATATGTGATGTTATAATTTATTTTGGAAAATTGCAATGTTTTTCATGGTGTAATGGCTTACCTTTTAATAATGATTCTAAAAACTTTAGATGACTATTTTGGTTTTACTATGTCTTCCAGTTTAATTATTTTAGGATTAATTTTGAAATAGAAAATACAGATCCAGATATTTGTGAATCATTGAATTTTATGAATTTGAACCCAATTTTATTTTATTTGGAATCAATTACCTATATAAATAAATTTGAATCTAGATATGAACCTAGCAAGATTTGATTCAAATTCGACGATTGTGAATCAATATATCAATATATGTACCATATTCAAAGAGGTCTTGTGTTTTAGTTTTTTCTTTTGTGACGAGTAAGATTTGGTATCGCTTTATTTGGATAATATTTTTTACACTTAAATATATAGAATGGAAAAATTATAGTACTCCATTACCTAAATTATTGTTATTTTACCTTTTATAATTATATCTTGATCTAAAGGATTTAGTGATGTAGTGAATTAGTGATTATATAGCCGAAGTATCCCATTTTACCCTATCAGTATGTGTATTTCTCATGTTTGTCTTCACTGAGAGAAGGAAAGCGCCAAGAAAATTTGAACGTAGAAAGATGTTGGGAATCTGACAAAGAATCTAATACTATATCATGGTAGTTTTGAAACCGACATGAATCACAGGAATATAATGAGCAATAATTGATTGGTCGGTAAAGAGTTAACGACTATATTGCATGTTCATTTGACTATAAAAGTTGACAAATTTAACTATTAGAATTTCATAGTATTTCATTTGTTTCTTTAGTTCTCAAGTAAATACATAATATTTAAGAAATAAAATGTTTAACAACGACATTGCTTGTATTACTTTTATTTACTGAAGCTTTGAGTTTATAATCCTACATATAACTATTAACTGGACTATAATATTTTCAAAACGATACAAAAATACTTACGGTTGAAGAAATGGTTAATCATAATTTGTATTCTAATTTTTCAGCTGAAATAAGATTTTATTAAAAAGAAAAGAAACAACAACGGAAAACCAAACACCCTTGAAAGCACAAAGCTGCAGACTAAGGGCCGAGCCTCGTTAAAACCTCATAACAGCTGAGGAAAAAGAGTACTCGTCAAGGACCAAGGTTGACAGAGCTGAGTTAGGAGGTCTCAAGGATTCCGGCCGAACCATTACCCTTAGGCCTCCCGGCTTACAACCGATCCAGAACCAAGAGAAAAAAACCAAAAAATCAAGCGAAACGAGTAAAATAGGGAATAGAAACATCCTCTTTGACAAAATCATTTAAACCAGCAATGGCATGAGGCCAAAAACCCTCCTCCGTAGCTTGAGAAGCCAAATAATCCGCCGATCTGTTGCCCTCACGAAAAATGTGAGAAATGCGCCACGTGAAAGTGTGGAGTTTGGAGAGAGCAAGCTTCCACCGAGGCTTGAATCTCCAAGGAACCGTCTCAGAGAGCGACTGAAGAAGCTGAACCACGTAAGAAGAATCCGACTCAAACCAAACTCTCTCCCATTTGGCACGATGCACAGATTCAATCGCAATAATAATAGCTAAAAGCTCTGCTTCGAACGCAACCCCCTGGCCGCCTGAAAAATGATAACAACCAAGAACGTCATTGAAGGCATTCCTAAAGACGCCCCCCGCATGAATCCTCCAATCACGAACCGAACCATCAATATTAACTTTAATCCAAGACGGAGGGGGAAGTTGCCAAGCAACGTAAATATAGGAGAAAGGCTTCCTGGGTTGTCCAGCGATGGAAAGATTCTTAAGAATGAGAAGATCAGAAATCGAGTTGGCCATAGTGCCAAGGACGAAATTGTTGGCCGCTTCACAAAGAAAAACCCGGACCTGCTTGAGAATCAAGTGGCGTGAAGGTGCTAAATTTTTGTGTATGACGTTGTTGCGGTGAGACCAGAGACTCCAGAGGAGAGAGACCACCCTAACTTTCCATAAATTGCCAACTTGTTTGCTGTTATTCTGGTGGATAGAGAAACGAATCATGCTGCCCACGTCCAACGGCAAAGATTGCTCAATCAAAAACCAACGAAAGACATCCGCCCAAATGGAAGCCGAGAAGGAACAGTTCAACAGAACGTGATCCATCGTCTCTTCCGCTGCCGAGCATAAAGTGCAGCGGTTAGGCCCCTGAATACCCAGGAGGCGATTCATATCAAAGGTAGGGAGCTTGCCAACAATAGTGCGCCAGACAAAGAGAGATCGCCGAGCTGGGATAAAAGGGGCCCAAATCCAGGAGCCCCAGTCGACCTTAGGGAACTGAGGTCGTATGTGAGCAAAGGCCGAAGTAGCAGTAATGTTCCCGAAACCCGAGTGAATCCAGGATCTGTCGTCAGACAATCCAGGAATGGGGGTAGATATGATGTCGAGAGCAATGCGCGGGAAAGACTGTATAAAACTAGAAGTGAGGTGCCACTTATTATCAAAGTAGTAGTCTGAAATCTTCTGAGAGAAATAGGGTGTCATGAACATCGGAATATGAAGTTTGTCGATCAGTCTATACCCGAGCCAATTATCTCTCCAAAAATAAATCGAATCTCCAGTGCCAATCGTGCAGAAGGTATCCGAAACAATCTCCCGAATCGTCCTTCTAACACCAGTCCAAATCGACGAACTCGCCCATTGGGAAGCCCAATCCATGGTCTGAGTGAGATATTTCTGACGAAGCAGCCGATAGCCGAAGCTGTTCATGTTCATAATAAACCAACCCAGCCGAAACATGAAACTATTATTGATGTCAGAGAATGATTTGACTCCAATGCCGCCATGTTCCTTCAGAGCACGAGCTCTGATCCAACTCACAGAAAAGGAAGGTTTCTTCAGAGTACTCCCAGTCCAGATGAACGATCTACAAGCTCTGTCGAGAGCATGCAGAAGTTTCGCCGGCCATTTATAAACAAGCATGCTATGTACCGCAGCACTGTTGATAACAGAAGAAACTAAGCAGAGCCTGCCCGCCATAGAGAGTTGAGCACCTTGCCACCTAGGGAAATGGGCAAGAATCCGATCATAGATAGGTCGAAGCTTAGCAGAAGAAGCTCGACCCGAGAAAATAGGCACTCCCAAGTATGTGAAAGGCATGGAGCCAATGTTGAAGTCCAAAATCTGTTGAAGCCGAGAACGTCGCCCAGGAGACACCCCTTTCCCGAAGTAAAGAGTAGACTTATGCTTGTTGCAATATTGACCAGAGACCGTGGCATAGAGCTGAAGAATCGAGTCTATCATAATGCAATTACGCTTGGAGGCCTGACAGAACAGGAGCACATCGTCAGCGTAAAGCAGATGAGAAGGGAAACTCAAAGATCTCGAGAAACGCATGCCGGTGATTAAACCCCGATTAACAGCATCCTGAAAAATACGGCTAAGAACATCTTCCGCCAAGGCAAAAAGAATGGGAGACAAATGATCTCCTTGTCTTACCCCCCGACCGCATTCGAAATAGCCATAGAGAGCACCACTGAACCGAATAGAGATGCGAGCCGAGCTGAGAATAGTTTTGATCCAAGAGCAGAAAATATTGGGGAAGCCAAACTCTTGAAGCACGAACAGAAGAAAATCCCATCTAAGCGTATCAAAGGCCTTATGAATGTCGACTTTGAGAGCCATGTTTTTGCCGTGTAAAGACCTCTCCATGCAGTTCGCCCCTTCCGAGGCAAGAGTGATACACTCATGAATAGAACGTCCTAAAATAAAACCAAATTGATTGTTGGAGACGATGGTGGCCGCAGCAGCATTCAGCCGGATCGCCAGAATCTTGGCAATAACTTTGAAAAAGAAATTGCCAAGAACGATGGGACGATAATCAGAGATAACCTTGGCATCAACTTTCTTGGGAAGAAGGCTCAGAGTATTGGAATTGAGACCCGAAGGGAGATAATGATGAGTGAAGAATCTTCTGATGACGGAAGTGAAATCATGCTCAATAATGTCCCAAGCGGAACGATAGAAAGTACCTCCAAAGCCATCCGGGCCTGGAGCGCTATCTTTGTCCATAGCAAAGACCACCGCTTTGATCTCCGTCGCCGTCGGACAAGTAACCAAAGATGACTTCTGATCCAAAGTGAGGCTACTGGCGATATAATTACTAATCCACGAAAGATCGCCCCCAGGATTGGAATCCTCCGCAAAAAGAGATTTATAAAAGTTTTCCACATGAGACGCCAAAGTGTTATGATCTTCAACCAGCACGTCGTTAATCTCAAGATGCTTGATAGTATGGCTAGCGCGCTTCATTCTCACCATGTTATGATAAAACTGAGTATTTCGATCTCCATCCTGGAGCCATCTAATTCTACTTTTCTGGCGAAGCAGATCCTCTTGCCGAGAGAGCATGACCGAGATAGAGGCTTCAAGCTCAACTTCTTGATCAAAGAGCGCCTCAGAATAGCCAACATTATCGATATGTGCCTGAAGAGAAGAGAGCTTATTATAGAGCTCCTCAAGCGAAGTGTTGAAGTTCCCAAAAGTGGATTTATTCCAAATTTTGAGCTCCTTCCTCAAACGTTTCAGCTTGTGCATCATACGCACCATGGGGCAATTCGAATCAACAATAGGAGCCCAAGAACGCTGAACCATTGGAATAAAATCAGAGTGAGAACTCCACATGTTCAGGAAACGAAAAGGACGAGCGCCAGAGGTATTAGGAGGAGCGGAACATTTAAGCAAAATAGGAGCATGGTCAGAGCCAAGACGAGGCAAAACCAGGCTCTCAGAAGAGTGCCATTGCGCAGCAAAATCCTCGGAGAAAAGAGTGCGGTCCAGCACAGACTCAGTAGTCATAGGAAATTTACGTTTGTCCGTCCAAGTAAAAAAAAGGCCCAGAGGTGGGAGCTTGAATGAGAGTATGACTATCAATGAAAGCTTGAAATTCTCTACATGAAACCCGACTTGGAAACCGGCGTCCACGCCGCTCATGAGCTCCAAGCACAGCATTAAAGTCCCCAGAATCACCATTTGAGGGACCATACAAGAAGAGATATCATCCCAAAGAATCCTGCGAGTGATATAATTACAACTCCCGTGAACAATAGCCACTCTGAAAGAATAGCTAGAAAACAAGATGTCAAAAATAACCATCTGCTCCGTGGACATAATCAACGAGCAGGTAACCCCGGTGGCGATGAGAATCCAGATGTTGGAAGCATGAGGGGCGCGATCATTTTGATGGAAAGGAGTCAAATTGATAGAGTTCCAGAAGGAGGCCGGAATATGAAGAAAGTTAGTCTTAGGCTCAATAATGCCCAGAATAATAGGATGATGAACATGACAGTAACTGTGAAGCAAATTACGTGCCGTGTCCGTCATACCACGAATATTCCACGATAGAATATTCATTGAGAAAGATGGATATTTTCGTCCTCCTCCTGAGGATCATAATCATCATCCACCATATCACCCCATTTCCGTGAAGAAGCGGTGTCCATACTTTTACCAGCAGCAGAAGAAGTATGAGAGATAAGGAAATCTGAAATTTGGACGCCTTTATCCACCGCTTCCTTAACCAAAGAGTTAAACTCCGTCGTGGTCCCCTGAAGTTGTCCTACCTGATCCCCAATGGGAGCTGCCTGATTTTGTCGTAGACGATCCTTAATAGTCGGAGTAGCAGTGCGCACCAACTGTTCGACAGTTTGCTTAGGCGGCCTACCCCGCCCCCGTTTGATTGGCACGGCTTCAATCATCTCATTTGTAGTATGACTAATTGCACCAATTGTTTGACAGTTTGTCTCTTGTTCTGGAGTTTCACTAGCACTATCAGCCTTTAGATTTTGATAAAATGTAGTTTCTAAAATCTGCACTTTCATCATGTTTCCCAAGGCCACTTCCTTATCAGCAAAAGAACCCGTCTCAGTGTTCTTGTTACTAATTTCATCTTCGAGTATAATCTGTGGTACGGTGTTCGAATCAGGAACGGGTCTGCACGCAGCTGCAAGCAAATCAGGTCCGGACAAACCTTATTTGCACTGGGGCAAATTCTGTGCCCCATCTGTCTGAAACTCCTCAGTGGGAGTGTGATTAATATGTTCCGAAGCGCTGATAATGGAAGTCTTCTCCTTTTCAATAAGAGGCTCCTGGTTGACGTCCTCATCTCCGGAAGGCTCTTGAGATAAAGCATCGAAAGAATTACCGATAGGAATCTCTTTAATTTTCTGCCATTCTTTCCCCATAGTTTTGTTGTGAATGTTTTTGAGAGAAGGTTGATCCGAGCTTGTAGGATTCGTGATGTCAGTGTTATTGTCCTGCTGTTTCTTGCGGCGGCATTGAGCAATGTTATGACCTGCAAGATTGCAAAAGCCACAAAAATGCGGCAAATTTTCATATACGAATTCAACCTCGAACGAGCGCGTCCCCTTATCCACCGTGAGAGTTTCGGGAATAGGCTTAGAGACATCCATGTCGACAAGAACACGAGCAAAGTGACCCACTTGCCCAGAAAACGCAAAACCATCAAGTTTAATAGGAAGACCGACATATCTGGCGATGCCGATTATCACTTCCGGATGCCAGTATTCGTGAGGAAGATAATAGATTCTCAGCCAGACTTGGGAGAGAGCAGATGATTCTTTGTATGGGTCAAAATCCGGAACCCATTCCCTTATTCGAATAATACCTTTGTTTAATTTCCAAGTAGCCCTAGATTTTGCCGTAGCAAGCTCATATTCGTTCGCGAAAATTATCGAAAAGAAACCTTTCCCTAGTGGCACCACACGGATCGCATCCGAGGTTTTCCATAAAGCCATGAGTTCTTGTTTAATGTCAGAAGCAAATCTGGGGGCGTCTCCCTTATTCAGCAAAAGCCTGGCGTGAACAGCGAACTCAAACTCCTTGAGTTTACTTTGATACAAGGCTTCTGGGATCCGAAGAATAGATTTGTTGCCAATGTTTACCGGGTGAAGAGCGTTGAAGTCCTGGGCGAAAACATCTGCTGGTTTAGGAACTGATCGCTGGACCGTTCGCGCAAAAGAGAGTTTGTTCCTTTTCGCCTCATCGCTAGGGCTAGATATTCCATGCAGCGTCGAGTTGACAAGAGCTTCGGAATGACTCTTGCTGTTCTCAGAAGCGGGTTTGAGGGTGGAACTCGAGGGAACGTCCGAGGGCCGAGTTTGGTTCTTACCGGAAGAAGCAGGCATAGTCCTTACAAAGTTGTTGGAGATCGAAGGAAAATCGGAAGCCATGGTAGCAGGCGGGGTGCTCATGTCATCCAAAGAAATCCCTTCTTGGACAACAGAAGATGGGCTTCTCTTACACAAATCGTCGAGCACTTTATCTGCACGGTGAAACAAGGCCACGCAAAGAGGACTGCAAATAATAGTAACTGATGTTCACAACTTAAATTTTCAGCATTTTTTGGGAAATGTTCACAACTTAAATTTTCACTTTAAAAACTCTTTAATTTGAAAAAAGAATTATTTATTTCCCATCTTATAAAAATTGATCCACGTCAAATTCAAGTTGTTTTAATGTTTAAATGGGAAAGAAAATATCTTAAATCTCTCCATCCCAAACGCACAACCTTCTTGCCACAAGCTCTTGTGTGTTGGACATAATCCTCCAATTGCTAAAGTATTGTTTGCGTGTTTAGGGGTGTGCATATATGGTTCGGTATTTGCTAAAACCAAATCAAACCATATTTTTGTTCGGTTTGAAAAAAAATTGAACCGAACCGAATAAACCGAAATTTTTATAATTAAAATCAAACCGAACCGAAAAACCGAATTAATCCGAAAAAAACCGAACAAAACCGAAAAAAAAACTATACAAATTTTAAAAATAGTGGAAGTTAGATATTATAAAATTATAATTAAAATATTATATTATATATGTATATATATATATATATATTATAAACATAATTCAATTTTTCGGTTTTGTTCGGTTTTAAAAATTTCGAACCGAAAAACTAAAATTTTATGAAAAAAAAATCGAACCGAACTGAAAACCCGAAAAAACCGAACCATATTTTAAAATTTCGGTTTGAATCGGTTCGGTTATTCGATTTCGGATTTTTTGCTCATCCCTATGCATGTTGGCCGAACGGCAAGTGGTTAAATGTTTGAGATCAAAAGTCTTGGGTTTGAGTCCATTGTGACGTGATGTTTAAAACTTATTTAATATTATTAATCTATATAAGGAACCATCTAAATGGTTCAAAAATTAAGTTCACTCTCTGCTCAAGGGAACCAACCATCTAAAGACTTCAAATTGTTGGGATATTCATTGTTTGCAATTCATCCATTATTTACTCAGATAAATTCAAACTTTAGAATGTTCCAAGATCTTTGATAATTTTTATGATTTGAGCTATTATTTGATTCATATTTAATTGAAATAGTGAAATTGGAGATATTCTAATAATAAAGATAAAAGTACTTAATCATGTACTCCCTCCATCCCATAACCAAATTACCAAGCCAAAAAACAAGATCGGAGGTGTGGATCTTATGAATGAGATCCCATAACCAAATTACCAAACTAGAAAACAAAATCAAAATTCACCAAACAACAAACAAAAGTCAAGCAACAAGAGATCGATCTTCATAATCACCAAATTACATAATCAAATCAACCAAATAAAAATCAGAACTACTCGTAAATCCACAAAAATCAAATTAAATCTGTTCGCTAACCCAATAAAAATTTGAGGCCAAAGGTATCATCATGTTGGAGCTAGTCCACAGATCTTTAAAAATTTATGTGTAGTTGACCACAAAAGAATAAGTAAACGACGACTCCCTAGTCTACCAACCAAAATACAGAATTTTAGTTGAAGTTTGTTGATGAAGCTTTAATTGCACTACGATGTGGCCATGGGTGTTGTGAAGAGTCTCACAACTCATTGGTAGAGCCACAATTTATGGATTATGAAAAATCTTACCCCTCCGTCCCATAAAAACATGCATAATTTTCATTTTTCGTTCGTCCCATAAAAATATGCATACCTCATTTATAATAATAATTCCCCCATTAAATATCACAATAAATGTGGGGTCATTTCTCCACCCACATTATATTTTACAGGATTTTTTAAAACTCGTGCCATCTCATATTATGCATGTTTTTACGGGACGAAGAGAGTACAAATTTTCAAGTCCAACATAGATCACTTGCTAGCTACTACTGATTTGTCGAATACTAGTATATGCTCATTCGTGCGATGCACGACAGACATCGAAATTAAATGATAAATTTAAATAAATAAATAAAATAATATAAAAAATATAAAATATGTTTTAAAATAAATTATAATAATTCACATCAATTACTCAATAAAATTCTGAATTTAAAAATATAAATTTTCAATTTATACAAAGTGTAATGATATTATAGTTATTAAATAAATTTAAAAATGATTCGATAATGAAAATTTGCATTATGCATATTATTATATAGTATTATTAATCATAATAAATATTTTTCACATATAAACATAAATAAAAAGTTGTAAATTTTTAATGAGGAGATAGAAAATAAAATATTTTAAATTTTTCATAACTTATTCATTTTAAATTCATTTTTGATAATTTTTATACTATATTAAATTTAAGATACATATTGATTTTTTTTCATGAATCAAATTTGATGATGTTTAGAAAAATAATTAAATTATAAAAAAATAAAAAGAAAAAGTAGTAAAAATTTTGGTGGAAGAAGAGAGAGAAAAAGAGAAGGAAAACATGGAGGGAAAAAACTCCTCTTTTATATATTATATAGATATAGATTGCCTCCATCAAAGGAATGTGACATCTGTTGGAGAAGGCGGCGACGACTATTCGCCGCTAGATTATATTGCTGGAGATGGGGGTAGAGATTTAAGAGAATGAGGGTTGTAGATTGGTGAAGAAGGTTCTCCATTTGGGAGAGAAAGAGATTTTATTTTTCTAATTTTTTTTCTATGTAAACATTAAAATTACATTATTTTTATGCTTAGATTAGAAAAAAAACTCATTTGTTTATAATTCGATTAAGTGATTCATTATTTTGTCGTCAAGTTTTATAAAATGAAATATAAATTAAACTTTCTTAAAGTTAAGAATTTTTAATGTGAAAACATTAATTAGTCGATAATATTTATTGAAAAATACTGAAAGTTGTAGATACAAATTATAACTAATTTTAAAAATTAATATGAAAAATCACTAACAAATCAAGAGACGGGACTATAATTTTTTAGTAATATAATTTCATACTAAATAAATATAGGTGATGGAAGGAATGAGGGTAGGTAATCGAAAATTCAAATCGAGCAAAATTGTGAAAAAAATTACTCCAAACACGATCAAATTCGAT
The DNA here is from genome assembly GCF_028751815.1 of Salvia miltiorrhiza. Lineage (NCBI taxonomy): Eukaryota > Viridiplantae > Streptophyta > Magnoliopsida > Lamiales > Lamiaceae > Salvia > Salvia miltiorrhiza. Next base: position 68,331,924 of record NC_080388.1, on the reverse strand, counting down.
TTTTCAATAAGTATAATCGAGACAAATAAAAAGCCCAATTAAAAAGCGACATGCATATTTGATTTTTCTTCACAAAAAGTGCACTTCGATTGATTATTTTATTATTAATATTTTAAAGGTAAAAGGTCAATTTTATTACTCGGAAGCGAAATGCATATTGGATTTTTCTTCAAAAAAAAGTGCACTTAGATGATTTTTTCTTATTTTTATTATTATAGAGGGAAAAGGTCAAATTTTATTACTCCAAAGAACAAGTATACACATAAGAAGGCAGACCAATCACAAAACTTGATAGCTCAGACAATTCACATATAAGGGTTAACAAAGAAGTCTCGCGTTAATTAAACGAGCAATAGTATGAGCTACAATTCAGTTCAATTTATCATCAATGGTATGTTCGATTCATTTTGATTTATAAAAACAATTTAATTCACTTCAATTTTCAACCGAATAGTAGTAGCTACTACTATAGTCGTTGTTACATCATGGATGATATTTTGTTTTGACAATTTATTACTTATCAATTAAAATTCCATATTCAAATATATATACTTATATAAAAAGGCCATGTTTACAAAATATAGATTATTTTTCATATTCTTATTATATTTTATTTTGAGTATACTTCGATCAGTTGTAATTTAGGACATTGGATTCTTTCATTTATATTACTAAAACGGCAGTTTCAATTAATTTTTTCTTTGAAAAATTAATATTAATATTTTTTAGGCTATAAATATATTAAAAGTGGTGGCTACTACCATATGAGGCCCTCTGTCCTACTTTTGGTATTCCTATAGTCCCACTTTTAATTTTAATAATTTTTCTTTAATTTAATAGTATAATTTAAAGATAATTAACTAGAATTCGTGCACTCGTCTAATTATTAGAATTTATAAATATATTTTCAACATTTAATTTTTATATTTTAATTAATAATTGATTATTAGGATTAATCTAAAAGTTAAATTATAGTATAATTTTTGTAACAGTGATAATATTTATCTTGGAATTCATTACATAAGAATATTTTTAAATTTTATAATAAATAATTATAAAATAATAAAATTAATAATAATATACTGTGAAACAGATGATCCTATCCGAACTACAACGATAAGAAATACTCATTCCGTCCATGAAAGAAATTCCTATTTTTTTTTTTTGAGAGATGTCCACAAAAAAAATTCCTACCTATTTAAATTTGAACTATAATTACAATACATTTTTATCACTCTCAATACACGCAACAACTTTTTCACCACTCTCAATAATATTTTTCTTATGTGCGTGTGTTGATCTAGCGGTAGGAAATTAATGTCAAAAATCTTAAAATTTCTCTATTTATTTATGTAATTTATCAAAAAAATAATAATTAAAATTCGTGTCAATCTCTCATAAAAAATTCTTTTATATAGGGGAAAAATATTGTTTCACTAAGATTTTGAATAAGATCCGAATTTAAGTTGACTGTATTTGGCCTCTTCTCAAAGAAAGGCAATCCAATAATTCCCAATCATGATCTTCGCTGATCCGATCACTCATAATATACAAAAATGAAATTAATATCTTTCTCATTGAATAATATCTTCAGATAATACTTATCTTTTGCCATTTATTCCTACGTGGGGGCGATGGCATTGACAGGTAGAAGAGAAGTCTTCGATTCTTTTTTTTTTGGACACCAAAATGGGGCTAGAACATCTCTTTTGACCATCAATACTAGCTAACTTTTTTTGGGAGATCGAGAACTATTGAGGTGAATTATTATTGATGACTACTCTTTTGTTCATAAGTTTTGGGGCGGCTAGGGATCTCGTACCAACAAAACAACTTATGCATTGGTCTTCTTTTCGGCTAGTTTTTCCTGAATAAGGAAACTTCAACTACTACTCCCTCCATTCAACCTATTTTGATCATTTCTTTTTGCCATACAGGTTTTAATAAGATAGTGTTTATCGTATTAAGTGTGATAAGTGAAAAAATAAATAAAGAAAAAAATATTTATCATATAAAAAAAATAACCAAATTAATTGGGACAATTCGAAAAAAAAAAATATTGATCAAATTAATTGGGACGCATGGAGTATTTGTGAATGCTAATAATGGCAAAAATTTGATCTAACTAATTTTTTTGAGAATTAAAGAGATATCTAATATATAAATAAATAAGCAATTGCGAGACCTTTACACCACATAAAGGTGGAAAAACTACTCGCATGCAAGCGGGACCACTACTCACACAAGAATGAGAAAACTACCTGCACGCAGGCGGGACTGAACCATGAGTCCATGGACTTGCTAAACTGATTTGATGAACCACCTATATATATGGGAGGGTCGTCTAGGGAAAACACTTCACCATGTAGAAATAAATTATAAAAAGAACTTACACAATAAAACTCTCTCATATTACACCTAATCATTTCTCAAACCTCAACATACGATGAAATACTAGCAATGCATGCACCATACATTACTTGGATGTGAGTACTGGCATCACCCAACCATACAACTCTTTTACAATAAAAGTTCAATAATGTTTACCTCATAACACTATATTGCTAATACAAGTACAAGAAAGAATACCACTGGTAGCACGTACGGAAGGTCCCCTAACAGGAACAAAAGAATTATCGACATTGTATTGTGCGAGATCATTTTAGCACGAACCTCTCACATAATACGAAAGTGAGTATTTTTATATTGTTTTCAAGCCCTAAATCTTCTCTTGCAGCTGAAGAAAGATAATTTCATTGTTGAAATAAATAGTAGTATATCTTTGACACAAATAAGGACTTTCTTCATAAATAGACTTATCTTTTTGAGCATATCTTCATTAGAAACGATCATATCCACCGTGGGCAAACATATATAATGTGTCCATCACTGATGTGGCAATCTTAATTAGAATAAAATAATTTTAATTAGAATAAGATATGTTAATTCTCTTTCCTAATTAAAATTGTTATATCAGTGTAAATACATTATGCTTGTCCACGATGGGTATGTAAATATGTTATGCTTGTCCACGATGGGTAGATGATCAGTACTGATATCTTCATATCATGTATAGTATTTCATATCTCACCCCAATCTTCATCAAAGATAACAACATAAATTCGTGAATCTTCTTTGCTTGTACAAATATATCTCTTCTTGTACAAGATCTTTTTTTAAAAGAAAACTGCGCTATATATACCAGTCATCATATCTTGTGACACTTGTGAAGGCACTCATACCTCAAAAAGTACCGTGAAATAAAAACTTTACCTACATAATCAACAATATACCTTAACAGCTTCTAGATAAAAAAAAAGAAAAGAAAGAAATTTGCTAGTATTATCATTTGTGAACCTCAAAGATAAATTTGTAAGTCTATCTAATTATAGACATATTTGAAGTAATGCCCAAGTTTATAAAAAATACTTTACAAAAACACAACAAAAGAAATAAAATTAGCATTCTGGAGTAACTCGGAAGAAAAATATATGAAGATGATAAAACGAGTCTAATCTAGAGTTGATGAAAAAAGTAGTAGCCCGCGTCGGCCTGCAAAATATTGCTCAGCCCATCTTGACCGTCCACGGGCCATCCAACAAATTAAAACGGCCCCATCAAATTACTCACTACTTGTTCCGTATCAATAATTCACACTTTTTATCTCCGAAAAAACAATAAAAAAAAAATGGTATCCAATGACTATTACGTGAAGCATCGAGCTAGCATACATGACTAGTACTTCTACTTGTGTCTATATCAATAATTAATTTAATAATGGTAATTACGTACAGCATGCTCAGATCAACGGCTATATATAGAAGCTAAAGTTGTGAACAACAATCACAGCAGACAGATATAATCTTTGGTGTCAATATGGAGAGCCACATTTTGGTCCAAATCATCGCGTCTTTTGGCGTAGCAGTGATCCTGGGTCTATTTGTGAAGGCGTATATCGCGGTGGTGGCGACGCCGCGACGGCTGCGGCGGCTGCTCAAACAGCAAGGCATCGGAGGGCCACCGCCAGCTAATTTCTTACTGGGAAATGTCATGGAGATGAGGAAGCAGACGCCAACCCGCAAGACGGCGGCGGCGGCGGCGGATCCTCACAACTTTGAAAATGAGTTGCACGCTGTTTTCCATAAATGGAGGCGACAATACGGTCGGCTTTAATTTTCTTACATAATATGTACATACATAATACCCTCAAAAATTAATTCTATTATTAAATATTTACGATCATGCCTGATTTGCCCCTTTCATATATTATCGGTTATTTTATTAAATGTGACAAGTTTTTTGATTTTTGCCTTCTATACACTATTGAATTAGGAAATAAATCATGGATTTGCATCCTTAAAAATCACTATAATCTTTTACAGATATGCAATCAATTTTAATTCAACAGTCTTATTAAAAAAATGCTTGAACAGTCACTCCAAGTTCTAGAACGAAACCAACCATAATTTGTTGCCTTGCCCATGCCAAAGAAAAAGTTTTCTTTTAATTTCATTTTTCCGGCTATTTCTTTCTTTTCTCTTATTTTTGCTCTTTATTTCCAGAAATTGGGTTATTTAATTTAAATAAAATTTGTAATATGCATTATATTAAAGATTGTGATAAAAAAACTATTGATGTATAATTTGTAAAAAAAACTAGTTTAAAATATGAAAAATATGATCGATTAAAGTTTAGAGGTGATCTTGGGTACACCGGAGTGTACCGTACAACTGAGTTGCACTTTGACTCGTACTCTGATTTGAACCCATATCCTAACCCAAACCATATAAATAACACTATTCTGGTTACGGGTCAACCCGACTATACGGTATACCCGGGTGTACCCAAGATATTGTGTAAAGTTTGAGATTATTTTAAATTTATGTTTTTAATTTTCTTTTCTATTTTAAATGTTATTGCTTTGACCAAATTTTTTGATACCCCCACCATTTTCTCATTTTCTTAGTTTCCCTTTTTTTTAACATCGATATTTTTAAGTCTCCTACAATTCTTTTGATATATATAGTTTTTTTCTTATTTCTATATAATTTTCCAAATAAACATTATTCGATTATTTCTTAAAAGTATACTACGATATAGAAGATTATAAGATATCAATGAAATCAAAAAAAAAAAAAATTGAAATTGATATAATATATATTTCAGTATCAGTCTACAACCATCTTTCAACTGAAGTTTGGTTTGTTTATTTTCCATGAAAATAGCCTACATGTGTATCCCCACATACACCTGTTCAGTTAACCCTCCGGGACCCAACATAAGTTTTGTGTTTTATATTGGTTCATTTTATATATAAATATTTAGTTTTAAAATAAAATATTTAACAGTAAAATTTGTATTAATTGTCATTCATAAATAATTTATATATTTCACATATAATGATAAATATGCATTCACATATTCAAATTTATATTCAATTAAATTTTATAAATTTGAAATTATATTTTTTAGGGAAATTTTAAAATTATACTCCATTCGTTCACCAAAAATAGTCCTAAAGGTGGACGACACGAGTTTTAATAAAAATGATTATTGTATTGTGAGTGGAGAAATAGACCCATTTAAATATGAGTAGTGTTTATAATGATATTGTGAGTGGAGAATAGGGCCCACCATGTGATAGATAGTTTCCAAAAATAGAAATAGACTCATTTTTGTGGACATCCCAAAATAGCAAAAATGAATATTTTTTATGGACGGATGTAGTATATATAATTAAATAAGTATATTTGAGGATAAATTTAGGTAAAATGATATGTCTAATTTTGTTGGGAGTTCATTTTTCGGTATCTAACACTTTTTTTATTAGTATTTGTTAAAATTGTAATAATATGATTTATTTTTCTACTGACCAATTCAAACTTCACTAATACGAAGACATAGTTAAATAATGAGCTAATCTTAGAAAAAATAATTTTATGTACGATTAGTTTATTTTTTTTAAAGAGTACATATTTTAATATGAGCTTTTTTAGCCATCCCCATCAAAATGAATGATGTGTTTCTTTTATTATTTATGGAAAAAAAAAACAAAGGTTTTTGTCAAATAGGAGAAAAATTAAAAATGACACTCGGGAAAAGAATCATAACTCAAATATGTTATATGCATACATATTTTTCGTAAAAGCTAAGAGATTTAAAGTCACGTAAATATTGAACATATAAATATAATACCTAAATATTACATTTTTTTTGCTGTTAATTATTTTTTTATTGTATTTATCTTAATATTGTATATGAAATATTTAAATTATTTAATAACTATAGTTATCATTATAATTTATACAAAATTGAAAGCTTATGTGTTTTCATATTCAAGTTCTTTATTGAGTAATTTACGTCAATTATCATATTTATTTTAAAAAATTAAAATTGAAGTATATGTGAATTTTTAAAAAATTATATTTGAAATATAAATTTATTACATATAAAGAGTAATATAAAAAAAATTCTGAAATACGTATATATTTTATGCGGAATTTTTAAACAAAAAATCCTCCTACTTTATGTACTTATTTTGCATATCTAATAAAAATAACATTGCTAAAATAATAGTAATAAATAAAAAGTTCATGATTTTAGATGGCCTTGAGGTGGCCCCGTGTCACTTGCTGAGCCTATTTGAACGTTTCTTGTTTGTATTGATTAATTTGTTTGTTAAGCTTTAAATAATAAAATATTTAGATTTGTTAAGTGTTCCATCAAAAATTGCAAAAAAATTACGTAAAGTTAATTATATAAAAAAGAGAAGAATCTTCTATTATTAGGAGAATGTTATAAAATCAAATTTCAAAATTAAATTTGAACATATTTTTTCCTTAATTAGTGCTAAGGTTAATTATGTAAAATTCTAATTACATCAATTATCGAATTTTATATTAGATTATAAATTGACAAATTTAGCCTAATTATGTATATACATATTATGTAAATTTATCACTATATATTGATTTATTGTAGATAGACGTATATATATATGATGATGATGATGATGTTGTTGTGATTGAGGTGCAGGTGATATGTATACGTTTTCACTGGGTACGAAACCGGTATTAGTGGTGAATGATTATGATGTAATAAGAGAGTTAAGTGCTTCCAAATCGCTGGATTTGGGAAGACCTTTATATCTATCAAAAGATTTTGAGTCATTGCTCGGCAACGGCGTCTCCGCTTCAAATGGAAAGTTATGGGCTTATGAAAGGAAGATCATCGCTCCTGGATTGAACATGAACAAAATCCAGGTCATTAATTATTCTTGGCCTTCACTAATCCTTAATTAATTGTGATTTGTATTTAATTGATGCACCCCATATCCTCCTCTTTTACTTGAGAATTCTATGCCTTCCGACTCTCCTTTGTTCCAACGTTTTAATCTCCTTCTTATTTTGTTATTTTAATAATGCTTATTCCATACACTCATGACTCAACCCTTGTTTATATTTAATATACTAAAAGTTGAAGCTTAACCGAAAATGAAAATTATATGCTATAGAAAATAATCTTAATATTGGACATAAGCAATTTTAATTAATAATTGTAAAATTAAACTAAAGTGCACACAATTCAAAATAAAGAAAGGACGAGATCGGATGGTAGATGTTGAAAATATAGAGGAGAGTATGATAGGTGTATTTAATCAAATAGTGGAGGAAGGAAGTATAATATTTTACATTATGATTTGTATATGTATACTTGTGTGTGTGTGTGTGAGAGAGAGAGAGAGATTGCAATTTTCTTCAATTTTCTCCAATTTTTACAACTACTACAAGAAAAATGAGTGGCTAGCAATTAACCTTTTCTAGTTCCCTCTCCATATTTTCTCTTTCACAAACTTACATGCACGTGAACTTGCTTCAAGGATTTTCTATGTATTTTCTTTAATTTTATAGTCTAGAAATATCTCATATCTTCATTCTACTTTAATTATTTCTAGATATTTTCTTTATTTATTATTATTTTAAACAAAATGTATTCTAATAGAAATATTCTAAATCAAGCTTGGTTATATGTCGGGACCGTTTGACTTTCACACGGCAATAACAATAGAACATGATATATAACATATAACCATAAATATGTTATATTCGAAGCTTAAATAAAAAATTATATATACCCTTTAACCATATATATATATATATATATATATATATATATAGGGTGTGGTTCTAGAGAGAACTACATTATTTGTGAGAACGAAAGAACCATCAAATCTAATGCATTCACTGTAAAAATTAATGCATTCGCTGTTAAAATTAATGCACTCAAAAAAATAAAAAAAATTGCTCCCTTCAGGATTCGAACTCAGGATCTGCATTCATCCAACAAGATGATGCATCCACCGTAGATCTTGATGATCGAATGACTGAAAATGGTTCTCCGTTCTTTTTTTATTTATGGTTCTTTCCTGAACCTCTCCCTATATATATATATATATATATATATATATATATATATATAAATAAAAACGTTTTTCAATGTACGAATTTTATGTAAAACACGTATGAATTTATCCAACAGGCAACAAGATTACGAATTGTGAAAAATAAATTTTTACTATTTTTGGGATTTGAATTCAGGACCACGAATTCATCCAATAGGGTTACGAATCAATCGTAGATCTTGATGATCTAAGGGCTGAAAATTATTTATATTTTATATTTTAATTAAAAAGTATTTTTATTTTAGCCCTCCCCTAGATATCACCATGTTATAAATGTTACAAGATTCGAATAATATATACCCTATCTATAATAATCAACTCTAACAATCAATTGAAGCTTAAAAAATGATAAATAATGCTAAAAGATTAATAGTCCCTCGTTTTCGGAAGGGTATTACCTACACCTTGGGCAATGCCCATTGTCGCTAGGATTGTGACACATGGCATTCTTCTAATTCCCTTTTTTCATTAATAACAAATCAACCCCTTATATTTTTTTCAAAATAACAAATACCCCATCACAGTTTTAGTATAGACAGAATAAACCTTAAATCATGCAATTAAACAAAATATGGCCCAACATGCTTCCGTACAACTTCAAATAAATCTAGACATAGATCAAAATTATACCTTCGTTGACTGGTCTTCTTCAGGAGTCAGTTCTCGTTGCGTTTTACGGACCGTCCGCCCTCCAGGCTTCGTCCAACCACGCACTCGCAAGAGATGGTTGCAACCTTCCTCCTTCACTAAGTGCCAACGTCGAATACTTTTTTGAAAAATGAAAGATAAATTTTACTAAACCGGAAATTGGGCAAAATTAAAAGCGTTAAAAGAGGAATTATAAAATATTTATTTTATTTCATAATAATCTCCCTAAGGGAGGAGACTAACTTGTTTAGCTACTCATTGGTAGCTAATACTTGTATACATAAAAGAAACTAAAACTTAAACTAAAAAACTTTGAAAACAAAATTTAAAATACAAAGATAGTTTCTGAAGAGAGAGTGTGTTGTGTGAGAAGTGTGGAAAATTTTTGATGATTTCTTCTCTCCAGCACTTGGGTTTATATAGAGGTTTGCTTCCCTCTATAATTGCCTGGTTGTTGGCCTCGGATTCCATCTTCGTGGCCAGCTGCTTTGAATGTGACATCCACCTTCTTTTGTTGGCCATTATTGCCGACACTTGTTGGTGGCATCACATGGTGCTGGACCCTCGCTTTATCGTCTTGTGATAATGCTGGTAGGGGCCGGCTGCTTTTCCTTCCACTCACTTTTGTCCTGGAGCTTTTGGTGAGTGGTCTTCCTGTTCTTCCACCCACTTTTGCCGTTTCTTTTGTGGGTGCGATCCCTGCTGTGAATCACATGATTCACTAAGTTTTGTCGGCCACCTTACTTTTTTGGTGCCCGAGGTGTCATTCCCTTTGGAGTCTGATGCTTATCATGTTCATCAGACCGGAACCTCCTTTTATCCGGCTTTGGAAAGAATCCCTTGCCGAATTCTGGCTCCTTCTGCGATGAGCATTGATCGCAGATTTTCTCGATCCAATGGCCCAGATGAGCCATATTGCAAAACTTGCGACGAGTCTCTTGGCTCCCCGCAATCCTGTTCTTCCAAATCATTTGCCGTTTCTTCTCGAAGGATTCTTCGGCAAAAGGAGTTGTTGTTCCTGTCATTGTATTAACTAGGAACGTTCCCAGATCCGAGCTTTGATAGAACTTGAATCTGGACTTCATTTTGTCCATCTCTGTGAGACAGACCCATAGACCCCATGCTCGTCTAGTGGAGATTTGATCCTTCGTGAATGTTGAGACGATTGCGGCCTGGAATTCGGGAACTTTGATCCTGTTAAGGGCTCCCGTATCAGGTCTCCGAAGCTTAATAAAGTGGAAAGCTTCACAGATTCCTTTTCCGACTGGCTCTGGTGCTGCACTAAAACAATACAATTCCAGAACATCTCCCCTTTTGAGGGACTCGTTGTTTTCCCATGTGTCGAACACCGTTTTCTGGATCCATTTTGGTAGACCCTTGATTTCGGTGAAGGCTGGGGCGGTGGTATAAACTGAGGCCAAAGCCCCAAACTCATACCATTCCTTGACATCGTTTGGATTGGCTCCTGGAGTCGTCCAAACCCTTGGATATTTTCCGGCAACATCAACTCGGCAATTTCCCGGATTAATACCCTTCCTTGTGAGAAGTTTCTCCCACCTGTCCTGGTACATCTGCCAAGAAGGAGAAATTTCAATAAAGTCAGTATCAACCTTAACTTGGCCTGTCATGGGCCTAAGATTGATCTCTCCCTCTTTTACCCCAGAGGTGGAGGGTTGACATGTTGATTCAGGGTGTGACCCCTTAACAACATCTTTTCCTCGAGAGTCTGGCTGTGAAACCGTCGTCTCAGGACTTGTGCTAGGGGTACTTGAATCCCCTGCTACAGGTAATCCGCCCTGTACGGAAAGCATTGCTTTAGCCCGATTTTCACGGACAGCGCGCAAGAGCGGCTTGTTGGTTGCTTCCTGAAGATTGAACATCTTCATGAAACAGACATCGATTTGGCTAGATACTTTGGCTTCGTCAGCCGCTTGTATCTTTCCTGCTTGTTTGGTATGCAGCACACACTTGTGCCACTCTTGTTGTAGCAGCTCTAGACTTTCAAAGAGCTGCCCCTGTATTGCCTCGATGGCCTCCACTTCAGGGAGCTCCATCCCTTGTAAGGAAATCTGCAAGAACATTCTGATCAGATTTCAAGACGACAATATCATAATCATAATATTGGCATTCTGCTTGCCATCTAATTAATCTAGCCTTTTCAGGTTTAGATTCAATCTTTTTAGTTAAGAAAGCTTTAACGTTAGTGTTATCTACTTTCAAAACAAATTTTTTAGCAAGTAAGAATAGCGGCCATTTTTTGAACGCCTTCCTGACTGCAAAAAACTCTTTCTCGTTTATGTGCCATCGCACAGCCTCGTCGTTGGAGAAAAGACCGCTACAGTATCTGCAAGGTTCTTCTCCATAAGGGGTGATCTTTGTGAGCACTGCTGCCCACCATGAATCACTCGCATCGGTGTAGAGGACCAAGTCATCCTCGTCTTGTGGTATTGAAAGTTTCGGGAGATTTTTGCAAATCTCTTTCAATTTCTTCATACCCTCTCGATGTTCCTCCTTCCATATGAATGGAACATCTTTCTTCAGTAGTGGACTGAAAACCTTTCTATGTTCTGCAAGGTTTTTGATAAACATCCCTGCAAAATTGACAACTCCGAGAAAACTTTGGAGCTGCTTCTTCTCCTTGAGATCCTCCGGAAAATTCTGGACCTTCTCCACAATATGATCTTGTAGAATGATTCCAGATTCATCGATCTCGATCCCCAGAAACTCCATCTTCTGGGTGGCTATGACTGCCTTCTTTTCAGACAGCACTAGTCCTTCTTTTTGACAAACATCTGCAAAGATCTCCAGATGCCTGACATGTTCATGGATGTTTTTTGATGCAATAAGAATGTCATCAATATAAACAAACATAAACGAAGAATAATCTTTGAAGAGATTATCCATCTTCCTTTGGAATATCTGAGGCGCGTTGGCTAACCCCATTGGCATGACATTCCAGACATAATGTCCTTGTGGAGTTGAGAAGGCTGTGAACTTCTTACTCCCTTCCTCCATGCGAATCTGGTAGAAACCTGATTTGCAATCGAACTTTGAGAAAACCCTTGCACTTCTGATGCAGTTGATAAGGTGTTCTCTACTCGGGATGAAATATCCGTCGAACTCAAGAATGTCATTAATCCCTTTATAATTAATGACCAATCTTGGCTTTCCTCGCTTGATCTCCCCATGATTTCTCACCAGAAATCCAGGACTGCTGTAGGGTGATCTTCCTTCTTCGATTAATTTCAAATCAAGGTGTTCCTTGATTATGCTCATCATATCCTGTTGATCTTGAGGGTTCATCAGGATAGGTCTGTACCTTACGAACTCATGCTCCTTTCCAGTTTTAACTTTCAAGGTTGCTCTGAGCTGATTCTTGTCCCACCATGCCAAAGGATTCTCATGGTAACACCTCTGAATCCTCCTTTTGACTTCAGCAATGGACACCTGTTCTTCTTCCTTGATATCTTTGTGTGATATCAGGGATACTTTGAGGATTTGAGTTTCTTCCTCAGAGAGATTTGGGAATCCCTCAGTTCTGCATTTGAGCAAAACTTCTCCGAATCTCCTTTGATCCTTCATTTGGGGTCTCCGGAGTCTGCCATCATCACCACGCTTGCTGCGGAATTTGATTGGCATTGAGCGATGAAAAGCTCCATTGAGCCTTTGCACAATGATTTTGTGGTCACAATTGGTTGTGAACACTAGCCTCCTGGCTTCATTGTCTTGTATGTACCTCTTGAAGCTTTGCAGAAAATTATTTCCGAATAATATATCTGCTCCGGTATCATGGAAATAAATTGGTGGAGTTTTGACCTTGTACCAAGGTGTCTGTCCTGCTCCGCCGATCAATATTTCCGTTTGTTTTACTCCCTTTGATAGAAGCAAAATCTTTTTGGAGAAATCCCTTCCTGCAATTCGAGGTAGATCTTCTTCAACTTCTACTGGAAAGACTCCTCGTTTTGCTGTACAGATTCCTGCTCCTGAATCCACATAAGCAACAAAATATTCTGCTTTGTATTTCTCGTATAACATCCCTACAGAGATGTATATCGAGAATGGGCTGGTCATTGGATCATCACTCTTTGGCGTCCAATGGTGATCTCCATTCCTCCTGATTTCCATGACCATGGTTTATATTTGTCAAGGAAATTCCGTCCTAAGATCAGGACATCTGCTTCCTGTCCGGCTTGGCCTTCAGTCTGGATTTCAAAACCTCCAACCTCCAGAGTTCCGATATATCGGTTGTCTCCTGGATTCACCAGATAATACAACGAACTGCAAGGAAACTGGTTTTCCTGGTCTGTTGTATTAATTCTTGTGGAAACCTGTCTCCATCCTTCGGGACATTTGAGCTTAACCCTAATGTCCGGAACTGGTGTTTCCTGGATCGCCCTTCTCTCATATGATTGAGAGAAACTTCTTGTTATAGGCCCTGAAGTTAGCCTATTTCCTTGGAATGATAGCCTTGGTGCTCCAAGTCTGAGACTCTGGGTATGGTTGAGCACCTGCTTGTCTCCAATGTCAATGTCGATTTCTCCGATCTGAGGAATCTCCACTCGGTTTGGTTTGACTGCCTTGGCTACCTCCTTGAATATTTCTGGAATTTCAATAAATTCCTTTCCCAGAAATAATTCCGTATGATGGGAATTTGATAAGGCATACGAGACTTGATAAGTCAGTGAGTATGGCCTATTCCCTCCCGTCATAAGCTCCTTCATTTTGTAGTCCTGATAGAGGGTCAGGGCTCGGCTGAAGGATGAGTCTTGTAGATTATAAGCGATCTGTGGGTAGAATTCGGTTATAATCCTCTTGGCATAGAGATTGCCCGAAAATGCTCCAAGAACTGAAGCTCTAGCATCTCTGATTCTTTTGTCGCAAAGTGCGACATCAATCGGTTGGTCTGTCCCTGGGGAGAGGGATGATTTGATTACCAACTGAATTGCTCCAATATGAATCCATTTCATCGTGCTTGCGACTTCTGGTTTCATTTTCTTAAGATCCTGCCTAATATCTTCGGCAGGAACCAACTGGATCTCCACCTGATTACTTGTAATCTCAATTGGAAGCGCCATTTCTTGGTTTGTGACACCAAAATAGACATGATGCTTCCTCTTGGCTGGAATCAAGCTATTTAAAACTCGATTCAATCTCCCATTGGAAAACCCTTGGTACGTCTGTACCTCTCCAGTTTCCCTGTTGAGTCTCTTCACGAGCTTTTTCACCACTTCTTCCTGTGGAATCAAAAAATGGCTAGTGAATCCATTCTGATCCTCCTTCTGGATGTGGTGAACCTCTTGCTCCTCTTTAGTCTGACTCGTCTCCGGTTGATTCATCGGTCATCTCCGAATCCTCAGAACTAAAGACCTCTTCTTGCTCATATATACTCTCATCAGAGGATATATCTTCGAACTGATACACGGGTATCAATTCCTGGTGGTAGATAGCGTCTTCGATATCCGGTGTGGATTCGAATCTTCTTATCTTCCTTTTCTCGTTGTCTGGGCAATTGGTTGAAATATGCCCCTTTGCACCGCACAACCAGCAGTTGCAATCCTTGAAACTTTCATTTGCTTTGGCCTGAGTGCGCCTGAAAGTTTTCCTCGCCGGGATTCTCTTTTGATTTGAGAATCGATTTCTGGATGGTCCGCTCCGTTGGCCTGATTTGTAGGAGCGCGCCTTCTGTTTGGTCCACATAGTTCTTGGCTTCCAAGAACTCCTTCTAGACTTCCTTTCATAGGGTTGATACCTATGTTTCTTTTGGCTCCTCTTTTGATACAGCAATTCAGCACCAATCTCTGTTGGAAGATCGATGTTGTCGCACATCAATGGAGATTTCTTATTGAGTCTCCTCAATCTCTTGAGATTCCTCTGGTCCGCCGCCTTCTGGCACCATTCGGACAGCTTCTTGTGAACATAAGACATCCTCCTTGAAGCACTGTCAAGTGGATATCCTCCTGGTGAAACATACTCATTGATGAGCATTTCCCTCCATGGACTTGGAAACTTTGGAAAGAAGAGGTCCATGGCCTTCTGATCTTCCACCTCCCCCATATGGATATATAGGGTATACAGACGCAGAAATTCATCGAGAGCTTTTGGCTCCAGCACCATTAATCTTAGATTGTAAAGTGCCTGTTGATATTTCTTGCGCTTCTCCTCTGCGGATCCTTCGAAAAAACCCATTCCCAAGAAATGGATTTTAACCTGCTTAGTAATTTCCTTCATGACGTCATTTAAGGATTCATTACTAAATAACTTCTCTCTGGTAATAACTTCAAGTTTTTCCCAGTATTGTTTTGCCATGCCTGCTAAGCTAGCTTCGAAGACTCTGGCAAATTCTTTCTTGTCGTAATCAATTGTGGCAATCACGACCTTTAATGATGAAGCCCAATCGTCGATGAGACCCTCCCATTCTTTGAAACTGGCTTCGTCAAGGTTGAGAATCAATCCGTATGGATGGATTGGTTCTAGTGTGACCTTTCCTACAGGAGTATCCCGTATCTGAGGCCTCCGTCGTCTGGTTCGTTGGAACTGACTCGTATAATCTTGAGCCGATCCCTTTGTCGACGGTTCTCCATCTTGAGGCTCGGTTTTAGGAACCTCATCTCCTTGGTTCATCTTCAGATCAACCATATTGAGGTTAGCAAAAGATTCTGCTAACTCTTGTAGATCTTCTAATCCGATTCTGTCAAGGCTATCCATGATATTTGCCTTTCATAATTCGGATTATGTCCTCCGGCTGCAACTCTTTGGGTGTTGCATCGAATAGAGATGTAGTCGTCGGGTCTTTGGACCATTGATTCCGAATTTTTCCGGAACATGGTTTTTGCCTTTCGATCTCCTCCATTCTTTTCTGGATATCACGCAAGAGGGTTAATATTTCCTCTTGTTTGAGTGATATTCTGCTTAGCTCCATCGGTAGATCGTACAGCTTGACGCCATAATACTCCACCGTCTTTTGAATCTCCCGCAAGTTGACGTTGTCGGAAGAGCTTGGCTCGATCTTGTGGTAGCTTGGAAAAGCTACTCCCGCCTTGTCTTTTGGTTCCATCAAGTATGATATTGTTGATGGAGGTTATCTCTCGCTCGTCGGTTTGCCGATATGGCCTCGGTATTTTCCAATAGGGCATCAAGGTAGCCCTGGATGTACGTGATTAACTCACGAACGGTTTCCTCGTCTTCGTTAATGTGAACCGCTAAGGCTCGACAATACACTCGTAAGGCGCCTAGTAGGCGTTCGTTTTCTCTCCTCATGGATTGAAGAGAAATCCTGTAAACAAGACATCTCGGACAATCGTCCGGATCCATATACTTTTATGGAGTCTCCTCCCATATAGGTTAATCCCAAAGGTAAAATCATAAAATAAAATAAATATAATATAATTCCTCAATTAAAACCCGCTCTGATACCATTTTTGGCGAAGCGCGGGATGCATGAAATTTTTGGAGTTATTCTGATTTTTGTGCAAAGTATGTGGGGTTTTTATGCAATAAAACATTTTTAAGGGGTCAACAAAATATTGTTTGGGACTTAGCAAATTTAACCAATTAAAACCTTCCACTTGTCATGATCCCAACGTAGAAGTGTATTGCCCAAAGTGTAGGTAAGATATTTCCCTCGTTTTCATGGATAATGACGCACTTTTATCTAATTGATAAATGATAATAACATAGTCTAAGATTAGGTTTATTGGTGACCTGACGTCTAGACATAGAATAAGACAAATGGTTTGATTAAAAAAAAAGAAAAAGATAAACTACTTTAAAAATCATAACCGATTGTTGGAAAATGCCACTGACCGACTTATTCAATAACCTCATTTGTCAAATGGGATTATGCCATTTGGCATTTTATTATTAAAAAATACAATAAAAATAATAAAAGAATATTTTTTTTTGGTTGGTGTGCATTATTGATAAAGTAAAAAAGTTATAAAATTGAATTGAATTATAGGTTGTAATGATTCTTTTATTGAAAAGTTGGGTTGGTGAAGATTATTGATAAGCATAGTTTGAACTCTGAAGAAAGAAATAATTAGGATTTCTAATCCTCCTTTGAACTCTGAAGAAAGAAATAATTAGGATTTCTAATCCTCCTTAATTCTCGTGCTCAATTTACTTTACACATTTTCTTAAGTAGTCCTCATTTACTTTACATGCTGAACACTTCCTCCTTAAGTTTCATACCCAAAAAAAGTATGTCATTAGTATCAGTGGAGGGAGTAATTCACTTGATTTGAATATAAGCAAAACCCTAATTTACAACACAAAATTGAACTAAAATACAATAAATTAATAACAATTAATATGAAGAAACTAAAAGACGATAATTATATAGCTAGCTAGACACTAAAACTTGGCTACTAATCTGTATAGATTAATTATGAGATACGGAATGCACATATATCAAATTTGATGTTGGTATTGAATGTTGATTGTAGAGAATGAGAAATTCGATTCAAAAATCAGCATTAATGTTGATAGATTCATGGAAAAGTGTGATTGATGGTGAAGGCGGGAAAGCAGATATGAAAGTTGATAATTTCCTAATAAAATTCGCGGGCGACGCCATTTCAAGAGTTTGTTTTGGAAGCAACTATGCACAAGGGGAACTGCTCTTTCAAAAGCTTCAAGCTCTTGTACAGGTCACAGCTACCAAAGGTTTCCTTATAGGAATTCCTGGCATGAGGTGATCACCAGTACTCCTTTTATTTGTATTAAATTTCATTCAAATTTTCAATTTCCAAATTAAGTTGATTAATTATGATGATGTAGACATGTCCCGACGAAGCAGAATAGGAGAGAGTGGGAGCTGCGGAGAGAAGCGAAAGAATTGATCTCCAAATTAGTAAAGGAAAAAGAGGAAGCAGACGAAGAGGAAAATATGCTGAAATTTATTCTTCAAGGTGCTCAAAGCGGCGATCTCAGCCCACATGAGATAGAGGATTTTATCATCGATAATTGCAAAAGCATTTTATTAGCCGGATATGAGCCGGTCTCGATTGCAGCTTCTTGGATTCTAATGCTCTTAGCTTCCAATCAAGAATGGCAAGATCGTGCACGACAAGAGGTCATTCAAGTTTGCAAAGGACGAGTTCCGGAATTCGAATCTATCAGACACATGAAACAGGTAGATTCATTACGTAAAATATTAAAATTGAAAGGCATGAGACCTTATGCTTATGCTGCTTATGGTTTTAACAGCTGACGATGGTGATCTATGAATCTTTGAGGCTCTATACTTCAGCCCATATAGCGTCGAGATACTCAATAAACGACCTCGAATTCGGCAACATTCGTATTCCAAAAGGTGTAATTATATGGGTGATGACAACAGCTTTACACACAGATCCAGATATTTGGGGCCCAGATTCTTACGAGTTTAAACCGGAGAGATTCGCCAATGGCACAAGTGGCGCGTGCAAACTCCCACATCTGTTCACGCCCTTCGGTTTCGGCTCCAGAGTTTGCTTAGGCCAAAACCTAGCCATGGTTGAACTCAAGCTACTCTTTGCTCACATATTGTCCAACTTCTCTTTCTCTCTCTCTCCCAACTATGTTCATGATCCCACTATCAATCTACATCTCAAGCCCGGGAATGGGGTCGATCTCGTCATTCAAAGGTTCAACATCCCTCAAGCCGATGTGCTTCATTAGTGCATTTCATGATAATCATCTCGATGAATGCATACTCACGAGTGACAAGAGTTGTACGAGATCAGTATCTTAGAGAGGTTGTTAATCAAGATATGTCTTTATGTTTTATCGTATTAGATTAATGGTCTAGATAGGATTCTAGACGAGTTTTCTTTTATCTTATATGGTGTTTAGCCGGTTAAATTTTTGTCATAGAAGGTTTTAATGAGGTCCAATCTTAGGGGTTCAACCTGTGGTCTATCGGGATTTTAATTAAGTTTGTTTTTTTCTAATGAAATAAACTTAATACTTCATCAAGAAAAATCTGATATAGTATCTTCATTGTATGTCATTCATTATATACCAAGTTCAATCAAGATTGTGGAAACAATGAAACGGATGCAAGTTCAATCAAGATTTATGGAGCAAAGACAAGGTGGTAGCGGAAATTAAGTCTAGATTGTGGAGCTGGAGGATGGCTTTTACCTCCATTTCTTCGGCAATGGTTTTTAGGCAGTGGTGTGCAGCGATCAATCTGTCCGACCGAGGCTGAGAATTTTGCGAGCGTTTGGGGATGGAAAGATGCATTCTAAATTACGTGCTCTACTACCGATTTCAGATCGTGGTCCTTGGGAGTTCAGATCATTTCCTAATCCCTTGCTTTGTGCTTCTCCAAGTTCATGGTTTGGAGTTGTTTGATTCTCTGGAGTTGTACAACTTTCTGCTGTTTTTGGTTCTTTCTTGCTGTTACTTTGTAGGCACCACTGGTGCCGTAAGTTCTCTTGCGTTATATAAGTTTTTTCCTCATCAAAAAAAAATTATATACCAAGTTCCAATATTCTAATTAATGGGCAATATTATCAAAACGTGCCAAGAAAATGGCTTAATTTGATCAGAAGTGAACAATTAAGGGCGAAATTATTAAGGGGTTGCACTGGTGTTATATATATCCAATGTATTTTATTGAGGTTATATATATGAAAATTAGCCCAGTCGAAAATGATTAAAAATTTAAAATAAAATTATTGTGTATGTGAAGTGTGCAATGCGAGTGAAAAAATCGAAGTAAATACTTCAATTAATACTTATCGTACACAGCAAGATCCTCATTTCTCACATAGGAATGGGAATCACATGCCCTTGTACATATGAATTGAAAGATGATGGTATTATTGTCAATCGTATTAAAATTGCAAACAGAGAAAAAGTTCATGCATGCATTGGCAATTGACCTTAAATACATTCAAATTTTGAAATATATACTATTAATTAAAATACTTATAGGCCATATTATAAGATCATGTAAGAGAAATATACAATTATACATAAAAATCTCAAATACTCCTATAACACTAGTTCTTACTAAATTTTAAATGTACAAAATTAATTTGAAATAACTTTAATTCCCAAAGAATATATATATGGTAGCGCTATTCAATGAACTGGCCCTAGTCTCTAAAATAAGACTTAATTATGATCGTAGATCATATCTTAATCAACAACTGATATTTATTTTTGGGTAGATTGCACAGTTCATTAAGTAACTTAAAATATGCATACGTTTATGTGGCGGAAGGGTATTTTGCCCATAAATTGTTGACCTTCCAAATCTAATCATACACTATTCCGATTCTCACTCCCAATTAATTGGGGAATTTATGATTTGAAATGACTGTTGGTAGATTTCTTCAAGGGATTGACGCCACTGAGGAATTAATGTTTTCTACCTAAAATTGAACCAAATCAAAAATTAGATATTGATGAAAATTGGAGTCTTGATTTATAATGTGTGTAATTCAAAAGCATAAAATCTTCCGTAAAGTCAAATATGAAAAAGAAAAATTCATACCATCTGTGAATTAAATTCATGCATTGGTAAGATTTGATATAGATAATTTAAATCAATTTCATTTCGAGCCAATAATGCTAAATCATCAATATAACAAAATTAATAGTCATCATTCAATATAATAATTTGAGCTCGTAAAAATCCAAACTGTATTATCTTTAAAAGTTCATAACTAAATAACCGAAAAAAACTAATTAAAAAATCAGAAAAAATACTAATAACATAAAAAGAAAAATGTAACAACAAATATATTTATATAAATAAATAATTCATACACGTAATTAAATAAATTTATATAATATTTCAAATTCTAATTTTAAGATGTACAACTAATTTTTTATTTACAAATTCATATTAAAATTAATACAACTTTTCTTCTCCTTAATTGCATTACTATAATTTAAAAAATGTCTAAATTTAAAATAATTAAAATTAAGTAAACGGCGATCTTGATCCACATAGAGTAAATCTTGTTGTTTCATCCGCAAAAATGATCTCCATCCACATAGAATATTCTGTTTTTGTTTCAAGTTAATCCAGTTCAGTTCAACTCAACAACCGGAGCTGTCGAAGCCAATGATATATCATCCTACAAATACTAGTCAGATCAGGAATCATAATCTATGTCAGCACTACTGCTCTCAGACTTGGACGGCCTGACTAGCCGCCCTTGTTCATCATACACATCAAGATTCTCACACGGGCTCGGAAAAATCTTCCCTATCACGCGTCCTTGGACATATGAACACTGGAATATTCGCTTTTTCTTGTACGTTATTCCGACCAACATGTCCCGGAAACTCACATTTCTCACCGGAATCTCCTGGCTGCCGTAGATTCGAACTGGGATGCGAACTCCCTGTCCGCGAATCCCATCAAAGCTTATATCTTCTATGAGCGGAAGGGCGTTTGGATTATAGCCTTTGTCTGGATGCTCGTTGTAATCGGTCTTGATCACGATACCCACCCTCACGTTGTCTAGTGTCAAGTTCCGGTAGGTTATATGTCGGACAAAACCCCCCCTACCTGCACTTGTCTTGATTCTAATACCCCTCTTTGAGTTCCAGACAAGGAGATTCTCCACGGTTACATTTGCGACTCCACCAGACATTTCACTGCCAATCGAGACACCTGCACTGTTATACATGAAAGTCATCACTACAAAGAAAAATAAGGAGAGATAACATCAAAAGTAAAACTTTTCATGATGTGGCAGTGGCTTCATAGCCATGACATGTAGTATGAGGAAGAGCATTTAGCTATATACAAAATCGGGACAATCTGAATGCGAGTTGATTTAGTCGCATGTGAACTAAATATGAGAACAGTCACCCGAAAGAGAGAGAAAGGAAAAATGTAACTACGATGCAGGATCATATTTGAGAAAATAAAGGCGTTTGTTTCCAATTTACGTACTCTTGAGATTACACGCGAAGCAAAGAGGGTCGATCAAAAAGTAGCAAGGTAAATTTTAATGGTGAATTTGGGCAAAAGGGCATTCAGAGGAAGCAAACAATTAGCTGAAAAAGTACTTTATAAATCCAGCAATCAAATCCTGTTGTCTGAATTCTTTTGCAAGATGAATTGCATCAGTGTTGTCAAATGACTTTGAAAACCATACGAACACACAGAAGCAGTGCATTGACAGTACTCTCACCTTATCATTGAGCGCACAATGACATTACGTATGAGAATGTTGGCAGAAGGCTGCGCATAAGCAATTCCATACTGATCCCACCCACTTTTGATTGCAATTCCATCGTCTCCAACGCTTATGTAACTGTTCTCTATCAATACATTCTTGCATGAATCTGCAGGACAAGCAGATGCAGTCTTTTAAGTTCATTTGCTCAGTTTCTACAGTTAAAAAAGGGGAGCTATATAATCCACATAGAAACTGTATGTAACATTTGTATATCCCTATAATGCAGCTAAATTTAATTTACATGGCTTTGAGGAACCTTTCAAAGGCAGACCTCAGCAGCCTGAGACTCTTGCCCAAATAGTATCGCTCCTGTTACTAGTTAGATTCCAATTAGACATAATAACTTACAAGTATCATAGACAAATCTTGTAAAATTTTCTACTTAGTATTGACGATTCAAAGTAAGTAGCCTTGTTACAGTCAGAGCAGCATCAATCATTTTATGTGTAACTTTACGCATCCTACTGGTCATAGACACCAAAGATCCCTATTCCTTGCAATGCAGTTAAAATGGGGTCAATCTTGTCACTGTTAAGCAAAACATGCTGTACACATATTTTTAATCTTCTAAATTATCTGTCAGAAAAATATAAATGTATTGAATGAAAACCTTGTCTTTATTTCTAACCACAGCTTACCTGCACAAGGCATTTCATAGGATCATGCAGGCCTAGTTTTGCATTAGATGAATGAAAAACACATTTCCAAAGTTTAGGGAGAATATTTAGTAGGAAAAAAGCAAAATTTTCTCGACTAATGATATCCTGAATATCTTCAAACAGAGATTCTTATTTAAAAAAATCATCACGTTTTACTGGTGCTGCTATTATCTAATTACACCGACCAACAAAAACAGCAGCATAAACCATGCTTATGGATAAAAATTGATCAAGATTTGGATAATTCAAATTTACCAGGATCTATTCCGTCAGTATTTGGGGCGCCAGACAGTGGAGCCAATATGGTCACGTTTCTGATAGTAACATTCTGACAGTCGTACGGATGAAGAGTCCAGAATGGAGAATCACGCAGAGTCACATCAGATATCTGAATGTCTCTTGACCACATAAGCTGCACAAGTGGACCCCTAGTATAATTCAAAAGATTCTTTCGGTACTTAGTCCACCATGTCTGGCCTTGTCCATTGATGGTACCATTGTGTCCTGTTGAGTGGTTAACACAACCATGAGTTAGCAAGGTTGAACTACGTTATAATAAAAAGAATCTCCTCGGAAAAATTATTAGATAAACACCAAATCCTGGAGAAGCTTTGACACATATAACTGCACCTGACCTGTTATCACAACATCTGTTAGGTTCTGACCATGAATCAAGCTTCCATATCTTGGTCCAGCACGTTCTCTTCCATAACCATAAGATGGCAGAGCAGGCATCAGCAACCAGTGATTCTCATCCTGTCTCATCCAAAAAATATCTCATGTTAGATGTTTATCTCCTAGTTGAGAGCTTAATATACTTTCTGTTCAAGTGGAAGGGTTAGGACTTGAAACAAGGATAAAGTGGGGACAAGTTTTATTTTCAATTTAACCTGGTAACACAGGAATTTAAGTACAGCAGGAACATTATCTATCAACTAGCAATTATGTGGCGGTTGCTACAATTATTTCCAGATTATTTTGGCTTCAACAAATAGAAGAAAATGAAAAAAAAACACAAAGTGTGACCTTAGTAGAGTTATTTCAAAATATTAGAAATAAAATCATAAATATTTATACATAACAAGTGAAAACTGGAAATATTAACTAATGACAGGAGAGCCCTTTACATGAGGAACAACCTATCAATTACAGTGTCAGGTTTGATTCCAGATGTCAGATAACTTATTAAAGAGCACATACCGTTTTTTGAAAAAAATGACAGACCCAAGGGTGTAGGAGCGATAAGTTATCCTGGGAGGAGTCCCCTTCTCCATTTGAAACTTAAATATCTTCGTAGAGTCAAATTGCACATGGTAAACTGAAGACAGAAGCAGAATGGTCTCAAGATTGTTATCAAGGATTTTGTTCAACGAACTACTCATAAGGCAAGGCACAATGAAAACAAATGTGGAAATAAGATGACTTCTCAAAAGTGTCCCCACAAGTCAATTGGTTTCCAAATGGGAGTGCTTATAACTCCATAAATTACGCATTTCACCCTAAATACTCAGTTATCTAGCCTACATAGGATCTTTGATTATGCACTATACTCACAAGTAAGAATATTATCAATGTTTGCTCAATTCAACATAACAGTTCTAGGTGTCAGTAAAAGATTTTTGATTATGCCTTTTTTTCAGGAAAATCTCTAGGGTGAAGCCAAAGTAACATCCTAGTGACCTTATAATAGAAAGTCACAAAAACCCCATCAAAGGTATCATTCAAAAAATTCTTTCTCCTCTCCTGCCCTTAATTGTGACATCTTTACGTGATTACTCCCACAATCATTGTCATAACTCAACCAAGAATCAACTAAGTACATCTTGAATCAGTTAATCTCCTTATGCCCACTCTCTCCACTGAACCATCATTTGGAGAGAAGTCATTCTCATTTATCTCAACTGTTGCGTCGTGAAGTCCCATCTTCAGGAGAGGTTCTGGAGAAAAATGAGTCTTAGGATGAGATGCTCAATCATCAAGACCTACCCAGTAATCCTAGTGCCACCGCTCTTACCAAATCTAATAAAGCATGTGATGCTAACTTGAACGAGCAAGAAAACTGGGAATAGGGTAAGATCACTCTCAAATGCATATGTGCTTGTCTATTCAAGCACAATTTCATCCTCAAATAGTGACAAGCCTAATGCACAAAAAGGTCAAGCATCAATCCTTGAGCTTTGGACCCTCTACTAGTCCTATCATTGAAGAATTTAGGCCCTGGAGAAGCAATTCAGATTTATACCTGCCTATGACTGAAAGGAAAATCCAAATTTGTATAAGCTGATAATGAAATTGAACACATTGTTATATAGTGATGGTGATAAAACAATGACTTTTAATGGAGAATTGGAGATGACCATTTAGAGTTGGGAATATCGGAATGGTGGTAGCAAGCTGGTGAATCTGAGCTATTAGTAGCTCCTCACACATAGTTCTTCATGATGAAAATTGCTAGAGACACTCGGTTCTGCATTCACTTCGTCAGAGGATATATGCACTTCTATCTTCTCCAGCAGCCATGTATGCTAGGATGCTAATCAGTTATGATTATTGAGCTATGGTAAAAACAAGTTGCCAAAAATAATGCCAAACACTAACAGAAAACTTATACTCCCTCAGTCCCAAATGAAATATCTTATTTTTCTTTTTGGGTTGTCCCACTTGAAATGTCTTGTTTCCTTTTATAGAAAAAATTATCCTCAAAAAGTATAATTTTTGGGACCCACATCACCTTTTCAACTCTACACCACACCACTTAATAATATAATTAACATTTTCCTAAATAACCATGCCGAAAAGAAACAATACATTTCATTTGGGACGGAGGGAGTATGTTTTTGCCAAATATATGTTATCTAGAGACCTAAGGATATCCAGATTTGTCAAAAATAATGTCAAACACTAACACGCAATTTATTATTGCCAAATAATTGTTTATCCAGAGATCTAAAGAAATCCAGAAACTGTTCTATCAACATCTAGGCAGCTGCTAGCAACACTCACAATTCAGATCATTGTTATGAAGTGGATAGTCACTTCATCAAGAAAAGTTGAGACAGGAACCATACCAGTCCACTGAGGATTGGCTTGTGGTCTGAAGAAGTAAAAACTAGTCTTGCATTGATTGTTGCATCTATTTTCATGTTATGCTATTGTTCCAAGAATACTATGACGCATCAACAAATTAATGAGTAACCACCATTTCCAACCCCACTTTTTCCTAAATTTATAGGGCACCATTGTGCTGTACTCCCCATTGATCAGATCCAATCTGAAAATTTGAGCCTTAAATACTAGAGGCCCAAGTGGTCTATTTATGAAAACCGCATCTTGCAGTGAACAGAATGAGTACAATGTGCGAGCTATCGAATGCACTAGTAACACAATCACACATAGCATTGTCATGTTAGTCTGCAACTATTTTATCCAAAATCCAAGAGCACCACTACATAAATAACTTAAAACAGAATAAAGTAGCTCCTTAGAATTTCACTACAAACTCTAATGCAGAAAAGCATAATCTCAGTAACCTTGAGCAAACAGATTACAGATGATAAATGAATTGAGCCAAAAAAAAAAATCATCTTCCTTTCAAAAATAAAAAACTAAGTTTGTCCTCGTCCTAATTTACATTTCTTCACCAACTAAAACTAATTAAGCAAATGAGGAGGTGAGGAGAAGAAGAAGAAGAAGGGCAAGGGCGCTCACATCAATTCCAAGAATAACAGCATTTTGAGCGAGAAACAAAGTCATGTGGCTGGTGAGGTTGAAAGGAGCGGTGAGCCAGCGGCCGGCCTCCACATTGAGCTGGCCACCGCCGCGTCTCCCTATTTCCGAAACCGCCCTCTCGAAAGAGTTGGTATTGACGGTGATGCCATCCCCCACCGCCCCGAAATCGGTGAGATTGAAGACCAGAGGCCGGAGGTGGGGAATGGGCCGGGCCTGCGGGCCCCAGAAGCGATCGACGGCTGCCCTCTGCCACGCGATTATGAACACGAATCCGACTGCCCAGATGAGAGCCAGAAGAGTGCGGTGGAGTGACAGAAATTGAGGGATCCATTGGAGCAGAGTGCGGCGGGAATCGGGTCTGAAAGAGCTGCTGCGTGAGAATCGGAAATAATCTACCATTTATTTTTTTACGTTGGCACAAATTCAATCAAGAAACAGGTAATTGATTCTCGCTTATTACTGGAAGTTTGTCGCGAGTCTCAATCCCAGTGTTCTGCCTTTTCATCGTATTTTGTTTTGTTTTATTTTGGCCGACATAAAACAGAATATCATTACTTTTTAGTTAATTATATTTACTTAAACAAATCCCATTTAGTAGTAACAAAATTAAAACAGAATTAGTTTTTTATTATAAACCTTCGAGATTGAAACTTGAAAATAAAAATAATATTCCTACCTGCAGCGCGCAGGACACGCACTTTGACCATCTCTCACAATGTACGTATCTTTTTTCTTCTCCAATATATACTCTTTTGTGCATTTTTTTTATTAGGGCTGTACTTTTATTTATCGTTGCGAACTGATTGAAATTGAGAATTCTAGGGTTGGAGTTATACGGCAACATCAATTTGATCACTTGATCGGCGTGGTTCCGTTATAGAAAGATGTGGGCAGCTTCGTGCCTGGCATCGTGCTGCGCGGCCTGCGCCTGCGACGCCTGCCGCACGGTGGTGTCGGGGATCAGCCGGCGATCCGCCCGTATTGCATACTGCGGTCTTTTTGCTCTTTCTTTGATCGTCTCCTGGATTCTTCGGGAGGTTGCTGCACCCCTCATGGAGAAAATTCCCTGTAAGTCTTTTACCCTTTTGATATGATTTTGTAATATGTAAGTGCAATATCTGCAAAATTCTTCTTCTTCTTCTTCTTCAAATTTTCATAATCTCATGTGGATTTTGTATTTTCATGTATTTCTGTGGTGAAGAAGCTCTTAGGTATGAATTATCGTTACAGTTTGTTGTTTCAATTTTGAGAGCTGAAACTTTTGGAAAGAAAATAGAAGTTTTTATTCGCTGAAATAGAAATGTGTGATAAGTGCGCTTTGCTGAAATTGATATGTTTAATTTTTGCTACAAATAGTAGTTTCTTGTGAGAAACTGTGATACCTTTTTACTGAGTTCTGTGGGGGAAAAGGGATTATTAGTTAAAAACACCTTTTCTGACTAGAATGGGAAAGGAGAAGGGAATTTCTGTGTATAAAATGCAGTTTCCTAGTTGATAACATGTGCTGTATGGAGTAGTACTCTGAGTCTCTGACAGCCTCATTGTTAATTTTGAAGGGATCAATCATTTCCAACAAACACCAAACAGGGAGTGGTTTGAAACAGATGCAGTTCTACGAGTGAGCTTGGGCAACTTTCTATTTTTCACAGTCCTTGCTATTTTTATGATTGGTGTAAAGAGCCAGAAGGATCCTCGTGATAGTGTGCACCATGGAGGTTGGATGATGAAAATTATTAGCTGGTGCATTTTGGTGATACTGATGTTTTTTGTTCCTAATGGCATCATCAGCTTCTATGGTAAGATACCCCTTATCGTTTTCAACATGAACTAAATTTTACTAAGTGTATATCATCTTTCAATTGCTATTCTATGAATTACTAAGTGAATTACATGGTGATACTGACGTTTTTTGTTCCTAATGGCATCATCAGCTTCTATGGTAAGATACCCCTTACCATTTCAACATGAACCAAATTTTACTAAGTGTATATCATCTTCAATTGCTATTCTTTGAATTATGAAGAATGGAAAGCTGCCTGATTATTGGTAGTTGTAAAGACAACATAGAGGATTGACAGTTATTTTTTGTTTGTTGTTTGAGAAATCAAAAAGTTCATGGCCAAACTATTATATTTAATGTGTTGGACCTATTTACATGCTAAGATCAGCTTGTTTAGATGAATATCATCAGCATCTTGCTTTTGATAGTGTGGAAGTGGGAAAATTATTTGATCTGAGAATGATTCTCTCGAAATTGTTTTAGCACTTTTTGCATGATGTTTCTATTACCCATCTATTATCAATTAGGTGACATCTTGTAAGAGAAAGTGGTAGGGTTTGGTCAGTATGAATGTGGTGAGAAATCGGAACTTGATTGTACCTTCTCTTATGGAATATGGGGCATTGGCATGGAGACATGTTCCATAAATACCTTAATCATACAAACCCCTATCTTTTAATTATCCCTAACCTATTATTGTAATTGAGGAAGCCATATCATATACCATTTCTCTTACTTCATGGCATAAGTACCCTATGAACAGAGCTATTGATCTACTTGTAATTATTTTCCATTGTTGTTTTGAATGAGCTTGTATTTTGGTTTCTAAATGCAGAAGCAACATCAAAGTTTGGCTCAGGGCTTTTCCTTCTTGTTCAAGTTGTGCTTCTACTGGATTTTGTTCATGGATGGAATGAAAACTGGGTTGGATATGATGAGAAGTTTTGGTAATCTCTCTTGTGTTCAATTCATCCTAATTTCTTTCTAAGAGCATGAAACAACATTTTTCTATCTTGGAAAATTTATTTGCTTGCTATGATTTTGCAGGTACATGGCTTTGCTTGTTATTTCACTTATATGCTATGTGGCAACGTTTTCATTCTCTGGAGTTCTCTTCTACCTCTTTACCCCTTCAGGACATGATTGTGGGCTTAACACTTTCTTCATTGTGATGACTTTGATTTTTGTCTTCGTCTTTGCTATTATCACCTTGCATCCATCAGTGAGTATCTAAACTTTCTGCAGTTATAAAAGGAATATAGAAAAAGCTATTAGCACATATATGGGTAACAAGTATGTGATTAGGGGAATGTAACAGAATTTGAAGCTTTGGGATAAACTGATAAAGGAGAAGTCTTTCTGTACAAGATGAATGATTATGGTTTGGGAGACTTCTGTACATCCAAAGGGAGATGATATTATCTCCATTTCACTTGCATGGGGTATGTGATGAGAATGAATTGGTTTTATGTAGACAAAAGTTGATCGATCGGATTTGAAATTTTAGTAGGTGTCTCCTGTTTTACATCAAAGCATAATATAACACACCTGGCATAACGATTGGGAGAATCACGATGTTTTCTGGACTGTGAAACCGTTCTATTCTTTATAGGTTACATCTATATCTGCTCCAAATATTACTGCAGTTAACCATAGTGATAATTCTGGCTCGTGCGCTCAGTATGTCCTAGAAACATGGACGTGTCATTTTCTTTCTACCTTCTCTGGTTATAAGTAATTGTTACCCTGCTTTCCTTTTGTCTATGGTTTATCTCCAGTTTAAATCATTAGTTTGAGTCTCACCTTTACAAGCTTTGGCAAGTTTACCCTTTTCCTTTTAATTGGGTTTGGTTTGTTACTGTAACTATCATTGATCAAGTAAGTTTTAATGTTGTTTTACTAAGCAAATGGTGATTTTTAATCATATATTGCCATAAAATAGGTTGGTGGAAGCATTTTGCCCGCTTCAGTGATATCTCTGTATATCATGTACCTCTGCTACAGTGGGCTTGCCAGTGAGCCAAGGGATTATGAATGCAATGGTCTTCATAGCCATTCTAATGCAGTTTCGACCAGTAGTCTTGCTATTGGGCTGCTTACTACGGTGCTATCTGTTGTATATTCTGCTGTACGAGCTGGGTCCTCGAGAACTGTACTTTCCCCTCCAAGCTCACCCCGAGCAGGTGAACCAATTATTTTCTGAATTAATTATGTTATTGCTTGATTCAAAGATGAAAATTCTGCAACGGTGTTCAGTCAATGCTCTTGAATTTTGAGCACCATAGACAAAATGAAGATGATATCTAAAATTTATGAAGCCTAAGTAGTTCTGGTTTACATTGTCTTGCATACACTTGTTAGTAATAGCATCATACATTTTCTTGGTTTATATGAAGATAACATAAGTTGTCTATATATAATTGTGGTTTGGTTGCATTACATAAACTAACAAATTAGAGTGGAAAATTGGAGAATAATGTCTCGATGATGTTAGTTAAGCCAATACCATAATATTAGAATTAAATTTGTCTTTCGGCTTTCATTTTTTGAAGGTTCTGGAAAGCCTTTGTTACCAATGGATAAGACGGATGAACACCGTGACGAGGAAGAGAAGTCAAGAGCAGTTTCATATTCGTATTCCTTCTTCCACTTAATCTTCTCACTTGCGAGCATGTACTCTGCCATGCTCCTCACAGGTTGGTCAACCTCAGTGGGAGAGAGCGGGAAATTGGTGGACGTGGGGTGGCCGTCAGTGTGGGTTCGTATCATAACCAGTTGGGCGACTGCTGGTCTGTTTATATGGTCTCTAGTTGCGCCGATCATCTTCCCTGACCGGGAATTCTGATCATCCCAGAAAACTAAGTGTGCTCTTTGTGCCTCACTCTTACAAAACTGTCAATTCTTACCTTGCTGGAAAAAAGATTTCTGCCAAATGGCATGGCTGAATGTGGTTTGTGGTTTCATAGTTAGGAGTAATATATTTTGTATAAATGTGTGGTTTGGTTTGCTGAAAATTGTGGACTTGTTGGAAGGTTTGTGAAACTAGCAGTGCCAGGATCTATCAAATGAGTACCTCCACATATTATGGAATTACTTTTATTACTTTTATGCGTGTGCTTTCAATAGGTAAATATTTTAGAATGAGAATTCTAATTGGCTTAACCCGAAGCTACTTTTTTTTTAAACCTTCAATTTTATTATAAAAGGAAAATATATAATTTAAACATAAACCTTCAATTTTATTATAAATACAAAATTGTCACTTAATTTTGAAATTAATTTAAAATTGATTTTAAATTGGAAACTCCCTTTTTAATATAGTATAGATAAATTTCATGAAATATCATTTTAATTTGTTTTTAGCATTTTTGTCTTATGGTTTAACTATCAATGTGCCCAATAAATTAGTACTCTTAAAATGATAACAATTGGTTCTCCCGCACGTGGCTCTCGGCGAATATTTTATATGTTGAAATTGTACCTATCCAGCAATCAATTGTCTCGGCAACACGCAAAGAGAGTAAGCAGCGAAACTTAAAGCAAAACGTGCAGAAAGTAAAGAACACAAGACACCAACAATGGTAACCCAGTTCGGTGATAAAACACCTACGTCTGGGGGGCCTCGCCCAATTCAAACAATTCACTAGTGAGGATAAGAAATACAAAGGACTTACACGCGAAGACTCGATCTTCCTAGCCTCTATTTCTTCCCAAATCGTCACCTATGTGAACTACCGAGAGCAAGATAAGACTTACTCTCACAAACGTGATTGCCTCTCAATCCACGTTCAAACCAACAAGAAGAAACACTCCAACAAGCTGGAGTACAGATCAACAAACGTAACACCAACTTATACTTCCAATGAAATAAAGTGTAAAACAACAGCACACACTCACAGATGATCTTCTCACTCAAAGGCACGAAATTACTCTCTCAAAGAAGTAGAATCACCAAAACAGCGCCGCCTCACGTCTTCATCAACCTTATAAATATGCAAACCCTTGGAGAGTTGGGTTGAGCCCATAATCTGCCAAAGAAGAAACAAAAGGGCCCAAGTAGTGTTGACAAGGAGCTGCGAATCCTAGGGTACAAAGAGACCCTAAAAACCTGGATTCTCACGTCAACACAAGATCTCAAAGATATCTTTTCCATATGGATAGAAGTGCGCCAGAGCCAGAGCAGCGAAGTGAATCGC
This sequence comes from Salvia miltiorrhiza, assembly GCF_028751815.1. NCBI lineage: Eukaryota > Viridiplantae > Streptophyta > Magnoliopsida > Lamiales > Lamiaceae > Salvia > Salvia miltiorrhiza. Next base: position 68,299,258 of record NC_080388.1, on the reverse strand, counting down.
CAGCGGAACCAAACGCCAGAGCAGCGGAACCAAACGCCAGAGCAGCGGAACCAAACGGCAGAGGAACCAATACGCCAGAGCTGCGAAGTCAGGGCAGAGAAACCGAAAGACAGAGCAGAGGAGAAAGTTAGCTCTGACTCAACAAGAGACATCCTGTGGAACTAATGAAGAAACATCCTATTGTCTACACAATGACAATTAAACAAAGAGTAAAGAAATACTCTAACATATGTGAAACGAAAGTTATGATAATTTCAAATTTCATTCTATATATATATATATATATATATATATATAGGAGGCCGCTCCAATGAGACCCCCTAATTTTAGTGAGATCTAGGGCACGATCTGGTGCGTTTATTTTATCAATCCTATGGCTGATATTGTATCTGGAGGGTGATTTTTTTTCACAGGGTTCGAATCCTGGAGGGAGCAGAATATTTTAAATTTTGTTATTCATCAGCATATACTGCATTGTTCATCAGTATATACGGCCCTGTTCATCAGTATATATGTCTTATTCATTACGAATTTTTTAATTTTTATTTTTCATCAGTATATACATCTTGTTCATTAGATATACGTTTTGTTCATTAGTATTATATGTCTTATTCATTGTCCTAGTGTTTCACGAAAATTATGGGGTCTCACTGGAGCGCCCCCCTATATATATATATAGAGAGAGAGAGAGAGAAAAAAAAAAAAAAGTTAAACAAAGAATGCTAAATATTTAGAGAATAGAGAATTCGTGAAATAAAAACGAACAGATCTACAATTTTTACGAACAAATCAATGTACCGCATGAACATAAATGTGCTCCGGGTTCGAATCCTGTTGATGACGAGTTTTTCTCTTTTTTTACTAAATAGTACGTCTGTTCGTTAATTATGTTGATCTGTTCGTAAAATGTATAGACTTGTTCAAAATGAAATATATAATAATTCTCTGTTTAACTTAACCCTATATATATATATATAGGGATGAGTTATACTAAGAGTTATATTTCGTGAGAAATGAGAATGATTGAATAAGTCAGTATATAGTGTTGCATAAGCTGTTTGTAATGACTGAATAACATTTTTACATGAGTTCGAATCCTGGAGGGGGCGAAAATTCTATCTAATTAATTGAATTTCGTTATTCAGTCATTACAAGTAGCTTATGCAACACTATATGCTGGCTCAATCATTCTCATTTCTCATGAAAGATAGCATTCTTAGTATAACTCTTTCCTATATATATAGGATATATATGTATGATCTTCAAATAAGAACGACGATTTAAAATAAGAATGAAGAACTATTTTTAATCCTTCAATCATGAAGAGGTGCATCATGTTGATAGATCACGTGTTCGAATTCTACATAAAATAATTTTTTATTTTTTGGAGTGCAATAAATTTTATTGCAAATGCAATAATTTTATAAGTCTAGTAATATTTTCATGATAAATGCATTTTTTATAATAACTCACCCCTTTATATATAATTTGTAGTTAATTGGGTCAATCACAATTGCTAACATATTATAATCAAAATACATGTATAGAATAAAAAAGAATATTGCTAAATTGTTCACCTATTCTCTCTCACATGCCAAAGAATATAAATTATATAATTGTATTAATTCCGATCCTTGACTTCTCGTCAAAGTCCATACAATCTTCATGAGGATTAATCAATTTTAATTTTCAGGATATCTCTATAATTAAAACATTGTTAATTTAGTGCTCGATTATCTTATGCTATATATCTTCGGGAGGCACGCACACCACACAATATATTGTATATAAATGCATAATCTGAAATGCGATGCCAAATTAACAAACTATAAATAGTATATACAAGCACCCATGCATATATAATTCGTCAACATACATAATCTAGTTGCCTTTAAAATTCATATATAAAAGTCTCTATTCTTCTTACTTTCCATCCGAACTCAAGTTGACAGAATTATATTAACCAAAAAATGAGGTCTATAGTTTGTTTCTTGGTGATGTTTGTTTCAGTGTCATGTGCAGTGGATAGGAAGGATCCTAATACTCAAACAAGAATCAACCATATCTGCTCACAAACCAGTGATTACAATCTGTGTCAAATTATTCTCAACAAAAACTTATACACTCCTATTCAAGATTTCAAAGGCCTAACTCAAATATGTCTTGCTCAAACAATTATATATACCTCTGATACCCAAATATTCATAAGGAACTCGGAGAGAAACGAGACGAGTCAAACTCAACGAGATCTTTACAAGATTTGTGAATCAGGATATGGGATATTGCTGAATCAGTTCACAGATGCGACTTTTGCATTCGGAAAGGGGGATTACAAGTCGATGTTATTTGATATAGAGAAGAGTGAGAGGTTTGTGAATGACTGTGAGAATGTGTTGGGCAACAAGATAACTCAATTGCATGACAGGAATGTGCATACTAGAGTTCTTATTCAAATGTCGAATGCTAGTGGTAACCTTATTGGCTCTGAGTTGTAATATATTCATTAATATTTTTTTTGAATAAATAAATTAATTAATATATAAACTTTGTTATACATTTGATGGGTGATATTTTTAGTGGACGTACCATCCTTTATATATAGTTCAACTTTCATCATAATTTGATGTGGAAAAGTAATGCACTTCATTTTCTTTAATGCTATGATATTATTAGTTGTATATGCATTTTTATAGGGAAAATACATATTAAATTCATTTATAAACAAAAAGGAATAAGAAAGACGATTGACTTGCAAAGTTATTATACATACTTTGGACAAACGTATATTTTTAATTGACGTTTAAGGCCATTTTCAAAATATTTTGAACTTTAGAAAATATCAATTTTGTATCAACATATTTAACTTGTTACAAATTTAACATAAGATCAAAATTCAGCCATCTGAATAATGACGTGGCACCAAATCCTACTTTTACTAAAATTACAAAAATGAGAGGGAAATCCGCCTCTATCGAAACACCAACATTTTATTCCAAAATTTAAACTAGTTGCCCATTCGCGCATTGCATGGTGAAATCAAATTAAATGATATTTTAAATAAATAAATATAAATATTAAACAGAATAAAAAAATATAATATATAATTTAAGAATAAAATATCAATTTCTCAATAAAATCCCAAATTTTAAAACTTAATTTTTTGAACTATGTATAAAGTTCAATAATAATTATAGTTATTAAATAATTTTAAATTGTTTGATAATGAAAATTAATATATACATTATTATTATTATGGATTCCACGTAATAATAAATAAATAAATATTTTTATACACAGACACAAATAAAAAAGTTGTAAAATCTTAACAAAGAGAAAGAAGATAAATATTTTAAAATTTTAATAACCTATCCGTTTTAAATTTATTTTTGATGATTTTTATAACATATTAAAGATCTAGTTACGAACTTAAACCTCATATGTATATTGAATATTTCTTCATAAATCAAATTTGACGATATTTAAAAAAGAATTAAAGTTATATTAGAGAGAGAGAGAGAGAGAGAGAGAATTAATAAAAAAAAATAATGGGAGAAGTGAGAGAAAAAATGGAGAAAAAAGAAGTCCTCTTTTATATATTATATAGATTATACAAGAAAAAGGGTAAATTCAATTACAATATTTATAGTGAAATGACTTAATGTTTATAGTTTATATGTTGAATTATATTCCGATCGAATTGAACATAAGAATTCATGCATGTGGGAGGCCCATCTTCATTATTTCTTCTATTTAATCTCTAATTTGGCCCAATCAGTTCGCTGGCCCAGTAAATGTGGCACCTCCCCTGAAGCCGAATATCCTGAGTAGTCACTATGTGTTATTCTCTTTCCAAACTTAATAATAATAAAAAAAAAATAGCAGATTTATGTGATCATTTAATTAATCACACTCTGCTACGTTTTCAAAGAGAGAGAAAGGCTACATAGGCGGTGACTTTTCTAGGAAGCATGTCCAATGATAGTTGTCCATTTAGCTTCGAAGATGAGCAAAGGAAATACATATCAGACCATCTTTATCGGCAAAAAAAAAATTGCCATGGTCGAATGCCACATGAGTAAAACAAATAAAATAAAAGGTAAAGGTATAGATTGGCCCTTAAACATGACACCCCTATAAATTTTATCCCCTCAAGATTAGTCAAGGCGCGTTGACCTCCTTGAACTTTCGAAAAAAGGGTGCACTTAAACCCCTCCGTTAAACGGCCCCTTAAACGTCATTCTTTATTATTATTATTTTTTTTTTGGGCGGGCCCTACTCCTCTCTCTCTCTCCTCCACCGCCAACATCCTGTTCGACTCTAGGGGGAGGCTCAAGTTCGCCGATTTCGGATCGGCGGAGCTATTCATGTTTCCGAGATGAACGGGGTGGTTGGAACGCCGTACTACGTGGCGCCGAAGGTGTTGATGGGGATGGATTACGATGAGAAGGTGGATGTGTGGAGTGTCGGCGTGATTTTGTACATAATGCTCGCCGACGTGTCGCCGTTCTACGGCGATGGACCGGCGGAGAAGTTTGAGGCCGTGCTGCGCGGTAATTTAAGGTTTCCGCTCGGTGTCGCCAGAGGCCAAGGATCTGTAACTTAAAGACGACTACTAAGATAATACAACCCAAATTTAAACTAAGCTAGAACTTGAACTTTCACACATTTTTAGAAGAACTTGAGCTACCGCAGTTAAGTTAAAGAATCAAAACAGGACCTCGGCGAACCACATATATGTAAATAGCCCAGACGAAAAGAATGTTGAAGAAGACAAAAGCCGGCGCTGAAGCCCTCACTCCAGCAACCCTCTTGCACAATCTCACCATCCCCGTCACAACTATTAGATCTAAGTGAGTATTCTCTCTACATTCCATCTATTAGATCTCGCAATAGAGGAATCATGAATCCATCAGCTACTATTGGTTCAATAATTTTGAGGCTAATTTCATTTTGATGTCTAATTTCAGGGCATCCATGGATCATAAACGGAGGAGAGATGTTATCCATGGCGGATTTAAGCTAAATCGTTTCCCCTGCTGCTGGACCAATAGATAAAACCCGATCACCGGAGCTGTACATAGAGGCGGCGGCGGCTAGCCCTGCGGCGGTGGTCAAAGGGAGAAACAGATAAATAATTTATAAGTTCTACTGTATGTTATGCGGCGTAGTAGATGAATCCTTCACCCTTTTTGTAGAGGAAAATGGTAGAGCTCCTGTTTGTTTTGGATCTGTGGCCTTGCATCATTTTCCTCCGTGGTGAGAGATTTGAGATAAGTGAGAGAAGAGAGAGAGAGGAGTGGGGTCAGCCCAAAAAAAAAAATTAAAAGAAAACGGCGTTTAAGGGGCCGTTTAATGGAAAGGTTTAAGTGAACCATTTTTTCAAAAGTTCAGGGAGGTCAGCGCGCCTTGACCGATCATGGGGGTAAAAGCTATAAAGGTGTCATATTTAGGGGCCAATCTGCACCTTTGCCATAAAATAAATTAAAAACTGACAAGGGTGAAACCAGCCACGGTCGACCACAAGAAAAATGAGTCCATGTGGTCTCTCTCTCTCTCTCTCTTCTATATTCTATCAATAAGAAAGAGACATATGTCTTTATTCTATTGGCTTTGTAGATTTTATTTAAGTTATTATATAAAATTACCATATCTTTTATATAAAATATTAAAAAATTAAATTAAAAATATCAAAATTTATATATATTTTTTACTCTCTTCAAATACAGACAACTCTTGCTATATTTTGACATACCTTTAAATTCTCTTATTTTTCCTCTACATAAAATTAATTCCAAAAGAATTAATTTGTACATTCAACATATTTCCAACATATTTTTTGTTCATTGTTTTTGAATTTTTATTAATTTGTTATTTTTCTATTTTAATTTATATTTAATATTACAAAAATTATTACGATTAAAAATAATAATAGAATAATTATATATAATGTTGTGGTTGGGTGATTGGAGTGGTCATTGATAAATCAACAAAAATAGAGGTGATTGGGCTGTGATGAATATTACTGATATGAAAGAGAGAAAAATTAATTAAATATTAAAGATGATTGAATGGTTGGGTGGTTGCTGATAAACATATCTATCAAAAATCTCTCCGAGCATTTCAACGCTAATTTGAAAACTCTTATGTGCATTTTGATTTGATTATTTTGGAGCATGTTTTAGGTTTTTTTTCCCTTTCAAAAAAATAATCATTATTTCTCCTTTGTGATGACTCAAATTCTCAATATAATAACACTCAAGTAGTTCAACACTCATAGGCCAAAGAGTATAAGGGGATGTTATTTGATAATCTATGTCATTTGAGTTCATTTTAATTGATTTGTATCTCATTAAAAAGATGAAATTGGAAATATTCTAATAATGAATATAAAAATATTCAATTATATATATTCTATTAATAATGAAAAGTAAACAACTTTAAATGTATTAATTTCAATCCTCGACTTCTCGTAAAAGTCAGTACAATCTTCATGAAGATTAATTTGTTTGAGGATACAATCAAATCATTGCTTGGTGCTCGATTTTCTATACTACATTTTCGGGAGGGACGAACCATATACCATATTATGCCTATACAGAAAATTTATTTTAGGCACACCCTTGTATATATATATATATACAATGCATAATCTGAAATATGATACTAAATTAACAAACTATATATATAGTGTATTCAAGCCACCCATGCATAAAATTCATCGCATCATGTACAAAATACATAATTTGTACATGTCAACCATTCCTCAGTTGCCTAAAAAATTATACACATAGACATATAAATAAGCCTCTACTCCTATTTTTCCATCTGGACTCAGAATTATATACAAAACATATTAAAGAAAAATGAGGTCTACACTTTGTTTCTTAGCATCAATGTTAGTCATGTTTGTTTCAGTGTCAGGTATAGTGACTAGAAAGGATCCTGCAACTCAAGTAAGAATCAACCATATCTGCTCACAAACTGATTTTTATAATCTGTGTCAAAATATTCTCAACAAAAACTTATACACTCCCGTCACCGATTTCAAAGGCCTAACCCAAATATGTCTTGCTCAAACATTGATATATACCTCTGACACCCAAATATTCATAAGGAACTTGGAGAGAAACGAGACGAGTCAAACTCAACGAGATCTTTTCAAGATTTGTGAATCAAGCTATGGAATAGTGTTGAATCAGTTCGCAGACGCGTCTTTTGCATTCGGAAGGGGAGATTACAAGTCGATGTTGTCTGACACAGACAAGTGTGAGAAATATGTGAATGATTGTGAGAGGGGGTTGGGCAACAAGTTAACTGATTTGCATTACAAGAATGAGCATACCAAAGTTCTTATTCAAATGTCAAATGCTAGTGGCAAGCTTATTGGCTCTGAGTTGTAACAAATTAATAAACTTTTGTTATACATTTGACTTTGAGTGATATGTACGTTGAATATATATGTGTAGTTCAACTTTCATATTTGATGTGCAAAAGTAATGCAAAAGGTTTGTGAAACTAGCAGTGCCAGGATCTATCAAATGAGTACCTCCACATATTATGGAATTACTTTTTTATGCGTGTGCTTTCAAAAGGTAAATATTTTAGAATGAGAATTCTAATTGGCTTAACCCGATGCTACTTTATTTTTTTTGAACTTTTAGTAGAAAAAATATTTATGAGTTTGACACGATGGTGATAGATTTATTGAGAACAAGATCCAGTTCTGGAGTATATTAAAAAGGATTAATTCAACTCAATACCTATTTTTCTTATTTTTTGTGGATTCGCCACTAATATGTTTTAATTAATTTCGAGTCAATACATGAAATTAGCTTATTTTTTATAGTAAATTTAAAATTTGATGAGTTAAATAAAAAATTTTAAATTTGACCACTTTTTGTGCAAAAATTCAAAACTACCCCTAACCTAAAAAATTTTAAAAATAAAACGCTCCAAAAAATCTTGTTCAGACCGCTCTCTCCCATTCTGGCGCTGTCTAGTCCTCCTTCTCCTACGTCACTCCTAAATCCATCGTATTTCAGGTGATTGTTGGAGGTGGTGGTTCCTTTGTAGGATGTGGAGGTGATGCAGCTGCAGCCTCTGGTAGTGGTGGTGCAGCTGTTGAGGCGCTTGCTGTTGGTGAATTAGAGTTTTAGGGAAGATGTAGGAGAAGTAGTGTTTCTGAAGATGTAAAGAAATTTCGCCTATGTGAAATTCTGTTGACATCTGGCATATGTGAAGATGATTTAGCCACCCACCAATCATATATACTCTTGACTGATAGTTGTTAAATCGGTCAAATATGTAAGACTTTCACAAAAAATCAAGCAAATCCATCAACATCAAGAGTATTTAAAGAATATGGCATAAGAAGCTTATGTTTATAAAAGATGGCATTTTTCACATATAACTTAAGGAATATGATATTTTAAATTTTCACTCATTCTTGATAGGTACTGTATCATATGGTGATGTGAACAGTACCAAGTGTTTAAGTAAGTTGCTAAAATTTGATGTGAATTTATTCAGATATGTAAGGTTGCTTGTTGTCAATTACTGTGGAGGTGATGAGTTTTGTGTGGGTAATGTTCTTTAATTCACAACCAATTCAATGAATTCACAACTGAATCCATAATAGTGGTTGTGAATTTAAATTTTAAAGCTTAAATTCACAACCGACACTAACTCTAGTTGTGAAATCAAGCTTTAAAAGTTGAATTCACAAGTGTTGGTTGTGAATTCAAGTTTTAAATTTTGAATTCACAATCAACACTATTTCTAATTGTGAAATCAATATTTAAAACTCGAATTCACAACTGAATAATTAGTGTTGGTTGTGAATCAAATTTTAAAGAATGAATTCACAACCAGAAATAGTGCTAGTCGTGAATTTGAGTTTTAAACCTTGAATTCACGACTAACACTATTTCTAGTTGTCAATTCAATCTTTCAAACTCGAATTTACAACCATCAGTAGTTATTTTCAAAATTCAATCTTTAATCTTTAGTTTCAGCCCCGGCAGTGTTTTTTTCTATTCAAATCATTTTCATGAAATATCATTCTAATTTGTTTTTAACATTCTTGTCTTATAGTTTAACTATCAATGTTTACAATAATTTAGTACTCTTAAAATGATAACTAATGGTTCTCTTGTAAGTTGTAATGCGAACATTTTATATGTGAAACGAAAGTTATGATAATTTCAAATTTCATTATATATACATAGGATATAGGATGATATTCAAATAAAAATGAAAATTTAAAATAAGAATGGAGAACTATTTTTAATCGTTTGATCATGAAGAGATGCATCATGTTGATGAATGAATACAGCACCTTATTTCGAATCCTACATAATTTTTTTTTAAAGTATAATAAATTTTATTGCAAATGCAATAATTTATTTAGTATAATATTTTCATATTAAATGCAGTTTTTATAATAACTCACCCCTTTATTTATATATATAATTCGTAAATTAATTGGGTCAATCACAACTTCTAACATATTATAATCAAAATACATGTATAGAATAAAATAGAATATTGCTAAATTGCTCACCTATTCTCTTCTCTCTCACATCACATGCCAAAGAATATAATTGTATTAATTTCGATCCTTGACTTCTCGTCAAAGTCCATACAATCTTCATGAAGATTAATCAATTTTAATTTTCAGGATATCTCTACAATTAAAACATTGTTAATTTGGTGCTCGATTATCTTATGCTATATATCTTCGGGAGGCACGCACCACACAATATATTGTATATAAATGCATAATCTGAAATGCGATGCCAAATTAACAAACTATAAATAGCACCCATGCATATAATTCGTCAACATACATAATCTAGTTGCCTTTAAAAAATACTATATATAAGTCTCCATTCTTTTTATTTTCCATCCGAACTCAAGTTGATAGAATTATATTAACAAAAAAATGAGGTCTATAGTTTGTTTCTTGGTGATGTTTGTTTCAGTGTCATGTGCAGTGGATAGGAAGGATCCTAATACTCAAACAAGAATCAATCATATCTGCTCACAAACCAGTGATTACAATCTGTGTCAAATTATTCTCAACAAAAATTTATACACTCCTATCCAAGATTTCAAAGGCCTAACTCAAATATGTCTTGCTCAAACAATTATATATACCTCTGATACCCAAATATTCATAAGGAACTCGGAGAGAAACGAGACGAGTCAAACTCAACGAGATCTTTTCAAGATTTGTGAATCGGGGTATGGGATAATACTGAATGAGTTTACAGATGCGACTTTTGCATTCGGAAAGGGGGATTACAAGTCGATGTTATTTGATATAGAGAAGAGTGAGAGGTTTGTGAATGACTGTGAGAATGTGTTGGGCAACAAGATAACTCAATTGCATGACAGGAATGTGCAGACTAGAGTTCTTATTCAAATGTCAAATGCTAGTGGCAACCTTATTGGCTCTGAGTTGTAATAAACTTTTTTTTTTTGAATAAGCAAATTAATATATAAACTTTGTTATACATTTGAGTGATATTTTTAGTGTACGTACCGTCGTTTTTATATAGTTAAACTTTTATCATAATTTGATGTGGAGAAGTAATGCACTTCATTTTCTTTAATATTATACGAGAGAGTACTCTGGAGAATTAGTCTTAATAGATTAAAATAGTAAGGCTAATCTTTTATTTACTTTGATGAATTGGAACTTTGAGATATTTCAAGGCTTTTGATTATTTCTATCATTTAAATTAGTTTTGCTTTACTCTTATCCCATTGCAGAAATCCTACTCTTTAGGGTAAAAATACTCAATCATATATCTTATCAATCATGCAAAGTAAACACCTTTTTTTTTTATCGGGCAAAGTCATGTTAGATGGCAAAGTCATGTTAGATGTTAGTAATTAGTTCCCCATCCACTCCAAGAACCACCTTATCTCTCCATTCACAACCTTATCTCTCCATTCACCAAAATCCATCTTATCTCCAATCTCCAATTGGCTCCCAAGAGGGATCGAACCCGGGTCACTTCACTTAAGTGAGGACCCGGTGGCCAGTGGGCTAAGCCCCCTGGTTAGTAAACACCTTTTAATATTATCACATTCTAAATATGAGAGCTAGTAAGAGAGTTGTATATGCATTTTTATAGGGAAATGAATTCATTTTTATACTTTATGTGTCGAATCATATTCCGAATTGAACATAAGAATTCATGTAGCATGCATGTAGGAGGCCCATCTTTATTTTTTCTATTTAATCTCTACTTTGGCCCAATAAATATGGCGCCTCCTTTGATCTAGTAATTTTAAGCAAAGCTAGAAACATACCACGTTATCAATTCGATATGAAAAATAATCTTATATATATAGTACCATTTAATTTTGAGAAAATAAACATTTGACCATAAGAAAATATATCAAAGCTAGACATAACTCACTTTACATGCATGTACAAAACCATGTTTCTAACATAAACTACTCACCACATTTGCTTGAAAAAATAGTCTACTTTGACAAAGATTAATATTTTGTTGAGAAAGAATTGGACTTTACAATTTATATTGGTAATGGTAAGCCTGAAATTAATTAGTAAGAGTTTCATCGCTTGAAGGCCAAAGGTCCATTAGAAATTGTATACAATATCTGGCATAATTGCACGCGTAGTCTTAGATACAACTCAAGAGGTTTAAGAAATTTACACCCACATGCGCAACAAATAATCGTAATAAATACTTGCTGAAAAAAGAACTAACTTCTGAAATAATCCACTATATATTATAAGAAAATTACATTTTGTTGCATCCTTTTCTGTTAGATGACATAAATGATCGTTCTATTTTTTTTTTGTATTGAGGGTACAATCGTTCCTATCTTAAACACTATGCATATAATCGAATATAGTAAATTTGGGTGCTGATTTGGTAACAGATAAGTGTGACATAAGTCGCTATATTTATCACCATAAACCTCAGCCATTGCCAAAGGGGAAAAAAGGAAAGAAAGAAAAAAGGTTAAAAAATCGCAAGAGAGGAGAGTCGTGCAGAAAGCTGATTGGTAGTATAAACTAAGATAACAGGTGGCGGGATTTTCGTACAAATTATGGCTCCCCTCCAATCTTAGCGGCGATCCGCTTCTACCGCGCGCGCGCTCTCTCTCTCTACTCTCTCTCTCTCTCTCGCACTAAACAAACAAACCCTCTGTCATCGTCAGAACTTTCTTTTTTTCCTTTTTCCTAAGTTTCGCCCACGCCCATCCAATCTGTATCTACATTTAACCGCCTTGATTTCAGGTTGCTTCTATTTACTATTTTCACGTTTCCTTTTCGTTTATATTTTTTTATACAATATCAATTTGATTAGGCCTGTAATGGACGCAAGCTCGTTTCCCGTGAGTTCCTTTTTTATGCCTTTTGTTCACACCATTGACATCACATGCAGCGATGCCGGTCGAGTTTTCGAATTATCACTTTTTTTGCCTGAATTTTTGTGGATAATCTGTTTAACGCAGTTTCGATCTCTGGATTGCCGGTGGAGCTGCATTCGCGCGTTTCTCGACGTCGATTTACCGGATAACGTTGGAATTTCTCTGTGTCTGCGCGTTTATTGAGATTTCGCGTCTGTATATACCGATATTTTGGAGTAGATTCAGGCGTAAGTGCAATGGAGAAGGAGAGGAAAAAGTATCCGATTGGAGCAGAGCATTACACACTGTTTGAGGAGGTGGGGACGGGAGTCAGTGCTTCGGTTCACCGCGCGCTGTGTAATTCGCTCAACGAGGTTGTCGCCATCAAAATTCTCGACTTTGAGCGTACTAATTGTGATCTGGTAATCTCTCTGCTTGATTGTTTGATGAATATCATCATGTCGATAGAGTGTGCATTATCTCTGGTTCTGCGTCCTTTCAATTTCTTCTGATCTTTTTTATTTTGGAATATGAGTATGTCGCCTTGGGAGCCCAGCTCATAAGCTTTAAATCTACGTTAAACATCTCTTTTGATAATCTCTGTTCATTTTATTTATTTTTGGTTTTGATACATTTCGACCACACATTTGAATGATTGAGTTAGTCTATCACTGGTTCAGTAAGAGAGTCTTGATGCTCTTCTCAGCTCTATTCATGTATATCGCTATATTAGTAAAAGTCGATTGCATGGATTTGATTGATATCACAATAAAATTGGACGGAATTGATATTACTATTTGGTGCAAACTTTTTTTAGTATAATCGAGATGGCGTTAACTTGAGCTGACGTCCTGCAGTTATCAACTAGTATTTGATTAGAATTGATTTCTAATATATCTTTGGTATGGTGCCTTATCATCTTATTTAGCTACTATTGATCCTAGAAGCTACTAAGAGTGCATGTATAGGTGGTTTGAGCTTGGATTTCTATTTCTTAGTTGCTTTTGGTTTGCTTCCCTATTTTCTTTTCGGCTTGATCAACTTAAATTTCTGATTCAGTTGTTGCATTTTACTCCCAGAATAACGTTTCACGTGAAGCACAAACAATGGTCCTTGTTGACCATCCCAATGTTTTAAAATCGCATTGCTCCTTTGTCAGCGATCACAATTTGTGGGTTGTAATGCCTTATATGGCTGGAGGCTCTTGCCTGCACATCTTAAAGGCTGTACATCCTGATGGTTTTGAGGAGGTTGTCATTGCAACAGTCTTACGGGAGGTGTTGAAAGGCTTGGACTATCTTCACCAACATGGCCACATTCATCGGGATGTCAAAGTGAGTAGAAACAGTTAGGCAACTGGGCAGTGTCCAATAGTTTTGTAATTCAATCTTCTCATGCCAATTCAAGCATGTTTCTCAAAGAACAAAGCTATAGATCTTTTCATTCTATTTATATGGGATACAGTAAATATCCACTTCTCAAGCTTTTGAAAACTATTAACATATTATATCTTTCACATTTGTTAAAATCACAATTTGGTGGCATCAAAATCATCTCCCAAATGCTCTATGTGGGTATGAGTGACAAAGTCTTCTGCATCTCTTTAGTAATGAGCAAAAAGTAAGGAAAAAAAGAAGTTGCACAAAGTAATTATCTGTCAAAGTGACCAAGTCCTACTGAAAATCAATGAAAATTTTCAATCGAACCATACCATCATTAATACCTTCAACCTTTCCCCTTCACGTTTCTGTTCCTCAATCTTAAATTAACAGAAGAATGGTCAGTCTCCTTCAGGACTGCCAATAGTCATTTGGACTTCTTGTTATATCAAATCAATTTTGAAAAAATTGAGATTGCCAATATTCCTAATCTCCTATAGTCTAAATTTGGGCTTGAATTTGTTTGTGTGTTTCTTTCAGGCTGGCAATGTTCTTATCGATTCACGTGGTGGAGTCAAACTGGGAGATTTTGGTGTTTCTGCTTACTTGTTTGATGCAGGTGACAGACAACGCATGAGGAATACTTTTGTGGGTACTCCATGCTGGTATGCTTTGAATTTAGAGTAGTTTATGCATGTCATTGTCTCTTAGAATTTTAATTTCCTTTATGTTGACAAGTTAATCTACTAACAAGAGGTTTGCAGAAAAGGCTGCCGAATGTACAATGCATACATATACATACCCGTTTATGCAAGTGTGAATTGTCTACTATTATTGGTCATTTGGTGCTCTCATAATATTTCCAAATTCCTTTTGGCTTCTCTATGATGAGAGTTGTTTGTGCTTTGTAGGATGGCACCAGAGGTTATGGAGCAATTGCATGGATATGACTTCAAGTCAGTTAATATTTTTCCAAGAATCCTGTTTCTATTTAATCTGAATATTCAATTGTTTCCTTATCTATTGGATTAACAATTTCTACAGAGCTGATATTTGGTCTTTTGGCATAACTGCTTTGGAGCTTGCGCATGGTCATGCCCCTTTCTCAAAGTATCCTCCAATGAAGGTTTTTTTAAAGATATTGACCTTATCATATCTCCCTCCCTCCTGTATGGACCATTAAATCAAATGATATAATGTTATTATATTATGTAGGTTTTGCTCATGACATTGCAAAATGCACCACCCGGTCTTGATTATGAGAGAGACAAAAAGTTTTCTAAGGTTTGCTTGCTAATGCATGTAAAGGCCAGAAACAAGTTACTTGTTAGATTGAGATGATATTAATGTCCATCTTTTGTGTCTGCTAGTCTTTTAAGCAGATGATTGCTAGTTGTTTGGTGAAAGATCCTATAAAAAGGCCTTCTGCAAAGAAGCTGTTAAAGCATTCTTTTTTCAAGCAAGCTAGATCTAATGATTATATTTCTAGAACTCTTCTGGAGGGCCTCCCAGAACTTGGTGATCGCCTTCAGGCATTAAAGGTTCGTCTTCTGCAATGATATAAACATGTCCTAGCTGAAGTATCTTCTTTGTGTTAGGTAATGTTCTAATTAAAGTGTATGCACTGGCTTTAGAGAAAGGAGGAAGATATGCTTGCACAAAAAAAAATGCCAGATGGACAGAAGGAGGAAATATCCCAGGTTTGATTTTATATCACAGGAGAAAGATATGTTAAGATGAATTGTGCTTTTATATCACTTAGCTGCTTACAAGATTACTCCTGGGGTTATTCTACTTGAAAATAAGTATATTATGCATGAATTAGAAATATGCCCTTGACATATACTACAGATATCCGATTGGGATTGATAACTGTGTTATCACTGCTCCCTCCAAGATGTGTTATTGTATAATATGTGGATATATGTTAAGAGGGTATTTGTAATTATCAAGCTTAGTTAGGTATTTTATTATATGAATAAAAATCTCAAGGATAGTTTATGTGATTGGACCTAATATCAATACTTAACATGCAATTATTTTGATTGAATTCTATTATCTGTTTTTAAAACTTTAAACCATATATAAAATGTGGTTGCAAAATTAAATATAATATGGAGTCATGGACTATCACATAATAAGAGCAATTGGTGTTGTGGTGCCTAGTTAACCGTAATCAATATTTCATCATATCATTATGATGTCAACAAATAAAATGTTGAGCTGTAGAAGGAGTTGTTATATATATACTCCCTCCGTCCATGAAAGAACTTCCTAGGAGAGAGTGGCACGGGTTTTAAGAAAAAATATTATTGAGTGTATTGAGAGTGAATAAAAGGTACTTGAGTGTATTGGGAGTGGTGAAAATGTGTTATAATTAATATTGGGAGTTGTGAAAAGTAAAAAGTAAGAGGATTATAAGTGGTGGGGTATAGTCCAAAAATAGGTAGGAAGTTCTTTTGTGGACGTCCCAAAAAAGAAAGATAGGAAGTTCTTTCGTGGACGGAGGGAGTATATATTAATAGGGTTGAGATCTAGTGATAATTATACATGAATCAATCAATGAAATCCATGAACAAGTAAATGAAACACATGAGCAACCACATTAACTGAATGCAACTGTTCATGTGTTAGATTGATTTATTCATGTATCCAAATGTCTCATTTTTTCAGGCTTACCCTTGGTTGACTCCTAGTTTTTTTTACCATGTCCGTCACACTTCACTATAAAACTTCATTATAGTTCCAGATAGGTATATTTTCACTAGATATCCTATGTAAATATTTGCAAACAAAGGCACTCCATAGACCATGCATTCCTACTTTTCAATATTCTTTCCTTGGAATCAAGGCCCTCACATTGACCTTAGTTTTAGAGCCACAACCTCCTACTTTTTGACTCATTCAAATACTCCTTCCATCCCCGACTATGTGTCCTATTTGGACATAAAACTTTTCCCTTAACAAGTATTCTATTTAAGAATTCTATGGGAAAATGATGTCGAACATTCCATTTTATTCTTTTCCTCAATGCAAATTCTTTAGATGTTCAGTTTTCCATGCAAAAATTAAGGGTATAAAGAGTCAACCCACTTTCTTGGTATGTGATTTTTCACAGCAGGGTGAACTTATTTGGGGACTGGGGGAGTATTACATTAGATTTGTAAACTCTAGGTTGCAAAGAGTATGTAGTGTGGCATATGAAATTAAATTTCACATGTTGAAGAGACCTATTGTAATACATAATTCACTTGCATAAATAAGGGTACGGTTGAAGAGGTCCTTACATAGGACCTTGAATCCTAGTAAAGATGTTTACAATGGGAAGCTTTTCATCTGCTTGGTCTGAGAGCTTTTAAGTTGCTTATGTATTGTAAACAGCCGTAGGATCATGATTGAAATGCTATGATCATGGAATAGGTAACAAGTTTTGTGTTTATGAACAGAATGAATATAAACGAGGGATTAGTGGTTGGAACTTCAACCTTGACGATATGAAGGCTCAAGCTTCACTGGTATCTCTGCTTCCTGATTCTCATTTGATTGATTTATTTACTGCGGGACATTCATGTGAAGTATATCATACCTTCTTGGCTGCTTACAGATACAGGATGATGATGTTATTCCTGAGAAAGATGAAGAAATGCAAGCTAAACATTATCAACAACAGCCATCCTTGTACAAAAGTTCTAAAGTACTTCAACACCAGTTGTCCTTTGCTAGTCAACATTCTGATGCTGCAGATTCTGTAAGATAAAAATGGTTTTCTCCTAGGATGCAACTTTTGGTTCATTTTTTAAATCTGATTTCTTCACAGGATGATAACACCCCTGCTTCTGTCTCATCAGTGGACTCTACAACTTACACGTATGCCATCATTACTTAACAATCTCTTTAGCTCTTGCAACATCACGCATGTTTCGTATTATGCCCTGTATAACTGTTTGGTTTTGCTTGTGTGCTTTCCCTGATGCATTTGTTTAATATCATAATCCTGCCCCATTTTGTCTGTAGACAATGCAAATTTGCTTTCTATCTCTGGTTGGCAATCATAATTATGCAGTTTTAGTTTCACTCTTTCACACTTTTTACCAAACAATTATACTGTTGCAACTGGTTCGCTTTATTACTTAATATTCTGCCTATTATTTCTAATCTTTGGTTCTATGCCTTGACCAAATGTGATAGTATCCTTCTTAGTGCTAAATGTGAAAAATCCGATGATGATGGTTGTGCCCCCGGTTCAACTTTGGAGCAGCCAACAATGAATGCTTCTCCTGGCAGTGAGAATCATACAGAAAGCAACTTAGTAGAAAAGCATGCCTCAGATGTGAACAGAAAATCATTAGATGGGGCCCCATCAAGTACTAGTCAAAGGTATATCTGTATATACTTACTAAAATCTTGCCCTATCATTGTATGTATTATAATTTTCTCTTCTTTCAATTCTTGATGACACATGTTCTTTATGCTGCTTTTGAATAAGTAGTATTCAACTATATTAATATATTTGTTTGACAGCCAGCTATCACCACTAATGGGCATCTCATAAATGACAGAGGGTTATGATACTTCACATCCAGTTATAATTGTATAAAAGTTAGTGCTGACTGTTATCTACACAAGGCCTCTTTAAAGTTTGTGATATTTCCCACTCCCTCTGGCTAGAATACTTTTATCCCCTTACACGCCTTCCTCTTACATATTGATCTGAACCAAAGAGAAAAGTCATCCCTTGCTACATGTACTTTTTTTTAATCAGACAAAGGCTGGAAGTCCAGTCTTCTTTCTGTAGAGAATTTCAGATATATCAGTCTCATGTGCTAATCACAGGCCTTTCCCTCATCCTATGTACCAATTGAGCTGCATATACCACTCATTATCTCCTTAAATTAAGATGATACCTTTATAATAAAGATAGAAGCTCCTACTGTCCAGGAAGGAAGAGATAAATGGAAGCACTTCTTTTGTTCCTTTTGTCTGAGGTGTAATGTTGAAAAAAAACTGAGTTGATAGTTTTCTTTTTAAAAGAAATGTACACATAATGCAATGCCAATATTGTTTGTCGTAGATTAAATTTTCAGTAACAAAATATTGCTTTCGACGTAAGTTGGAGTGCAATATTATCTAAAAAGAGATTCACAATAACTCAGGGGATAAAATTGTACTTTTCTTAAGTTTGCAGCCCTAAATAAATTTGGGCTTCAAATCACTCATCACCAAGTATAAAAACTTAACATGTGGACAATTTATGATGTAAGTATATGCAACTTAGTGATTTAGAGGGAAAAGATTAAAATGATTAGTAGGGAAAAAATTATATATATATATATATATATATATATATATATATATATATATATATATATATAGGGTGCGGTTATAGTGAGAACCATAATTATCATGAGAACATAAGAACCATTAAAATTAATGCATCTGCTATATAAATTAATGCATTCATTGTTAAATTTAATGCATCCGAAAAAAATAAATTTTTTGCTGCCTTCAGGATTCGAACCCAGGATCTGCATTCATCCACCAAGATGATGCATCCACCGTAGATCTTGATGATCGAATGGCTTAAAATGGTTCTCCGTTCTAATTTTAATTAGTAGTTCTTATTTGAACCTCTCCCTATATATATATATGTATATATAAATGAAAGTATGATCCAGTCTTCCTCATGAAGAGCCTTACCCTCCCAACACACTGAGCTCTATCTTGCCCCACTTATTCCTTAAAGCCTCATACATTCCTCAACCCACCCTCATTATCAATAATCCATCAAAGTGTGAATTGTTTAGCAGTCCTTAAAGCCTGGCCTGGTTGTCCGCCACTCGCTCTTCCATAGGCCTTACAGGCCATCTTTGCTTACTGCCCATGTTGCCACTGCTACCCCATCCCTCAGTGTAGAATGTAAATGTTCAGAAATGATATTCCTTACTCTATTTTGGGTTCTTCATATTGCAGTTTTAAGCCCAATCAGATTAACATTTTTCTCTCTAATAATCTGTATTGCTTAGCGACAAAGTCCAAAATCAATGTCAGAACTTGTCCAGGGGGGGACACTCCCATCTGCAACCGTCAGAAGCACAACCCGATACAATATCCAAAGGATCAAAAACATCAGGTAATTCATCTGCGTTCAGAAATTTTACTTCGAATGGTTGTAGCTCTGTTCGTAAGTGTCCTGTAACTTGTTTGTGAATTTTCTGTTGCAGTTAATGGAGATGAAATTGACGAGAGAGGCAAAAATCCAATTATTCAGCAAAAAGGACGATTTAAAGTTACATCAGAAAGTGTTGAGACGGATAAGGTTAATATCCAGATATCATTTTGACTAATCTTCTTATCATTTATGTTAATTTGATTTTTCTTTCATGTAGATGGCTGCAGCCCCTTTACTGCAGAAAAGCCACAGCATGCAGGTTAGTTTTGAAAGTTTTCCTTGACACTGACTAAAAGAGTGTTAGTTTGTCTGATGATGATCTGTGATTTGCTGATCTTTCAATGTGGTTGAGTCACTGGATCCTCTATAAGTTGCTTAGTGTTCGTCTATCAAGATCCATCATCAGCTTTATCCGTCATAAGGGTTTTTGAAACATTTGATTATTTGTTTCAAGAAGAGCCTTAAAGAGCATATGCTATATTCTACTGATACCTGAAGTGGTCGTGTGTGTGTGTGTGTGTAGGGTGTCAATTTTGAATCACCACATTTTACCCATTATTGCAAATCTGCCAAACTTTCTGTTTAGTAGCAATTAAGAGCACTCCCAAATTCTCTGGTCACCATGATTCCAAAGTGGCAGTTTTAATCCACGTGTAATTGACTTCCGTCTAAGATAGACGCCGTTGTTGCGTGAGAATAAAAAGTTGCCATTTTGAATGTTGGAAACTCCCATATTCAGCAAAACCAAATTATGTGGCCACTGGGTTTGAAACCAAAATTCTCTACTCCCACAAGAGTTAAAAGAGTAAGTGAAAGAATCAAAACCCAATAACTGAAAAGAGAGAGAAAATGAGGTATTATAGCAGCACCAGCAGCATGTATAACACACTGCTCCTTCACATTGGAATTGAACTCAATGGAAATCTAATTAAAGTCACCGCCCAGACCGGAAGCGCCGGCACAGACCACCACTTTGCTGGGCCAAGACAACGCTGGGATTAACGAAGCCTTGATGGCGATACTGGGGGCCCACTTCCCTAAATGTGTGATCTTTCTCTGACCCCTTTCATCCCATTTAACTCAGTCCATCGATTCCCTGATGACCAGAGCCAGCGGGCTCGGCATATCTCCGATTGAGCTGTTTCTGCTCAGAAAGCCGGGCTTAAAGGCGAGGTGGAGAAGGTCAAAGTTGCCATTTTCTTATAGTTCTTGATTGCAGAGAGAGAGAGTTGGGAATGGAGTTTGAATTAATCATCGTTTTACTTCAGATGTGGACTAAAATGATGCTGCGTCAAAAAAAAAATCTGTGGGTAAAAAAATTGCCGCACTGGAATTCCAGCGGCCAGAGAATTTGATGGTGGTCATAATTGCAACAGATCAAAGTTGGATATGAAATTGCAACACATTGAAAGTGGTGTTGTAATCGCAAATTAGGTCTAAAGTGGTGATTTAATTGGCAATTAATCCATATATGTATGTATGTATGTATGTACATGTATGGACTATAGATGGGCGGGACCAATTCAGCATGACCTTTGTTTTGCATGGATACCTCTCTAAATGCTATATGTATATCAACCAATGAAATTGTTTACCATGGATGCCAGTATTTCTGTTCGTTGCCACTATCAGAATGACTTAAATTAGTATTCTGGATATTTAGGTGATTGCACAGGTTCCAGCAGTTTCTTCGCCATGGCCTTCTGAAGCTTCTTCATCAAACAACGCTTATAGTCATGCCCTTTTCGCCCATCTGCAGAATGTTCTCCTTACAAACACTCTTCAAAGGGTAATGACTCTTCTTGAAGAATATATTTATTCCTTTTCAGACTATTCGATTAAGGTCTGGTCTCTTTTTGCCTCACCTAACAGGATAATATACTTAGTGCAATGAAGCAAATTGCTGTTGGCGATTTTCCAGGTATCAACCATTACTGCAATATAGATGCACACCAATGTAGTATGCAAAACTCTTTCTCACTTGATGTGCCTATCCCATATTTGCAGATGCAGGGTCCATGCCGATGAACATACAATTGGCAGAGAAATCCATGGTATGAAAAGTTAGGGGCACCAGAGATCCATATTCAAAGCATTTCTGAAACTTGTTATGTTGTTAACAAAACAGCATGCTTAAATTTGAGTTACACTTTACACTTCAATCAAGTGATGTATGGTTGCCCTTGAATTTGTTGGTCAATACTGGATACTGAAAATATTTGTTGCATTCACTTTTGCTATTGTAGCTGGAGGCTGCTCATGAAAGGGAAAAGGACTTGATCCGTGAGATAACCGAGTTACAGTGGAGGTATTGTTTGCTGATCCATGATCTATGTAAGATCAACCTTAATGAACTCACACTAGTTTGTAAGAAACTGGGCTCTCTTGTGTAGGCTTGTACGTTGTCAAGAAGAGATGCAAAAATATAAAACAGAGAATCACGGGTGAAATGCTTACTAACAGTCTGATGCAGTTCTGGTATGGTATGTATAGCTTTCCTAACATATAGAAGGCCCACAAATGCAATTGATGATATTATTATTACACAAAGTTTGTATCATTTATTTGAATTTGTGGTGGAAGGCTTCTTCCAGTTTAGCTACATTCAGGTTTCCTTTACTCTTGCTTATTTTTTATTAGCAGGCTCGAAAATCTGAAATTGTAAAGTTTAGCTAAACATTCTGAAATATTTTCATTCGTAGTGTATCAAACAAAACAACTTTTAAAATATCGCTTCCTAAACTGTCATTTTGCTTTCATCCTTCAACGTAGGCTCTAGCATGTGCACGATATTACTTACTCCCTCCGTCCACGAAATGAGTACTCATATTTCCTTTTTCATCCGTCCACGAAATGAGTACTCATTTCCCTTTTTGGCAAGTGTACTCCACAAAACTTTTTAATTAATACACTAAAAAATGTGGGACCCTTATTCTATTCACACTACACTCAATACATTTCTTAAAATTCGTGTCGTCCACAAATGGGTACTCATTTCGTGGACGGAGGGAGTATTTAATATAGCACTCATTCATATTAAGGGGACGTTTCCTTTGTGTGATACATTAGTGTCATAAAATATATGGTTGAGTATTTGATAAATTAGTTGATTTAACAAATTCAAAAGTAATTTATACATCAAAGTACTTGGCAGATTACTTTGTATTATTTTTATTTATCTATCCTAAAGTACCCAAGAGTATATAATCTAATCCAACCTAGTGATGGTTTGTATTTACTGATCAGATATGGAGTTAAATCTGATATCTCGAGCAAAATAAATTCTTTTGTACATCTCTTTAATTATTGACCAGAATAGTTGTCAACAAAGGTTCTTGAATAATTTATTTTCTGTAAAGAATTTTTTTTTTTTTTTGAGAATTTTCTGTAAAGAATTATTGAAAGTAATACCTGGCTTCTTATCTTTTCGACATTTGTTGGGTTAGTTAAGGCGACTCCCGAGAACGTCCAATTGGAAATTGAGTTTTACCTATTCAGTGCTAACTTCCTCAATTGAGATTCATATATAGAAAGAAAATGAAAAGTGCGAACAAAGAGGCCTAAAATTTTAAAAGAAACAATCAATAATTCAAGAGTTGGGTTTCATTAAAACATCATAAAGAATGTATAAGACAATAATTTAGAGATACAAATGAGAAAAAATAAGAGTACAAGTTTGAGAAAAAGAGTGCATGTCTAAAGCAATCACTTAGAAATACGAATGACATAATTAGAGTTCAAGGTTCATAGAGATTTCGAACAAATCATCGAAACTGCATAACATAAACTAATTGATTCAAACCAAATTAAATACAACCGCGACTATATATGAGCAGTCTCTAAAGCTAATCGCAACTAAAGTTCTACTTCAAAGGAAACATGGAAGCAACCACGAACAAGATTACGACAATAAAGTATAACTAGGAGTGACTGATGAGTGAGTCTTAACAAATTTAAATTAATTTCTTTGCTAGTAAGTCGAGTTTGAATTGAGTGTAAAAAATAAAACTACTAACTGGTATGTAATTTCCATATAAACTAATACAAGTATTAATAATTGAAAATTCAGCTTAGATATTATAATAATAGTAATTTAAATTTAGTCAAACATGTACATGAGTCATGACCCATGCGTACAAAATACTTTACAATGCTATCAAACGAAAAGACTTTTGAGTAAGAAAATAAATAAATAATTTTGAAATTTTCTTATCAAGTTTTGTTTTAGAAAATTTAAATTTATTTTGTACTGAACCATGAGCAAGGATGTAACTAGCCTAATTAAATTAGTTTCTTAT